>NC_139606.1:9972304-10477304 GCF_964270895.1 Podarcis filfolensis | reverse complement strand
CCTGTAGCCATACACTGTGTAGCTTTAGGCTTTCTCAACCTTGGCCCTCCAGATGTTTTGAGACTACAATTCCCATCATCCCTGACTACTGGTCCTGCCAGCTAGGGATCATGGGAGTTGTAGGCCAAAAACATCTGGAGGGCCGAGGTTGAGGAAGCCTGCTTTAGGTAATGGCTTACAGTAGACTTTGCTACTGTACGTTATATACATTTGCCATTGGAAATTATGAACATTTATAAGGGGAAGCAGGCTTCATCTGGAAATCATGACTTGGGTAGTTGGAATTATTCATACTGTCACACTGTTTGTATTGAATGACAGGCAGTACATCAACGTAGTCTTGGTCATAGAAAAGTTTCTGTGACAAGGTCCATTCTGGGGTCTCAGTCCCAGAAAAGTCTAGTCCCAGAAAGAGAATTGTGGCATAACCAGGTCCTGTCCAAGCCATTTAATTGTAAAGTGCCCTTCCCCCCTCCTGACACACTAAGTCTCATCCCAGATTCTAAGCTCAGTGGGTTATATTCTCCCAAGTTGCCTATTCAGAATATTGGCTGTGTTACTTATGCTCAATGCATTTTGTCAGAAATGTAAAGAATTTTGGACTAAATTAAGTCAAGGGAGTGAGGGGACCTCATAGTGATGTTGATAGAAATACAAGTAATACAAAATAGTCATGTGTTCAGTGGTATAGTGCTAAATTTTGAACTTCTAGATCCCCATAGCCAAACCCCAAAGGGAGGGAGAGAAAGAGAGAGAAATTGCTTTGAAGGCATGGGTTCCCGACCCTGATCATCCATGAAGTTCACAGATGACCTGGGACCAGTCACTGTCTCAGCCTAGCCTGCCTCACAGGATATTGTTATGTGGATAAAGTGGGGTGTGCCATACCCCATTGCACTCCAAGACTCTAGCAAATGTTATTATCACTTCTAAGCCCATCGCTGTGCTCATCCACGTTCGCCCTCCCTACACTGTGTCCTTGGGCTCTCTGCTAAAAACAAACATAAAATATATTTGACAAAATAACCTGGATTTTCCTGTATAAATTATGCAGATTAAGCACATTTACATTTGTTTCTATGCTTTGTGTTATTATTTTTACTTCTAATCATGGGGAAGGGCAGGTTTCCGCGTAGAGTATTTCAGATCTGGGCCCTCATTGCTGGATATCCTACCATTGTTGCCACTAGGGTGGTTTGCTGTAAATCTATTGCCACATGAAGAAAAAAGGCAAATATAAATCAAAGGCGAGGGATGCGGGTGGCGCTGTGGGTTAAACCACAGAGCCTAGGGCTTGCCGATCAGAAGGTCGGCGGTTCGAATCCCCATGACGGGGTGAGCTCCCGTTGCTTGGTCCCTGCTCCTGCCAACCTAGCATTTCGAAAGCACAAAGTGCAAGTAGATATATAGGTACCGCTCCAGCGGGAAAGTAAAGGTTCAATTACCTGGTTCTGTTAGTGAAAACCAGCGTAAGGACTCCAACTACTGCAATCGAACTGTCTCCGTCATCCCCTCTGTGCCTCCTCCAAGTCTGCTGTGGGGGGGTCAGGAGAACCCCCAGAAAAGCACACAGCGGAAGGGGAGATTGTTCCCTTCAGCAATTGTTCCTTAGACCAATGTTCAGTTCCACTCAAGGTTCCCATGGATTACATCTTCATATATTCCCTAAACAATGGTGCAAAAAAAAGTCTGCATTGGTTCTGTGTGTACCCCAAATTCCTAGATGAATTGGGGAGATTCAGGGAAGGGTCCCACATTTCTGAGTAGAATCGCACCATTAACAAGGCATCTCAGGGACTCCCCAAGTTTCCGTGCTCCCCTACGGCGTTACCTGTCCAAAAATATAAAATAAAAATGCATGACTTTTGTAGTTGTTTTCTGTTAAAAGAAGGTGAAATGGGGAACTTTGCTCCTTTTCATCCTTGGGTGATATACGCTGGATAGAAGCTATGTTGCGAATTCAGTAGGGTGGCTGAATATAATTGATGCCTCAAATTAGCCCTGTCTTGCAGTAAACGTAATTCCAGCAAACTATATTTCTTATGATAAACCCATCTGATTAACCTTCAGACCAAAGAATTCCTATTCAGAGTCAGTCTGATTAACATTCTCATTTTAGAGCTAACTATATGCAGATGGCAATGTCAACCCCCATTTTTTCCAGAGTCTAAAAATGGAATAGCTTATTTATTTACCTAAAAGCACCACTTTCTTCTCCTAGAGAGAGGACAGCCATGTACACTTGAAGTCTACATATGATTTTAGGAATTGTCTTTTAAACAATTGCAGCAGCTGTTGAATCTGTTTTATAAAGAGGATGCATGGGCCAGTCTTTAAAAACAAACATTTTATACTAATAAATGTTTTCAATGAATTGCATGTTGATACACACACACACACAATAATGAATATACTAAATAATAATTATGGAAATATATATTCGTACCCTATGTTTAGCATCTATTCTTGTTTCAAACATAAAACTGAACAGCTAAATAAATTTTGCTCAGACTATTTCTGAGGGATAACCAAGTTAGAATAAGTGACATCAGTGCGAATCCCCATGCCCAGTTTAAAAAGAGAAAAACGAAAAATGAAAGGGGGAATATAATGGAAGTTACTTTCTGTTTAATGTGTCTTCTGGGCTTTAATTTATTATATGATCTCATATCTACTATTTCAAGCTGAATTCATTTTATTATTTCTATTGATAAGCTTATTGCTGTGCAAAAAGCACTTGATTAGTATTAATATTTAAGTTGGAGACTTAGAAGCCCTAGGTTTTTTTAAAAGAAAAAAGAAAAAAAAAGACGTTTACGCTAATGAATTAAAATCAGATATTGTGCTCATTATTGGCTGATCATGACTCCATCTGCTCTGAGCTAACGTGAAAATCAATTACTGTGTCTCTTTCCCACTGACAGCGTATGTTGATCGGACTGGCGAGAGATCTTCGAGGGATTGCCTTTGCTCTGAACACAAAGACCAGCTACACCATGCTGTTTGACTGGATGTATCCTTATTACACTATGACAATGCCGGCTCTGTGCACAGAGGGATACCAGGTCCCTTGCATTAGTTTAATAGTGTGGCACAGTGGGGAAGAGGAAACAAAGCTAAATGAACTAATGCGTAATCAGCTAAAATTACAGTACAGTTGCAATCATACCATTAACTGAGAGGGCAACATTTGGAGAGAGACCACAAAGAGGTCACTTTTGGCAGAGCGGGGGTTGTGGCACACTAATCCCTAATTATTCTCCTACTCTATTGTTAGCCTGCAATACTTCGATAAATTTAAAGCCCTTTAATTTACAGTGTGATGTACCTCTGCTATCGGGGCTCCTTTCTGATTTCTTTTTATTATCATCATAATCCACCCATTGAAGAAATTGTATTTATTATATTTTAGTCATTACTGTGTAAGTAACTGTGAGATCTCTGATGTGACATTATGCATGCTGTAGGATTTCCATTATTTGAGTCTTCTATTACGCTAGAGAACCAAAATTACTTTTTTCTGCAAATGTTGGATGCTCACTTGTGGGTTTGAAAGGGGCAGGGTGAGCAAGTTGAGCAACTTGAATTCTTAGGGGATTTAAGGGTCTGAAGCCTACAAAGCCTTGGGCCTTTCTGGACTTTTACAACCTGCCCACCTTAGGTAGTGGCACCTGCCCTGTGGAATGCCCTCCCATCAGATGTCAATGAAATAAACAACTATCTGACTTTTAGAAGACATCTGAAGGCAGCCCTGTTTAGGGAAGTTTGTAATGTTTGGTGCTGTATTGTGTTTTTAATATTTGGCTGGGAGCCGCCCAGAGTGGCCGGGGAATAATAATAATAATAATAATAATAATAATAATAATAATAATAATATATTGTTATCATCATCATCATCATCATTAGGTGGATAGTATATAAAGTCAACTCAAACACTTTAGGGCTTTAGCAATATTAAGATGTTCCAGTTGCAGGTTTTCTTAAGTAAGGTTTAAACTGGTTTTTGTGTTTCTCTTGTCTATAAAGTGGTTTTGGGTGTCTTTAGAAAGAAAGAAAAAAAGGACACCTCACTCTAAAAATAGGATTTTTAAATTTTTTGATTCCCTATATGTAAAAAAAAATAAAAAAATCCAAGCAGTATGCAGATTAAAACCTAGGAATATTAAAACTGTATCAAATTGATTCAGCAGCAAGTAGAATAAAGGCAAGAGAGCAAAAGATGAAGCAGCCACCATCAGTCATATGCATGCATTTTCTAGAGAGCCCAGCTTCCATTTCAGATGAACAGCATTTTTAAAAGATTCAAAAGTGGTCTTAAAATTGCTAGTGGTGACCCCCTTAGATATCCTCTTCAGATCTGAGGAAACCACTCTGATTTTACTTCTGTCCACTAGATGGCAAAGATGAACAGAATTCATAACATCTTTGACTTGGTCTTTAACCTGGGAATTATTATGTTTTATATATTATAGCAGTTCTTGGGTAATGTTTAGAAGCGAATAGCCCAGCAAGCAGAATAGTAACATTATCCTGTAAAATAGGATTGTTTGTAGCAGGCTTGCTTATACTAATTGGGTTTCTGTAACAAATCAGGCTCCTTGGAAAAAGGCCAAAGGCTTTTCATAATTGTATTGACAAGAAAATGAATATGATAAATGGTGTTCATTCAGTTGAGAAAAGATTTATAGTTTTTCCCTCTGGGCAAAGGATGAAGAGCAAATATGTGCAATAATAGAAAAATCTGTTACAAAGTTGTTATTTGATCTTTCATAAGGCTTTATTAAAATATCTCCAAATATTTTAAAGACGTTTCTGGTGGTAAGGTATATAGGCTGTTCTTGAAGTATTGCGAGGGAAGGTGCATGGAACTAAAAATATCATGAATATGAAAGTCATTCATTTCTGTTAAAATATTGATATGTCAAACTGTCAGTGATTCAAGTGTTATATTTTGGAAGTTGGTTTTCCTTGTATATTCAGCAATACAGCATATTAGGTGTGCAGGGTGCTTTTGAATATACAGGAACAATATTTTCTAAGACCATGTGCCCTTAATCATAAAATCAGAATGCATTCTCATTAACATAGTTTTCAGTAGTCATGTGGTTCTAACACTTACTTATCTCAAGAAACTACACACTTTGATCATGTTATAGGACTTATTTTGTGATAATCCTGAAGAAATAGGTCCTATAACATGATCAAAGTGTGTAGTTCCTTGAGATAAGTAAATATTAGAACCACATGAGAACTGAAAACTGTTAATGAGACTTCATTCTGATTTTATTCATTTGAATGGGTTTGTGTTAGACACTGCTTTGAGAAGTGTAGCATATCTTTTAATGTAAATTTGATTCTAGTGTACATTTGATTGGTTATATATTGATGTCTGCAGATCAAAATTTAATGGAGGAGGGGAAATTCAAATCTTATCAATTTGTCCATGATTATCCATTTGTTCTAAGACTTCAATTTCCCCCTCTTCCACAAAATGCTTGCCTGCAACCTCTGGCCAGAATTTGGGAGATGAGATTTTTGTCCATAGGCACGTTATGAAGCACAGTACATCCCTCCAGACCATGTAGACCCTACTTCCAAGGGTTCAAACCCATAGGTTTTGGCTTCTGGAGGCAATCTTTTGCTCCCTCACTTGGTAGGTTTTGCCAGCTCAGCTAAGCTGAAGCTGCCCAAAGGAGCAATCATTTTAGAATAACAGCCACAACAGGTGCCACTCTGACCAATGGACATCCCATTGCCAGAAGCCTTCATCTCTGAGCCTCCAGTGCACCCAGGCCCATCACATTTGGCTTCCAAGTTGACAGGTTACTACATTCACATCATGACCAACAGTGTTGCCACAAAAGGCTACATCACCAGACGGGGAGCATGTGCTCAAAATCCCTGAAGGAGGAGGCCCTCCTGTTTGCTTAGGGAGAGAGTCATCAGGGCAAAATCAAGGAGACTGGCTCAGCTGCCAAAGTCAGAACCCTCCCTAAAACAGGAGATATTACAGCAATCTAATATCTACTGAATGTTCAGAAACTCCATTAAAAATTATTTATTTTTGCTAAGAACACAGAACATCCAAGTTATCAATGAAGGAAAGCAGATATAAAAAAAAGTTGAATGAACTGTCTTATGAAGTTCCTTCTGTCACTGTACTAGGCATCCATGAAATCAAGGATGCCAAAAGCCATTCTTCCTTTGGGTTTCCATCACCTAAACTTTATCTCCAAATACCTACCGCTAGAGCTCCTCAGTTTTGATTGAACTGGCTAGCCATATCAGGATATTTGCAGAGTTTTTACAGCGGATGTTATCAGAGCATTTTGCTCTGATGGCTTTCCATTTAGGACTAGGAGCATTGATATATTGATTGATATCCTTGTTTTTCTTCCTTTGTAGCTACATCGGGGTTTTTTATTAGTGGTGTCTGTTCTTAAACTATTCCTCTAACTTTAGCATGGTTGATTCTTTCATTAAATTTGCCTCTGCTGCTCTTGGGCTGCCAGAGGTTGGACCCGTCAGCAAGATCTTTGATTCTCTAGTGATTGATATGACTACAAAACAAAATCTTCAGTTAGTGCACATTAAGATTGTCTTTTGAAGCAATTAGGCTTGGTTTCAGAGATAATTTATAGCAGCTAAAGAACAGACCTCAAACCTTAGTCATGTTTTTAAAAGTAAGTTTTGAAATGAAGCTGTGTGTGATGAGCATCTTTTATTAAGAATTTTATCTTTAACTTACATTACGAAAGATACCCGTCATATCTCCCTATTCTTCAAAGAGCTATTGAGCTGTGGTATCGTGAACCAGCATGTACTACTCCTATTTTGAAGCTCATGGCTGAGATGATGCAAAACAGGTAGAATTAATCATGGGCTTGCTCAACTGTCCTGATAGTTCCCTTTAGAGATTGTAATACGTTTTCAGACTTGGAATATACAACTACTATTGCCATGCTTTGGAATTCCTTCAAAACAAATTTTATTTTGCATTTGTGGAAATCACATCTGAGATTCCTCTGGGGTCTTTCTTCAAAATGATATTGATGTTGAAAGGTCACACCTTAAGGCCATGTTCACACAAACAATTGCAGTCCTTGAAGTTCTTGTGCAATGTTGTTGTTGTTGTTTAGTCGTTTAGTCATGTCCGACTCTTCGTGACCCCATGGACCAGAGCACGCCAGGCACTCCTGTCTTCCACTGCCTCCCGCAGTTTGGTCAAACTCATGCTGGTAGCTTCCAAGAACACTGTCCAACCATCTCATCCTCTGTCGTCCCCTTCTCCTTGTGCCCTCCATCTTTCCCAACATCAGGGTCTTTTCCAGGGAGTCTTCTCTTCTCATGAGATGGCCAAAGTATTGGCGCCTCAGCTTCACTATCTGTCCTTCCAGTGAGCACTCAGGGCTGATTTCCTTAAGAATGGATAGGTTTGATCTTCTTGCAGTCCATGGGACTCTCAAGAGTCTCCTCCAGCACAATACAGTCCTGTGAATATTTTGCTCAGCGGTGAATCCCATTAAGTTCAATAGGACTTACTCAGACTGCGTCCTGTGCACACTGACTTGAGAATCAGCCTTATTGAACACAGTGGGACTTGCTTTTGAACAAATATGCATAGGATTGCTCTGCAACAGGGGTCAGCAAGGCTTAAGCAGCCTGGACTGCTTCACTCCTCCTGAGATCTCTCCGTGGGCCGTTCCAGCACGGAGGAGGCGCATGGGTGTACGCGTGCATGCGCAGACGCTATTTTCGGCGCAGAGGAGGCGCCTGCAGCTTCCTATTGGCTGCAGGAGCTTACTGCAGTCGATAGGAAGCCCCGCCAGCACCGCAGAAGTGAGTCTCCGAGCCGTGCTGTGCCAGTTTAGTGCAGCGCGCGGGGACCTGCTGAGCGGGTAGCAGTGTTCAGGGGCGGCTCGGGGGACGGTTAAATGACCCCCACAGGCCGTATCCAGCCCCCGGGCCTTAGGTTGCCGACCTCTGCTCTACAAGTTGATCATTGTCAGGACTGCTGGCAAATAGGTAGATGGGGTAGGATTTGAGGGCCAGCAGGGCCCCCAGACACTTAGTTTTCATATTTTAGAAAGAAAGAGTAAGTCAGTTGGACATTGGAGTAGAAAACTCAGAGCAGCTCTAAAGCTTTTGCACTCAGCAAGCAGCACTATTGCTAAGGACGCTTAATGCTAAGCAACAAGAGGAAGGGATGTCGACGGGGGGCCACCACCTCAAGTAGGATGGAGAAGGATACTGGGGAATGTTTCTTAAAGCACTTAATTTGTGTCCACATCATTTCACTCCCCAAGTGATGTGCCACTTGTACAGAAAAAACAATTGATGGTTGGCTCATGCAACCACTTCTAGTTTGTTTGTCATCACTGGGCTGCTGTTTATTAATATACTGTAAACATCATTACCCTGGCCTTTGACAGCTGAGATGTGTGCGTTTTTAGGACCCACCCAATTCCTATGGCTATGAACTGTTTTTAACTGTTATTAACACTTAATTTTAAAGTGTTGTGACCTGCCCTGGGACCTGTTGGTAAAGGGTGTGTAATGTAATAATGTTTATGATGATACAAAAATATAAAATACAAAATGAATCAACAAATACAACCAAATAATAATTAAACACCTTTCAGCTGCAACAAGTTAATATTCCTATGGACTATACTATAAAATAAACAGACGTTTATCAATTTCTGAAAAATGTTTTGTATGCATATGTTTTGCTGAGAGTTGTGAAACTGCACAAATTTGTTGCTTTGGAGCTTGATCTTTCATCCAGGATCTCAAGGCTGTGTCCATTGTCTTCCCCTTTCCCCTTTTACCTTCACAACAGCCATTTGAGGTGGGCTAGGCTAAGAGTTGTTCAACCTTAACATTAATTTATCTATATCACACGTCTTTAAAATTAGTAATGCTGAGACATTAGAGGAGAAAGTTTTTGGAGACATGTTGAATGAATAGACTTTATTTGCGTAGCCGACAGGCCATAGCATCAAAGGACAAACATGTGGCCTCCAAGCACAGCATCTCCTGAAAATGGGTCTCCCCAAGGCAAAAACCTTTATTCACCAGCGCATGAAGGATATTGAGCAGCAGAATAATCTGGCCTATATTAAGAAATTTAGTGCTTGGTACGCTTATCTGCCCCCCTCCCACTTTGATTTTCGGGCACCTTATTTGTCTACCTTAACCATTCCAAAACTCAGGCGGGCCTTTACACTGGCCAGACTAAATATGTTACCCTCAGCTGTTCTTGAAAGTAGATATCAAAAAATTTCATTCGAGAACCGGCTCTGCCCCTGTGGAGCTGGCTACGTAGAGACTGTGTCACACGTTCTCTTGTCTTGCTCCCTATATAAAGATCTCAGGGACGAGACCATCACGCCGCTTCTATCTGCCATCCCAGGCCGCTCTTGTGAAGCCAAATTGTTCTCACTCCTAGCCGACCAGAACAGCTCGAGAACAGAGAAGGTTGCCAAATTTATCGAGAGAGCAATGAGACTGAGAGCTGCTATCTGAATGACATCAGTGTCGTCACCCGGATTCCTCGCCTAGGATCTTATTATTATTATCATTACGTTTTATTATTATTATTTTATTACCTTTGCCAAGTTTTAAGTACTGAGATTATTAATTTATCTGCATCTAGTTATTATTATCTTTCTCCCTGTCCTGACCATCCCTCCGAGGTTATATTTATATTTATAATCTTTCAATTTGGCTGGTCTATTCACTTAAACAACCTGGAACAATCTACCAGAGAAAAGGCCACCGCCCATGGGACAGAGGGTCATGGACATGTTTACAAATACTGACAATGCAAAGAGGTGCTAGTAGATTAAATCTTCAAAGGAGGAAACTCATTGAACTACTTTGCATATTCATGGTATTCATCTACCTATTGGTATGCAGAAAGCCTGTATTGTTCCCTTTAGAGAACGTCATCAGGGATGGGTTTGCTTTTTCTGGAGTTGTGTATTGAATTAGGTTTTACAGGTTAAAATGCATAATACAATACACTTTGACATGGTGAAAATATGTTACAGGGTATCAAATTGTGCATTATGATAGAATGAGGGTTTGCTTCAGTTTCTTCCATCTGCCAGATGTTACCATTTTCTACAGTGTATGTAATACACACATTTTGTAAAGCATTTCGGTGCCATACAAAATTGCAACTTCTTGTAGAGAACTGAAAAATCTGATAGGTCTCTCTGGTATCCACAAAGCTTTGCTATGTCTATACAAATGAATGGAACATTTTGCTCCATTGCTTCATTATTTTAATTATTACTTAATTTAATTTAATCTAGCATGTCACAAAAATAGTACTGAAGCTATTTACAAAAGTTCAGAAGATGCAATAAATGAAAATATAACTATAACAACAATTTAAACAACCAATAAACCAGCACTGTAAATACCTAAAAGATGTCACTCATATGGAACCAGAAGAAATATCCGCAACATGTGTAGAAGGAAGCATGCTTCATCCTTCTCAGAGCCTGTGAGATAAATCTATTTCCACCTCAGCACCTTCATGATGGCTTTCCACATATTTTGAAACTAATCCTTTCATTCCATACAGGAGAATGTAGTGAATATGCACCTTTCACTTGAAGGAGTGGGGTGTTGTGGTAGATCCTCTTGTGAAAATCACTGAGGGGAGTTAATACTTGGAAGTCACTTTGAAAACTGCAGCTAGTGTAGAATTCAAATACTGAAATCAAAGTGCTGTTTTTTGTTTTGGTTTTTTTAAAAAAATACTTTTATATATTTAAACAAGAACATTTATTCAGTAACATTAAAATGTCTGGCCCACCAAAGCAACAGAAAGCTTCAGGGGTTTCTAACTTACAAAAAACATTTTTCTATTAAATTGGCCACTGTGTTTAATCAGCACTATGTATTAGGTCCTTCCTCTTCTCTTCACAACTGTCTTCTTTGCATTTTGATTCAGATGCGTCAGTTGTTCCTGCTTACAGAAAATCCATGCAATAAGCGGTTAAATTCTTAAATAAATAAAAAAACAGTGTTCTGTGGCTGCTTAACATGCTCAGTCCCCATTGGACTGTTTTGGGGTACATCTCCCCCACTAAGTCTCTCTGTGTTTTCTTTCCTACTTCGGCAAGTCTTGGGGGTTCTCCTGAGCATGCATACCTCTGGTTTCTCAGCACCCCTGATTTAGCTGTTTGACCACCATAACTCAGTACCTGAGTTCACTGTTATAGCATGTATGATTAATGTTTGTTTTATTGGGTTATTTGAAGAGATGTTGCTACTTTCTCCCCAGATCACAGCGTTTAAATTTTGACGTGTCTTCTCCTAATGGAATTCTCCTCTTCAGAGAGGCCAGTAAGATGATTTGCACTTACGGTGAGCAACTGTTGGTGCTTTGTTTTTATATATATCACTTTGCCTTTTTAGAAACAGAGGAGTTTCTCATTCTCATTAAGCAAGATTTAGCTTCCAAATACGTTGATATTTGCAAGGCCTACTGTGAGAGATGATGAGTTTAGACTGTTTCTGGACAGCAGGTTGCTTTGTATACACTAACCTTAGGGACAGATTCCCAAAGGGCAGCCACCATCCCTCTAGCACCGCACTTGCGTGATCTTTTGCCTATCAGGCTGGAAGCAAAATAAGGCGATTTGAAAAATAAGCTAGTAGCTCCTGTATACTTGGAAATTCCCTACGTTCAAAGAAGTATATCAGTTCGTTTATGTGGTTTTTTTTAAAGTTAAACAAAATCAAAACAACCCCACAAGAACCTGTGAACTTATGTGGCCTGTTGAGGACAGTTGAGACCCAGTAAGTTGAGGGTGTCAGTTGGAAGTGGGAGGGAGGAAACAAACAAAGAAAGAAAGGGCTTCTCAAGCCCCTAAATAGCAAAGTATCAGTGTTCAGAGATGCATGCAGAAAATTCCAAACTGCATCCCTGGGATCTCCAGGTAGGACTGAAACAGCTCCTTTTTGGCATGATGGAAAGCCATTGCCTATTGATCATCATCATCATCTCATCATTTTTAATTTGTATACCGTCTTTCTATCTTACAATACTCCAGGCGGTTTACAAGCTGAAGAAACAAACAATGTACATCTTATAACAATCTAACGCAATACAAAAATGTGACAATAAAACATAACTTTAAAATAGGTAACCTATATCAAAAAAGTAACATTCAACAATCACTGGAATAGTATTAAATAATAATAATAACAACATATAAAAGTTAAACAGAAATCCACTCAGCAGTTATAATAAATTTCTAAACTATAATCAATAAAAGAACGGCAAGACACCGTACATAAAATAATACAATACAAATTGAGAAGCAGAGACTAGAGGGTGGGGCAAGGCAGGTGGAAAGAGGTGTTGCCTGATGGAGTCTCTCCCCTCACTCTCTGCTATATTTGCACTCCTCTGTTATCACGCTGTTGACAAAGGGCACGTGTCTGAGTGGAATCCAGGTAACTAGTTAAGCACTAAGTGGTCCATCATTGTACCACCCCTGCACTACACCAGACTTGGCCTTCAGTTGTGTTCCATGATAGCGTAGGCTAATCA
Source organism: Podarcis filfolensis (assembly GCF_964270895.1). NCBI lineage: Eukaryota > Metazoa > Chordata > Lepidosauria > Squamata > Lacertidae > Podarcis > Podarcis filfolensis. Next base: position 10,464,727 of record NC_139606.1, on the reverse strand, counting down.
AAAACTGTGTGTATAGGTATAATAGATTCAGATGTGCTAAGTATCAGAAAGTGAGACATAATTGTTCTAGATCCTAATATATGTATTGTTCTAGTGTTTGTGACTGGAGCCCCTTGTATTTTTAGCAGCCCTTACTACCTCGCCATTACGAAAGACTGACAGAAAAAGTAATATTTTCAATATGCTGTTTTTTATTTATCTACATTCTGTCATGATATACTTTGATGTAAGTTTTTAATTTTGCTGCAGCTTTCAGCTGTTCTAGCAGTTACCGTTCAGGGTCAGATTCAAGGTTAGCCACAGTAGCACAGAACAATTTCCTGTTCTCATAGCCCAGGTAACATTTGGATGTGGATTACATTTACCACATTTTCCAGTAGCCAGGGACATTATTTCTAATGAGCTTTAAATTGCTTCTAGAACATCTATTGTGGAAAGCTTAGTGTTGTAATCCATTCCACCCTAGCAACGTAATAAAATAATGCCTCTTAAAAAAAAGTTAAATTGTTCTTTTCTGTGTAATAAATATTATTTTTAATAGATTGCCCATTTTAATAATGGACTATATTTTTTGCCCCGTTAACAACTCTTGTTCCTTTATACTGAGCACTCATGGTATTTACATTCTGTAGCTATATATATTGGCAGTTTTAGCATCTGATGAACTCGTGTAGTTTAACATCACACAATATTCTCTTCTTTTAGTGATACTTGCAGCATGTCAATCTGATTTAAAGAATGCCTCAGTCCTGTTACTGTAAGAATCCATACTCTACTGGTGCATCCTGCAATTGTGTGAAGCATGCTGTTCAAATAAAATTAGTTTCATTTTGAAATAGGGGTGGTGATTTTCTTACTTCACTTTTAATTTTTAAGCCCTTTTTCTGCTGAATAGTCACTATTGACTAACCTATTGCTAAGTCCGCTTCTGTAACTTGAAACTGCAAGAAACTGTTGAATATGCCCTTTCCGTCCCACCTTTACTTCCCCTCCCCTAACAACAAGGTTGTAGAGGTGCTGCAAGTAAACCACAAGGTTTGTGCCAGCTGCCTCATTAATAGGAAATTATCCTGCCAACCTAGCAGTTTGAAAGCACGTCAAAGTGCAAGTAGATAAATAGGTACCACTCCGGCGGGAAGCTAAAAGGCGTTTCTGTGCGCTGCTCTGGTTCGCCAGCAGCGGCTTAGTCACGCTGGCCACATGACCAGGAAGCTGTACGCCAGCTCCCTTGACCAATAAAGTGAGATGAGCGCCACAACCCCAGAGTCGGTCACGACTGGACCTAATGGTCAGGGGTCCCTTTACCTTTATCTTTATCCCAATAGTACAAGCTTACCCGGCCTGGTATCCTCCAGATGTTTTGACTACAACTTCCATCAGCCCCAACCAGCTTTGCCAGTGGTTAGGGATTGTGGGAGTTGGAGTCCAAAACATATGGAGGTTGATGGTTGGGGAAGACTGAAACAGTGGATGGTGGGTGTGCTTAACCCCTGTCCAGCCCTCCATGTCTTCCAAAAAGATGAGAACAATATCAAAGATAGCACTGGAATCATGTAATCAAAGTGAAATTTAAACACCAGCAAGCAAGTAAACAGGTGAGAAGATGATTGCGTGTTGCACTCTTATCATCACAAGCTTTTAGTAGCTCTGTTATTAGATCAGAAGGGGCGTAGCATATAGAACAGAACTCCAGATGTATAGCATCATTCATCAAAAGCATCCTGGAAATAAGCCTATATTTTCCCCAGTGTGTGTGGTGGTCAGGACTCTCAGGGAATGCACAGTTTGGAAATGAGTGGTGCATTGAAGCAGCTGTTTGCTGCCTGTTTATTATCCAGCTTCTTAGCTGCCACTTCCAATGTGCCCTTGATCAATTTGAGATTCTTGTCATTCTCAGAGCACGTGTGTCCTAAAATCCCCCCACAGATACTCTCTAGCTTCCTTTAAAAGTTGGCTTAAAAATAAAATGTGTATTGGAGATCTTTTGGGGAGGGTGGAGACTCGGCAACATTATACTTTGTGAAAAATTAGAATGCCATATTTACACGAATCTAGTGCACCGTCGAATCTAATGCACACCTCAGTTTTCAAAACCTTGGAACCAAAAGTCTAATGTGCCATCAAATCTAATGCGCACCCTAAGTTTCATGATGTAATTTGGCCAAAAAAGGTGTGCATTACATTCAAGTAAATACAGTATTGCTCTCTGTCCAGTTAGAATTAGGGGTTAGAGGTGGCTGTGTATAGGGCTGTGAATAGGAGCCCTCTGCAACTACAGGAAGGAGAATTCTGGACCAGTCAACCGGGGTGGGGGTGCTAGCCAGCTTGATCCCCTCACAAGTGTTCATGTGAATCCCCTTACTGTGTAGAACATGCATGGCCAAACTTGGCCCTCCAGCTGTTTTGTGACTACAACTCCCATCATCCCTAGCTAACAGGGCCAGTGGTCAGGGATGATGGGAATTGTAATCCCAAAACAACTGGAGGGCCAGGTTTGCCTGGTGTAGAAGGATGGAACAAAGGCAACTCTTTTGTAGATAGAGTCCAGGAAGTTGTGTTTTACATATTACCAACAATAGGTAAAGGTAAAGGGACCCCTGACCATTAGGTCTAGTCGTGATCGACTCGGGTTGCGGCGCTCATCTCGCTTTATTGGCCGAGGGAGCCGGCATACAGCTTCCGGGTCATGTGGCCAGCCTGACTAAGCCGCTTCTGGCGAACCAGAGCAGTGCACGGAAACGCCGTTTACCTTCCCGCCGGAGCACTACCTATTTATCTACTTGCACTTTGTGCTTTTGAACTGCTAGGTTGGCAGGAGCAGGGACCGAGCAACGGGAGCTCACCCCGTCGCGGGGATTCGAACCACCAGCCTTCTGATCAGCAAGCCCTAGGCTCTGTGGTTTAACCCACAGCGCCACCCGCAACAATAGTTTCCCCTAAAAGTGATACTTCCCAGGTAGTCTTGATGTAAAAGTTTTAATTCAGAGTTTTTCCTCGGATCTTAGCTCATTTTGCTCTTGATTATCCTGTTACCCATTTTAGAACTGTTCTCAGTAACTGGTCAGTATCCTCTTTCCTTGGTCTTTACAACTATTCTTGAACAGATACCAATCTCAAGTCAAATACCTTTACAGGCCTCATATGCTAGTATTTCCACAAGTCAGGCAAGTCATGAAATGGAGTTTAGATCGCCAGCAGAGCCAGTGTGATGTATTTTTCTGGGGTACAGCAGGAGCCATACTCACTGCAGGTGTTGGCCAATGGAGCTGTGAAGTCAGTGCAATTTTCACTGCTCCGGGGACTTGGAAGTTGATGTAGAGATGAAGAAGCACATCAGTAGACTCGAGCTAAAAAGTATTCATCACTATGTTCCCTTCAGCCCAGCAGCTTGATGTGCAGTATTTCTCCTCTTTTTTTGCAATATCTCAAGGGCCATTGACAGGTGTCTTATCTCTTTATCATAGGTAGCACCTTTACAAGGGCCTGTAAATTGTTCAGCAGATCTCAAAATAGCCATTGTCTCAAACTAAGCATGCCAAATAATTGCATTGCTAGAATAAGGGGGAAGAATACTGAAGCTTTAAAAGCACTAATTCATTCTTATGGCCTGGTAAAATTAAACCACCTGTTTATGCTCTGTGTGTAATGTTCGTATATAAACAACCGTGTATTTTAGAATGACCATTTATTTTAGAATATGCAAGCTCTAGAACTTGGTATTTCACTATAAAGAACCACGGCCAGGTTGGTACTTCTGCCTTATTGTGTTATTATGGGCCTTCTGTTTAAATATATTGTTGCGATTCCTTTAAAATGTTACTATTCTAGAATATAAATGTTATGGGGTGTTCAGTAATAATAAAAACCCAGCGAAATGAAAACGTTAAGCGACACAGTTTTCAGTTTTTTCAGTTACTTATGTCAATTCCTCTCTTTATCCCTTATTCTCCCCCCCCCTTCCTTGCAAACAGGTAATCAGATCCTCTCCCTTGGGACTCTGTCGAAAGATCAAGTTTATCCATTGAAACTCAAGGGTATCTCCATCTGTTATTCTGCACTCAAATCTGCCTTGTGTGGAAATTATGTCAGCTTTGGCGTCTTCAAGTTGTATGGGGACAACCACTTTGACAATGTACTTCAGGCCTTTGTCAAAATGCTGCTCTCAGTATCCCACAGTGACTTGCTAGTAAGCAATTATTCGTCTTGGGAGTCTTTATGCAAAATATGAAATCACCACCACAGGCTTAAAATGGAGAGAGAGCGGGATCTAGAACAACTCAAAGGCAGTTCTTTTTAGTCTCAGTTACCTGCATTTATTTGCATTCTTAGAGTCAAAATATACCATTAGTATTTCCAATGATAAGTATTCACTTCAAAATATTTAAAATGCATCATAAGGATAAGAGGATATTGGTCAAATTATCTTCTGTGTCTAATACCTCTCCTGAATGGCAATAGAATTGTTTTCCACATTGTTCTAATTTAGCTTAGCTGCCATAATGCCTTTTCGGTAACAGTGCACACCAACAACCTTCCTTTATGAAATTTGGGGCATATTTTTTCTGAAATATTAGTCTTCTGACAGCTATTCATATGGGTTTAATGGCAACGATACTAACAGTCCACTACTTGGCATACGGGGAAGAGAAATTCTGCCATTGTCAAAACTGTAGTATTGAACCAAGTTGTTTGTTCTTTCAGTTCTAGATAAACTCGGCCTTAGCTATTTTAAATTGCCTTTTATTGGTTTATACAACTCACCTTGTAGAAAAACATTCATGGTTGTGGAAGAATGAAGTCAAGCATATAAATCCAGACTCTCTCATTATAATGGCTAACCTATAAATAGTTTTATGCAGAAGCAATTTTTAATTGTAGATTAAAGATACGCATTGATTGTATAAGCAGTCGAGTCAAGCAGGGAATGAAAGACCCCCTTTTCCCTCCAAAAAAAGAAGAAAAAAATTAGTGGGGAGACCTGCTGACTTTCACTACTTGCCAAAATATTCCCAAAGAAAGTTTGAGTTAATAAATGAGGCCTAGATTTGAGTGTAGTTTTGAGTCTTCAGCAGCTACAACTGATGTGCATATGCTAAACATGTACCAGATAGGAGTCAAGTTCTCCTTCCAGTAAAATCCCCACATACTGTGATCAGAGATGACCATGGTCTAAAACCGGGGGGGGGGGGGAGGTATTGGATTTGGATTTCTGTAAAACTGAAAAATAAAATTTATAAAAACATGACATAGTGCAGCATTTTCAACAGTGGAATATGTGGAAGAGCCAATGTGGAATGCCACAGGAGCAGTTTTTTTTGTAAGCAGTTAATGTACTGTGATTTATTTTTTTTAAAGCAGCAATAGGATAGTTGTATATTTCTTCCTCAAAACACACGCCCCCCAAATGATTAAGCTATTTTCAGAGTCTGAAGGCTAAAATCTGGTGCATATCCAGCCCAGGACACTGATTTCAGTAAGAGCCTGGAAATAGACTATTTTCAATTTTAGGATTAAAATCCAGGGCATGATACTCTTAGATGACAACAAGGAACAAACAAAGCCACGCCTGGAACAGAATGTTGTTTGGGCTGTGTGGATGTTCTGTTGCTCCTTCACGCTGTCCCCAATAACAGCTAGGAACATATCTGTGTTTGCAGAATGGAAGCAAGATTTGCTAATGTTTTAAAAAATTAGGGTAACAACTGGTAAATTCTTAGGTGTTATGGCTGTTGCTTTGTTGCTCAGAAGTAATGGTTCATATTCTCACTCCCTTTCCACCCACAGAGTATGCCTACCTGTGCGTAAATGCACACAATTATCTCTCCTCTCTGCAGTAGGGAAGTCAACATATAGACAGAATTGTGTGTTCTATACTTTGAATATTGGCCTTAGTTAGCGGGGAAATCTTTAGTGCTTGTGTAGCTCCTTTCCTCTTTCCATACTTAACAGAACGAAGTGTGCAAAATGATCTGATCTATGAATAAGCTGGCTGCATTTGCATAATTAATACAAGTTTCAAAATTCAGATTACTTTGGCATCAGTTTGGTGGTCTACAGAACAGACTAAATACAGCCCAGGGTATATCTTATACTGGGTTTGTTTCCAGTGTAAAATTGATTTAATGCAGTAGATAATCCAGAATGCATTGAAGTTACTTTGCAGGTATTTTAATGCAATAAATGTTAATAATCCACATGGAGTAACTTTTCATCTGTTCTCTTTCTCTCGGTCTCTCCCTCCCCCCAACCCTAGCAATATCGAAAACTAAGCCAGTCTTATTATCCACTCTTGGAATGTCTCACCCAGGACCACATGAGTTTTATCACCAGTTTAGAGCCTCATGTACTAATGTATATATTTACTTCAATATCTGAAGGACTTACTGCACTGGGTAAGTACACCATGCAACTCAGCTAAGGAAGGGTGTAAAAACTACTGTGCAGCAGTCAAAAGCAATATGGTATAGCTTCCAGAGAATTTAATTTTGTTGCTGTGACTTCAATGCTGCACAGTATTATTATTTTTATATAAAATGGTTATTTTGTGGGGAAATTAACAGTTCTGGTCCTCAAGCAGTCATGGGTATAGCCATCAGCTCATGGACATCAGTGACATAACTCCCAGTGAATTTATTGACAGATATGCATATTGCTGCCATTCGTTAAGACCTTTTGATGCTGAATCATGGTCCATACACACTCCTCATTTAAATTCAACTTTTGTCCCTTTCTTCAGTGTTGCTCCAAACATATTTTTTTTTAAAATGTATAATTCACTCTCCTCACAGAACATTCTAACCAGGCATAGTTTCTGTATCTCATTCAACCTTACAAACAAGCCTGTCACCAATATTTTCATTTTGCAGAGGGAAATGAATCAAGCAATAATAGTTCCCGTGACTTCATTGGTGGGCTGGAATTTGAATTCAGGCTTCCTGGTCCAAGTGCATAAAATTGCTTCATAATGAAACTTCCCATGAAACTGGATAATGTTTCCTGTTCCTAAAGTAGAAGAGTTGAGTGTTTGTAAGGATGGCAGATGTTAGTGGGGATGTCAGAATACTGGAAATTCAACTGTCTCTCAGTTTGATGGATTGATGGAGGGAGTTTAATTGTATGGTGCTTTTCTGCAATGAGCTGTGGCCAAAGCGCCACACAGCAGACATACAAAGCATTAAAACACAAATGCAAACACAAAGTTTATTGAGGACTGGGAAAAATTTGTGGACTATCTGAAAAATACATGTGGTATTAACACAACGCTAGCAGGATTTCAAGAGGCACTGTAAAAAACAAATAAGTATTGTTTATTAGAAATATCAGGAATAAGGAGGAATATTGGCAATACGAAAAAAGGGAATGTGTATTAAAGGTATAAATATGGATGATTGTCAGAGACGCTGAAGGAAGTCCAAAATAGCTATGATTTGTTATATTCGGGATGAAATGTACAATTTGATGAAAATCAATAAAATTTATAAATATGATAAAAAAAAAAAACCACAAATGCAAACACACGAAATACAGAGCGTGTCGGTAAATTCACAAATGCAACACCGGCCAACTCGTAAGCACTCTTTTTGAAAACTGCAGCCATGATTTTGACATGCACAAGCAGTGGGCAAATACCACCCAACAGTTAAATACAAAACTAGGCCTTGGATGTGCTAACATCAGACCATTAGAGTAAGCAACCTATATCCTGTGCTTAGTAGAACAGAAGAGTATCTGCTAAGACATATTTGTTTGCTTGTTTAAAGTGCTAGCCCTTTCCGCCTTGTGTCATTGAAGTGCTTGGTATATATTGCGGATTAAATAGTAGAGCAAAAGATGTGAAAACCCACATCTTAAAACTTTTTTGTTTTATACAAGTATCCTGAATGGAAGTACTGTGTGCATCATAGTCCCACACTTTACAGTACATTCAATACTCTGCAATAATATTTATTCCTTTGGTATGCCCTGGTTGTAAATCATGTGTAATGGAAGCCCTCATATAGACTTCACAGTAAAGATAAACACTTTCAAGAGCCCTTTTCTAAAGTGTTTGCCTGGCTTTTCCACATCCGACTGAAACCTTTTAATGTATCTTGTATGATGTTCTCCCTAATCGCCATGTAAAGCTTTTCTAATTTTTCTGTGATTGATAACATACTGCCATTCATTAACTAAAATGAAAGCATGGCATTTTTTTTGGTGTCCTGCCATTTTAATTGGATGTTAAATAGATTAATTTGTTTACTTTCAAACTGCCTTAAAAGAGATCATTTAGGTATGGTGTAAAAAGAACCTAGTCCAGGAGCACTGCAAACATTGCACTTGTACCTCTTCCTGCTATCTTCATCTTAAACGAAATAAAGCTCTTAGATTATGGTCTGTTCAGTAATGCTGTCAAGTGTTGAAAATAGTTCTTCCATCTATGCTTATTCATAAAATGCGAGGGCCAAATGGGCCTTTTCGAGTAACAATAAATAGCAGCAGCACCTTGGTGCTAATGTAATAGGAAGTTGGCTTGAATACAGATGTCATATTCCCTTTTCTCATTAGCCAGGTTGCCTGCCAGATGTTTCATGGTATCACTGCTGCAGACACATCCCCTCTCTCTCTTTGTTTACCAGAGCAACAATTGTCATTCCTCCTCCTCCCCTTTTAACTTGCCTGCCTGCTGTTTGTCTGTCTGCCTTGAGTAAAATGCAATAAGGACTGCATTCGCGTTCAACAAATGATTCTGCTTGTCCATTAAAATCAGCGTGGGGGTCTTGCATCACATCCTCCTCTGTTACACTCTTACAATAAGAAGAAAAATGAGTGCCACAAGCATCTTTGATATACAGTTATGGGAAAATATAAGTAGCTCTTAATACTTAAATTGCATCCTCGTGAGCAGATGAGAGGGTAGACCTCTCCACTGTGCTGCTAAGATCACTTACAGAGGAATATAAAATATCTGCTTGTACAGTATCAGCATGTTTAGAACAGCTACTGGTTTCTAAATGGATGTTAGTGATTTACTTTGTGTTATTCAATTTTAAAACAAATAGAGTCAAAGCACTGGTTTAAAAGTACTGCAAAACTCGCTTATGAAATATGCATTTCCAAATACATTTCTTAAAGTGTTCATTACTTCCATATGCAGCTACAAGGCCAGAAGCCTTTAGAAGTGAAAACATAATGGGCCTGATCCTACACTGTTCACATAAGCCGCCCTCATCCCCTTCGTTATTCAGCAGCTACTAAATACCTAGGGCTGAATTTGTGTTCAGTTATTACCTTTATACAGTCTAATCAGGAGGGCTAAAAACCTGGTAGTTGATTTCACTCAAACCTTTGTACCGCATAGCCGATTTTAGGCCAGGCAATGTGTTTTTCTTTACTAAACATTGTTTGAAGAATCTTGTCCTCTTCTTTTTAAAACACACGTTTCTTTGTGAGCCGAGTTTTTGTTTTTCAATAAGGGAACCACTATTCCATTCAAATAAGGAAAGCCCTAACATTTTATTTTTATTTTTTTAGGCCCACCTGCACTCTACGTAGATGATTTAGAAATCTTACATCCCTTTTTGCTTTTTTATTTAAAAAAACACCTTAGTTTGGACAGTACCCTCCCCCTGATCTTATTCCTGCACATTTCAGGGAGAAAGAATGGGTCTCCCCACCCATCTACATGCCTGTTTTACTATATGTTTGTATGAACGCGTAGAATTTCAAAATGGCATGCATGCCTAACATCCGATGCACATAGACCAGAACATATCTCTCAGACCTTTGGTTTGAATAATGACTTTAGTTCAACGCAAAGCAACAGTCAGGTTCTCTTTTTCTTTTTTTTAAAATAATTTTTATTAACAAACCAATCAAATCACATTAGTTCCAAATTACAAAGCCAAATTTTAAATTTTGTTGGGGGTACCCATACTTCGAGCTCAGAAAGAGATCCAATCATCTCTTATTGCTGCTGCTTTGATGTTCACAGTTCTGTCCATATGATGTTTACAGTTCTGTCCATTCCTCTCTTTGTTGTTTTGCAACAGTCAGGTTCTCAATCAAGATTTCTCCTCCCTCCACTTCTATGTCACAATCAATACTGCCCTTGGAAACGATATCAAAAATAGAATTACAAGGGGAAATGGTGGAGTAGATGAGAAATCCGCTTTCCTCCACCCCAAATGGGTAGGGTAGTAACTGGTCATCTACATACATCTTTCAAATTCTACTTTTCACAACCTGTTCAAATGATTCCAATGTCAGAAGTGAAAAGCCAATCCCCACCCCCCATGACCCAAATTGAAGCTTGTTTGTTTTGTCCCAAAGTACTCAGTAACACTGCATAGTCCTACCCTACATTGATCCTGCTTTGGGTTCCACTTCAGCAAAATCCCCAAGGACCAGACAGAGAAGCCCAGAGGGCCTGAAGTTGCCCGTCCTGTTATAGGGGTTCTAGTTTTCATCAGCTGTACGCCATAATCTTTTTTTCTAAAATAATTTTTATTAACCGACCAATCAAATCAAATCACATCACATCATACCTGAAGGAGCGTCTCCACCCCCATCGTTCTGCCCGGACGCTGAGGTCGAGCGCCGAGGGCCTTCTGGCGGTTCCCTCATTGCGAGAAGCAAAGCTACAGGGAACCAGGCAGAGGGCCTTCTCAGTAGTGGTGCCCGCCCTGTGGAACGCCCTTCCAGCAGATGTCAAAGCGATGAACAACTACCTGACATTCAGAAGACATCTTAAGGCAGCCCTGTTCAGGGAAGTTTTTAACGTGTGATATTTTACTGTATTTTTGGTTTCTATGGAAGCTGCCCAGAGTGGCTGGGGAGGCCCAGCCAGATGGGCGGGGTATAAATAATAAATTATTATTATTATTATTATCACATAAATTCCGAATTACAAAGCCGAATTTTAAATTTTTGTTGAGGGGACCCATATTTCAAGTTCCGAAGGGGGATTCTGATCATCTTCTTGCTACTGCGTTAATATCCACAAATCAGTCCAAATAATGTTCATAATTCTATCCAGTCTTATCTTGCTGTTTCCACATCTCATCTTATTCGTATATTTTTTCTTCTTTTCTTTATGATCTCTTCTGATAATCTCCTTAAGCAGGCAAACACCAATTATAATCCTGTGTGAATTTTCCGTTCGTCCAGTCCTCATATCAAGATGGTTTTCATATATCATCGCTCTCATAAATAACATCACTCTTTCCATCGTTAATCTCGCAGATCTGTCGCTCTTAAGTCCCTCTGAGGAGTCTCACCCACAATATAAAAACAGCTCTGTTCCTCCTCCCAGACTTAAGTCCTCCGACAGAACTTGCCAACATGGCGACGGTATTTTTTACTGCGTCATTCCAAAGCTCTTATAGTTGCCACAATCTTCTTGAAACATGCTTTGGTTAGTAAATTATCTCCACACAGTCATAAATCCACAGCTTAAGTCATTTAAACGGCATTACTAACTTGTGACTTGTGGGGGGGGGGATTCTTGGTTAATCACATAGAGAAAAGAAAGGAAAGTTTTTTCCCCCTCCCCCATCCAGTCCCTTTGCCATACCGAGCCTTGGTGGGTCTTCTCATGATTTATTCTTGTTCCTCCGACCCGTCTTGTTTATCAGAGATCTCTTCAGTTAGCAGTCTTTACTCCCTCTTCATCCTTGAAATATGTGCATTCGCTTCCACCTAATTGTTTCTTTTGAAGTTGCTGCAAACTAGAGGCGCGGATCAGAGACAGCGTCCAGGAGCGCCGAAATCCACAGGAGGGCTTTCTGCCTGGTGCCCCCATCCCCACAAATTCGGGGGGTGGTATCGGGCACAGCAGGCAAGGGCAGCCCCCCCCACACACCCTTGGGGGTGTAAGGAGGCTATTTACTCCCATCACAGCCTCCTAATTACCTCGTGTGGGTCGGAGAGATGTTATTGTCAGCCATCTTCCGATGCGCCCCTAGTGGCCCCCAGCTGTACGCCATAATCATCACAATTATAACAAATAAAGGCTTGACATACCTCACTTTGCATGTCATGAGTCCATCTCATATATTAGTTTCACCTTTTAAGTTGAATTACTGAAATAAATGAACTTTTCCACGGTAGTCTAATTTTTTGAGTTTCACCTGTATATCAAGTAGCCCTGAGATCACAAGTCCTCGTAATACCTCCTGTTGAACTACAGAGCTCAGACTGCCATGCCTTGGGAGAAGGAATTGCTTGGTTCTGTATTTTCATCCATTTTGGAATTTAAAATATCTTGATCTTAAGCTTTGGTCCTGCACTTAATGTAGTGAATGCTGTATGACTTGATGTGTAAGGATGTCTGATTTCTCTGTGTTAGATTTAATACTTACATGCTGGTGAGATGATAAAATGAGATAACCATGTATGACAACCTCAGCAGCATGGTGAATGGATGAGGCATTATTATGAGAGATGGATAATAGATAGATTGGGTAGATTCTACAAATAAAGAAACTCTCTGGGAAAGAGATACGAAAGTTCACCTCCATTTGAAGCCAGTAGAAATGGGGATTATCAGAAATTCACAGGAATGTTTCATACTTGGTAAGATTAAGAGAGTCTTGAGACTAATTGCGGCTATATTGTCTGCAAAATCCTTTCTAAGACCTCAGGAGAACTTAGCTTAGGAAAAAATATATTGCAATGATGTTCAAATACAAGTAAACTTGAAAACAACGTTTATGAAGCAGAACTGGCACAGATCAACAATCTGGCGTCTAGAGAGAAGTTCTCAAATGCTCACTGCAATATTGGCAGGTTTCCACTCATCACAGTTTAGGGGGATACACTTAATTGAGTCTATCATACACCTTCTCTTTCTCTTCCAAATGAATATTTTAACAATTTAATTCGTGCACCCATCCAAAAGCTAGGCAATCAAAACCAATTCCATGGTGACCTAGATTTGCAACCCTTAGAGTCACTTGTCCTCACTTGGGAGCAGGTTGAATCCCCAAATGCAGGCAATCTCCTAAGAATCTGATCGTTTCTTATACCAGCCTCCGTTCCATTTTCTCCTTCTTTGAACAAAAAGGGAGACAAATTATCTGCAGTAGCTTAAAGCGTGACTGCCGTTAGAACTGAAACAGAAGCTGCACTTGGATACAGAGTAATGCTAGAAAAAACTATGATGTGGGAAAAGAAGACCAAATAACCCAGTAATGAGAAACTAGATAAGATTGCCTACATTTATAAACAGGGCACAGATAGAAAATAACCAATCTATTGTTGCCATATGCTAATGCATATAAGCAAACAGACTCTGTTTTCATTGAACTGAGGCAGCATGTGTTGGAGTAAGGTTATGATGATATAATGGCAACATGAATATTTTTATCCACATTACAAGCTGAGCAGATAATTCTAGTTAATGTAAATACAATGAACATTCTCCAAAGAGTAGGCAAAGTTATTGCATCAGTAATCAGTCTACATCCCAATCCCAAAGAAGGGCAGTGCCAAAGACTGCTCCAACTACCGCACAATTGCACTTATTTCACACGCTAGCAAGAGTATGCTTAAAATTCTACAAGGCAGGCTTAAGCAGTATGTGGACCGAGAACTCCCAGAAGTGCAAGCTGGATTTTGAAGGGGCAGAGGAACCAAAGACCAAATTGCAAACATGCGCTGGATTATGGAGAAAGCTAGAGAGTTCCAGAAAGACATCTACTTCTGCTTCATTGACTATGCAAAAGCCTTTGACTGTGTCGACCACAGCAAACTATGTCAGGTTCTTAAACAAATGGGAGTGCCTGATCACCTCATCTGTCTCCTGAGAAATCTCTATGTGGGAGAAGAAGCTACAGTTAGAACTGGATGTGGAACAACTGATTGGTTCAAAATTGGGAAAGGAGTACAACAAGGCTGTATATTGTCTCGCTGCTTATTTAACTTATATGCAGAATTCATCATGTGAAAGGCTGGACTGGATGAATCCCAAGCCCGAATTAAGATTGCCGGAAGAAATATCAACAACCTCAGATATGCAGATGACACAACCTTGATGGCAGAAAGTGAGGAGGAATTAAAGAACCTTTTAGTGAGGGTGAAAGAGGAGAGTGCAAAATATGGTCTGAAGCTCAACATCAAAAAAACAAAGATCATGGCCACTGGTCCCATCACCTACTGGCAAATAGAAGGGGAAGAAATGGAGGCAGTAAGAGATTTTACTTTCTTGGGCTCCATGATCACTGCAGATGGTGACAGCAGTCCAAAATTAAAAGATGCCTGCTTCTTGGGAGAAAAGCAATGACAAACCTAGACACCATCTTAGAAAGCAGAGAAATCACCTTGCCGACAAAGGTCCATATTGTTAAAGCTATGGTTTTCCCAGTAGTGATGTATGGAAGTGAGAGCTGGACCATAAAGAAGGCTGATTGCCGAAGAATTGATGCTTTTGAATTCTGGTGCTGGAGGAGACTCTTGAGAGTCCCATGGACTGCAAGAAGATCAAACCTCTCCAATCTTAAGGAAATCAGCCCTGAGTGCTCACTGGAAGGACAGATCCTGAAGCTGAGGCTCCAATACTTTGGCCACCTCATGAGAAGAGAAGACTCCCTGGAAAAGACCCTGATGTTGGGAAAGATGGAGGGCACAAGGAGAAGGGGACGACAGAGGACGAGATGGTTGGACAGTGTTCTCAAAGCTGCTAGCATGAGTTTGACCAAACTGCGGGAGGCAGTGGAAGACAGGAGTGCCTGACGTGCTCTGGTCCATGGGGTCACGAAGAGTCGGACACGACTAAATGACTAAACAGCAACAACAAACATATGGATTTGGGAATCGGTTGATTATTGAGCATACGAAGGTATTCTGCTGTTAAAAGTATTGCATTGAATGGGGTGTCCGTGCAAAAGAGAGGTGTAAATAAAGGAACTGAGGTGAGGAAGACAAACGACGCCTGTCCTTCAAGCGGGGGGGGGGGAGCATACATGAGTCAGATGGACACATTAATGTTGCATCAGATATGGTTCGGTTTTGGTCTTCTGACAAGTTTCCTTCAGTTTAAATCCTGCACATAAGGATGAGCCGTTATCCTTTGCTCTACTTTCTCTTATCAGCTATTGCATTATCAAGTTCATAGCCCAAAACCTCTGGTAGAAATTGTGCAATGGCACTTATCATTATTCTGATTGCAATAAAAATATCCAAACAGCCATTTACTTCTGTCATTTCTCATTCCATACCTCAGTATTATTGTCATCCTAAGGTTTAATGTTCTATCGAAATACAATTTTTAATATTTTTGATAGCTGGCAAGTTTGTGTCATTTTTCCAAATTCTTAATAATATCCTAAATAAGGTAAAGGTGAAGGACCACTGGATGGTTAAGTCCAGTCAAAGGTGACTATGGGATGCGGTGCTCATCTCGCTTTCAGGCTGAGGGAGCCAGCAACGGAACACCGTGACAGAAACTAGAGCGCACAGAAACGCTGTTTACCTTCCCGCCGGAGCAGTACCTATTTATCTACTTGCACTGGTGTGCTTTTGAACTGCTAGGTTGGCAGGAGCTGGGACAGAGCAATGGGAACTCACCACTGTTGCGCAGATTTGAACCGCTGACCTTTGGATCGGCAAGCCCAAGAGGCTTAGTGGTTTAGACCACAGCGCCACCCACGTCCCTACAATATCCTGAATATTTAATAATAAAAGACCCTTGGATTACATGTTCAACCTGTGCATTCATTTTCAGGCGAATTGTGATACTGGCTCTTCAGTTAGGATTTTAAAGCAGGAGAATGAAAACATTTGCTCTTATCCCCCAAGTACAAACTCTTCAGATTTCATAATTTCATAGCAATAAGGAAGCAGCTGGAATCCTGCAATTTGGAACACCCAGCAGGAGTGCTTACCGCTAGGCAGAATACCAGTGGGGTTTAGGAGTCCCCCTGTGCGGTTTAGAGTGAGAGAAGAGGGCCTGTTGCACTGAAATCTACTTTGAATATGTTAAACCTACCGAAGAAGAGCAACGGTGCGGTGAAACATTTTCATCCAGATACCTCATCTCACTGTAATATTGTGATTTCTCTTTCTCATCTAGGATGTTACTATTAGAACTATCTCCTAATTAATTACATTTTATTTCATTTGCCGTGTGCAGATACGATTGTCTCCTCCAGCTGCTGTGCAAGTTTAGACTACATTGTCACCTACCTCTTTAAGCACATAGCAAAAGAAGGCAAGAAACCTCTGAGATGTAGAGAGACTTCTCAAGATGGGCAAAGATTACTGCACTTCATGCAGCAGAACTCAGAGGTATTGCAGCAGGTAAGCTCCGTAGCATTGTGCAGCTTTCCTCCATTTTTGTTATCGTTGTGAGCAAAGGTGTTCTCTCCTCTTCTTTCTTTCTTTGAAAAAATATTCATTTTTGCCTTTAACAGTTATCATCACAAGTAAATCCTAATCATGTACACATAGGATTCTCTGAGTCCCTGAACTTCCCTCCACTCCTCTATGGTTTCCAAAGTTATTCTTTTCTAACTGCATCATATAATGTTCTCCATATTTTCTTAACCCTCAATTTTCACCATAGTTCTCGCTACATTGCAAGTGTTTTTTTAGAATCCTGCCAACGTTTTTAATTGTTTACAGTGTTCTTTGAAGTAACATAAATTTCCCCCATTCTTTATTAAATTTATTATCCTCTTGATAATAAATATGTGGGATGTAAGAATCAGGTGCAGTCAAACACAACATTGCTAGAGTAGACAGTGTGGTGTAGTGTTTAAGAGCGGTATTCTCGTAATCTGGTGAACCGGGTTCGCATCTCCGCTCCTCCACATGCAGCTGCTGGGTGTCCTTGGGCCAGTCACACTTCTTTGAAGTCTCTCAGCCCCACTCACCTCACAGAGTGTTTGTTGTGGGGGAGGAAGGGAAAGGAGAATGTTAGCCGCTTGGAGACTCCTTTGGGTAGTGATAAAGCGGGATATCAAATCCAAACTCTTCTTCAGTCCTCCAGCCGGAACTTCCTGCTTTCCAGGACTGAGACAAAACTTCCTATGTGTAACTTGAGATGGCCGTGGCCTCTCCTGAAGTGGAATGATCCCGAACCTACAGGCTGGCGACCATCTTGTCTCTTCTTGTCTCTCTTACCTCTTATCGATGCCATCTTAACAACAGCACTACTAAAATGCACCCCTGGCTCCAGGCCAAGAGAAGAAAAGGGGTCCTTTCTCCCATATGGAGATAGTCACCACATTTAAACTATGTTGTAACCTTTTAAGTCTGCCTTCTGGGAACCTTTGTGTGAACAGATGATTACTTGTGAGTAAACATTTTATACTTTACAGAAGACTGCGTAGCATCTTATTTTAGGAGGGATTAAACGGGGAAAATACCAGGAAATATTTACAGAGACTCTAACGAGTCTGAGCAAGCTATCTGCTGTGCGTGTGTTTAAAAAAAGGGGGAAGGTTAACTCTGCTGATTTTGTTGAACTTGTAAAGACAAGTTGGGATAGGATATCTTAGACAATATATCATCCCCCGCATCCCTAAACATTCCCATAAAATCTTCCTGGTCATTTTCGCCATTTCGCCATAGTCCATCATCTTTGTTAGCCGTTCTTCTCTTGTAGGTACTTTGTCTGCCTTCCATCTTTGGGCAAATAACATCTGCGCTGCTGTTGTAGCTCCTCTTCTTTCTTATAAAGCAAGTTTACAAGGGTAGTTCAGTTTATCAGTTAATAGATGAGACTTTTTAAAAAATTGCTGGTGTTTTTGTTTTGGAAGTTTAGAAAAAGCCTCTAGTGATACAGTAGTCATGGGGAGATCATGTTCTTAACTCCAGGCGCTGATGACCTCTCTGTCAACAATCACAATAGTCTTCCTCATTGGCCCAGTATCAACTACCTTACAAATGAGTGGATACCTTTGACCACTGTGGGAGATGCTGGGGTCATCTGCACACAAGAGACCTATTCCACCACAACCTCCTTCCACACTGAATTTCCAGTGTCAGTGCATCTCTGCCGGAAAGCAAAAGGCACTTTGCCAAAAACCCGACATGACCAAGCAGCACGCATGTGAACTGATTTTATTATAGAAGTTCAGAAGCTTCTATAATGCACTAAGGGAGTCTTCAGTGGTTGAGTATTCAGGAAAGAAATCTTGGGGCCATTGTGGATAGCTCAGTGAAAAGCATTGCAACCTGGGATGCAACAGCAGTGAAAAATATTAACTCATTATTGGAAAGTATTGGAAAGTTGGGGTTGAAAATAAGTTGATCTCTTTGTGGTACCTTTCCGAATGTGTGGCCAGATTTGGAATCCTGTATACCAGTTTTCCTGAGCCTGATACCCTCGAGATGTTTCAGAATCTCAAGTTCTGTCATTCCCAGCCAGCATGGCCAATGGTCTGGTACTATGGGAGTTTATAGCTTGATGTTGCTGACACACCTACGCAGTGGCGTAGCGTGGGTTGTCAGCACCCGGGGCAAGGCAAGTAATTTGCGCCCCCTAACCCGTGGATTTGCGCCCCCTAACCCATGGATTTGCCCTAACCCCAGATGTTGCGCCCGGTGCGGCCCGCCCCCCCTGCACCCCCCACGCTACGCCACTGCACCTACGGGAGTCCTGGTTGACCTCTGAAATATAGTGTTGATCACTTGTTGGCATGCTGTCCCTCTAACTAGAGCACATTTGGCTCCCTAGTAATCAATTTTGCCTTACATCCTGTTTAGTGAAACCATCTGGAGAGTTATCCCTCCTTCTGCCAATCCAAATATAGTGGTGAATGCCTGGGACAAGAATAGATGTAGGTATCTCAATAAATGCTGATAAATTAAATCTCAACAGACAAGACTGCAGAATGTTCATAGATGGTATGGTTGGGTAGTGCGTTAATATTTGGCCTGTTCTTGATGAAATTGCAGTTTCCCTTCAGATAATTTGGTGGTGTTTTTTAGGTCAAGCCTTGCTTATAGACACCCAAATGAAGTCTATAGTGTGGAAAGCTTTCTGCCTTCAGTTGGCGTGCTAGCTGCAGCCTCTCCTTGATAACTAAAATCTTGCCACATTTATCCATGCCTTGTTGACATCTCACATTAGCTATCTGCACTGTGGCTATACATTAGGCTGCCTGTGTAAGAGTTTTCAGAAACTTGAACAGGTTCAGTGACCAGGTTACCGATTGGAAACTGCTGTGCTGAATATGTTTTTGCTGGAACCAAAATAACTTTGCTGGCTTCTAGTATGCTTTTGGATGCAGTTCAAAGTGCATTTTAGTGTATGAAGCCCTAAACAGCCTCAGGGCAACAATCTTCTCTTACATGGATGTTCCTGTTTGCTTAGATTATCAACTGAGGCCTTGATCCAGTTGCCTCCACCTTTGGAAGTTTGATGCAGGGCCCTTTTTTTGAAAAAAGTGTGGCAGTTTGACTTTGGAACTTTCTCCCTAAACATTTTTTGCCTAGTACCTACTTAAATGTCTTTTAGGTGTCTGGTGAAGGCTTTTTAATGTACTTGAGTCTTCAACATATATATTAATTGTACCAGCTTTTAGTAAGTACACTTACTCTTCTGACTTTTCTTTTTCCTTGTATATTAGATGGATTTTACTTAGTATCTTAGTATATTGTATTTTGTATTAGTATTTAATCTTTTATCTGAGTCACCTCAGAGATAAGCAGATGGAATACAGTAGTTCTAAATAAAAAAATAACTAGACGCTCATATGATATTCAGCTAAGCAATTGATTGTCGTTTGTCTTTTCAAGGCAAATCGAGTAATAAAAATTTCATGATCTGAAGACTATACAGAGAGGTGTTGTGCTTCTGTTTCTATTATTATGGGATGCACTATTGTTGCAAGGAACGATGGATTTTGACAGTTTCATAGTCAGTTTTGTCTTTGGTGAATGATTTAATCCCAAATGGCAGACTGGTGGGCATTTTAAGAACAGATTGTTAACTAAATACCATGTAACTGCTTGGATTTATGGCTGTAATCAGGACAGAGTGACATCAGTGGAAGATCTTTAGTGACCTGGAGATTGTACTGATGGTTAGGTAACAGAAATGGTGGTTGCTATTTAAGTTTACAAGATTTATCATTGTTATTTATTGTTCCGATTGCATTGGGTTATCTTTGTTTCCAAATAAAGGCAAATAAGGAACTGGTACACAGCATATTATTTAGGCATGTATTTGACTGGCATTATTATCGGCATGTGATTCATTGCCATCATTCCCTCTCGCTACGACTTCCTGCAGAAGCCAATCCAAAGCAGAAATTGATTAGAACTTGGCGGTGTATTCCGTACTCACCTGTCACTGTGTACAGTAGTTCCTGCTCTATAAATACAACTGTAGGATCAGAAATAATAGCATACTGACCTCAAATCAGGATTTTCATACGTTTGCCTTCCTTATGACCTTAACGCCGTATTTTGTGTTAATGACGCTTGGCAATCCTGAAATTTATATCCTATGAATAAGCAGCGATCTGTCTTTATTAGCTTCGCAGTTTGTCGAATACATTATAGTTCGTCTGAATGTAGGCTTTCAGGTACTCTTTTAAATATTAATGACTGGTCTCCAGTAGTCAGCATAAATATGATTTGCATTAGGACGAGTCATACCGTATTGAGTGCTTCTGATGTCAACCATTCAGTGTACTAATACCTGACATCATCTCCCGAGGTCACTACCAACTTTGACCTTTCTCCTTGCGCACAGTTTCTCTAGTCTCAGAAGCTCTTTTGAATTGATTTGAAATTTTGACTCTCCCCTTTATGAGGCAGTAAAATTGATAATTATTCAGATGGGAACTGAGTGCTGAGTGAAAAATCAATTCCACCCGCTCTCTGCTGCGTATAAAATTACTTCTGACTCTGCTGGTCTAAACGAATGGCCAAGGTAAAAGCAGCAGGCAGGGATAGTAGAAAGAGTTAGCTGGACGGAGCTAATAGCCTAAAGGGATGGCTTTTTGAGATGAGGGAGTGAGCCAGTTGGGGGCGGTTATCAGCAATGATGGGACTCATTGATTATATGTTTACATCAGGTTTCCATTGGGTTATAAATCAGCCCTGAATAGAAACAGAACCCAAGGACTTGAATCTTACCAGAGGGACAATGAATTAGATTATTCTCATTTTCACACTCAGATGAAAAGTGAGCCATTGATTATTCATCGGCAGGCCATTAAACCCTGGCTTTAGAGCTGATTTGACTATCATGGCGGCTAATGAACAAGACTGTTGCTTCACAACTAGAGGTTTCAGTTTTCTAGACAGCTGTGTCTTGTAAGTAATGCCTAACCCTATTAAAAGGAAGGGGGTTATTACAAATTGCTTAACAGTGCTAGAAAACTAGGCCCTAATGACTAATTGTGCTGTGAGCTTAAAGAGGCTTGTCAGTTCTTTAAAGTGATGCAATGTAACAGAATATTTTCCCCTGTTCCTCTGTTCTGGCAGAAGCACTGTTTATATTGTGTTTCTTTTAAAATAACGAAAGGAGCATCCCTAAATACGGGTGCATATCTGCACAAGTGTCAAATAGATAGGTAAAAGAAAGTTATCTTGTTACTGAAGAAATGGAAATACATTTTAACCAGCTATAGCACGACAGTGGCTTTCCTGGATTAGACGACATTTAAGGTCCCTTCCAACATTCTGGTTCTGTTTAACGAGAGATGCTATTTGCTGAACCCATAGAATGGATGCCAGTTGATTCGAATCTAAACAAACTGCTCCTTTTTTCAGCTGGCATTGACCAGTTCCTATGCCATATCAACCATACCACCCAGGGGTGCCAACTTGAATAAAATATTCTTTTGGGGGGGCAAGTAAGCCCTGCTCTTCGTAATTGATCACATGACATGGTGCACAGACACAAGGCAAATGGCAGCCTAGAGTTAGGGGGGCTACATGTCTTTTCTCATGACATAAAGAGCCAGAGGAAAGAGTGGTCTTATTCTTTAGAACCATGAGAACAATTTCAGCTGACCACCATAGCACTGCACTGCTGTTTTGCTGTCCTCCTGACTACTGGGATATTAAAGAAGTAATAGATGAGGAGGATGTGCTGTGCTGGCAGCAGGGATATGAGAGAGGGAAGATTAGAGGATGAAAGACCATTGTAAAACTATTCAGATTATTGTAAGCGTACGTATAACGTAGTAAAGCATGCCATCTGCTTATCCATCTGAAACCACATGCATATGTTAAGATTCAAATATATGTTGGCCCTGTGAGATAAAGGCCTCATAACTTCATAAAACATCTGAACACATAGCAAAGAGCAGGCTATCCAAGTGCTTCACTGCTTGGCTTGATTGGGTTATACAATAAACAGGACCTCTGCTAAAGCCTTGAGGGGTAGGAATAATAATATTGTGGATATAGTCAGAGGCATTTAAAACATATAGTCTTATTAAGAGTATTAGAAGTTCAGTGAAAGGCATTTATTTAATTATGTCTCAGAATGAAAACTACTTCTGTGAGTGTATATCAGATAGTTTAGACCTGGAGCAATGATCTTTAAGAGGTTTTAGCTCTCTCAGTTGCCTGATCTTGCCTGCTGAAGAAATGAAATAGAAATTTGTGTAGAATGCAAATGGAGTTGCCCTTGCTCACATAAGTGAAACTGCTCTAGAAACGTGGAATGTAAGAAGCCCAATTATGCATAATTTCTTTTTTTATTATATGATTGGGTGTTGTTTTATATTCCTAACCAGTATCACTTCTAAGCTTTAATACAGTCTTGTTCAACGTAGTAAAATGCATCCTCTTTAAATATCTGTGTGCTTGCTTTTTCTTTTACTACAAATTACAAATGCAGCTATTCCGTCCTTGCTAAGATTAAACAAAGCCAACACCCTTCCCCAACTGTTTTTTTAAAGTGTTGCATTTAATTAACTAATGTTTGAATCGCATACATAAGCTGTAACTTAACAACTTGCTCCAACGTAAATAGAAGTTATGTTAATACGTTTTCTGCAGTTCATAAATCAATAGAAGTTTCCGTTCTTCAGTGCTGGTTATGTTGTTCACCCCGAAGTTAACCACAGCCCCTAGAGGGAATAGTCTGTCCTTCCTATGGGGAGCCCATGTGTAACTTGCAGTAGATATTCAGTGCTTTGACATACTTTGCGGTACCTTCTTCATATTTAAAATTCTGATTGCTTTTCTTGATATTAAGCAGTGGGAGAAGCAGCAGCGTGCCTAGTAGTTTAGAAAAGGATTTAAAATTAGTCTGCTTCACAGGGGGATCGGGGTAAAATACGCCATTAATAAAATGCCTTAATGTTTCATGCTAGTGTTTTTCACAATAAGTAAAAAAGCAAAAGTCTGATCACCCCTGTTCACGTTTGGATGAATGTTCTCAGCACTGTATAGCACGTTACCTTTTTGATTCTACCTTTTCAGGTGGCATCTCAGTCATTTTTATAGCAAGTAGAATACTATGTGGACAAGACTATAGCCTTACTATGAAGTGTGGGGTGGAGTGGCTATAACACAAGAAGAGGATTTGTTTAAACAAATGTGTGTGTGCCTTTTCTCTTTCTCAAGGGAGGGGAGTGTAACCCAGGGGAGGGAGGAAAAAAGCAACCGGAGGGGGCGATGCCCCCATCTCACTCTGTCAAAATTAAACGTACCCTCAGGCCCCAAACAATGGGCAACCACTCATATCTGGATTCAGGATTTTAGCATATTTTAAGGATATGATCCAATAAGCATCATAACTTTTTCTTAATTGAAAGAAATATAACAGCTGTAGACCAAATCAGCAGAGATGTGGGTGGTTAAGGAACAGGAAAAGATACTTTATTGAATGAGCCAAAATTCAATCTCAAAGCCACTTATTGAACTATTGACATAAATTTAGGCATTTCAGCATTGATTGATAGTTTAATATAAATAATTTCATGAATTTGGGGGGAGGAACTGGATGTGCCTTAAAATATATTAACTTTTTATTCTGTCAGACATATAATACATTTATTAATTACTCTGCCTTTGTGCTCGTGTAACTTTTATCAACAAAATAATTGCCTTCTCATCTTAAGGCAGGGTAATTCAATAAGCAAAACAATATTTCATAATGGTGTGACGGTGTCAGCAGCTTTGATAAAAGCACAATGCAGGTATAATTCCACCTGTACAGAATGCTGTGCTTACAATTTTCTGTGTAAAATTATAAAATGGAGGAGGGGACCCCACTAAACCTTTAGTCCATCGTTTTGCATCTTGCATAACTTTTCCGCTTTTAATCCGAAGCTTGCTACTTTATAGTTCTTCAAAGCAGTTGTACTTTAAGAGTGCAATCTCTTTGTAAAACAAAACAGTCAAATCGAGCAAGAATGACTTCCCTGATCACAAAGCTTTTTAAGCACTTAACAATACAGTGTGCTACTTTGGTGTGCATGGAAGTTTAGCTTCGTAAAGTAACAAGTATCGCCTAGTCCATGGATGGAGACAAAAAGGCTGCAATTTGGCTTTCAGAAAAAATTGCTAGAGGTGTTGATGGTAGAGGTGTACCCTAAGGCTAGGCAGCTGGTGTATATATGCTTTTTGTTTATCCGTTTCTGGTTTATGTACCCTTTAGGCCAACAGATGAAACAATTGCTCCTACAGGGTCAGCTGCTGGTCAGAGGCAAAGTAAGAAAAGGCTTTGCGTTCAAACACGTCAGCCATCGTTTTAGCGCAGCTGGCACCTGCTACTGGTTCACAGCAGGAGGGTTAAAGGTCAAAGAGGCAGTTGTTCTAAACTCAGTGATGGCTTAAAGGGACTTGTAGATTAATCTGCTTTATTAACTTCCGTATATTAGATAACTATTGCAGTGAATGAAAGCATGTCTTTCTGAATAAGTACCATCACCTCTTTCCCTTTTAAATTGGCTTTTGAGTAATGAATATTAAATAGAATGCGTTTCAGGGGTAATTAAATGAAAACATTAGGATGCTGGTGTTTGCATCTTATTTGAAACTTTGTTGCATATTTATAAAGCATGGCTTACCTTTATATTTTGAGGAAAAACAAATAACCGGGGTGTTTTGAATTACAAATGAAATCTCTCATGCTTACTGAACAATTGTAATTTTCTAGGCAAACCTCCTTTAAAACAGCAGCAAACACGGAACAATCTTTAAAAATATTTGTATCAGAATTTGCCCACTTCTTTGCAGTTGTCTGACTTTGTTACTTTTTGATTCAGAAGTCGTACAAAATGTTTTGGTTATGTTTTCCGCATAAAACGGATGTTGCCAAATGGCAGGATCTAACCATTTGATTGAAAGCTGGCTAAGTCATTGGTCTTGCCCATCTTCCTATGTTTTACACAGGCTGCCTGCATTTTTATTTTAGGATGAAATGAAATAGTAAGTGTTGCAGAAACATTTGCACATCTGTCTATTTGAATATCCCAGTGGTTGTAGTCAGAGCTTCTTGGTATGTCTCTGAATGCGTGTTACAGGGAAACGAACGACCATGGGGAAAGCTGTTGCCTGCATTCCTGGCTGCCTCTTATTGACTGCTGTTGAAAACACAGTGTTGAACTAGATCGGCCATTGGCATGATCCAGTAGACCCCGTTCTAATGATGGGATGGCAACATGGGCGGGGGGGGGGGTCATGCATAGCCAAGTCGCTCAGTGTTCTTTATGACTGAATGGGGATTGAACTCAAATCCACCTAATCTGTCTAAACATTCTGGCCCAGCAATGGTTAGTTTTTGGCCTTCTAAATGTTGCTCAACTACAACTCCCATCTTCCCTATGCTGATTGCGTCTGATGAAGTACAATAAGGTGGGGGGGGGTAGCGGGTTAGCCACCCAGTTCTAGGCACCATACTGCACTGGAGATCTCTCACATCAGATGTACGGTATGTATTTTTTTAAAAATAAATTCCCATACTGCCCTTCATTTGATGGTTTACGATATAAGGCCACAAAAATACATAATGTAGTAATAAACAAAAACAATAGTCCCCCCCCCCCAAAAAAATTAAAAGGCCATTTTCAGATCTGGTGAAAATATACTTCTCAGTCAAGAATCAAAGTTCATTTATTTCCAGGTTTTAGGGGCATATCTTTTGTTCTGTTTCCTGGTTCTCCTGAGCTTGCATGGCATCGACTTCATATTGCCCAAATTGTGGATCCTGAGCTGGGTCCTTGACTTCTTTGAAAACAGTGATAATCTTTGGTGAAAATGCCTTCTCAAACACTTGATTCCATAGATCATAGGTGTCTCTGCATGGAATTGAGATGGTCCTTTTCTTACCTCAAATATTCTACTAGAGAGGAGGTCTCTGCTGGTTTATTATGGTTAGAGCTTTTGCGATTTGTGCTACCATTTAAGCAGCACAAATAGTGCTCTTTAGTTGGTTAGTTATTGATGTACTCAGATTAATGCTACCGACAGAAAACCAATTAACTTCTTTTTGGCATAAAGAGCAATATTCCAGTCTGTAATAAATATTCCAGTGAACATTGGTTAACCAGAGGACTCCAAAGAGACTGTTACAGAAGCAGTATTAAGTAGGAGAAGCAATATTCAAGGAAGTTGTTTTTAATAATGCCAGAATGTATCCTGCTACTTCTAGCTTTGATGGGTGGTGGTTGTGAGAAATTATATTAATTGAAAAAGACTCTTGATTACTTTTTATAATGCAGTAAGGGAAGACCTGTTGCCACTCAGTAATTCCAATCATTTGGAATAGCTGCTGTTAGTATTCAATTTCCCACCCGTCATTTTATAAGAATGTGCTTTCAAATTATCATTTGTTCCAAATTCGAATAGTTGCAAGTAACAAATTGTTCCATAAAATTTAGGATCAGTTTGTGAACCACTTGAGAACGAAGAGGATTAAAGAAGTCTATATACATATACAAGCTGTTCCAGCATGTCTCTTTAATGCTTTGCCAAACACACAAATAAGCCGATCTTCTAGAAGAATTTGTGGTTCTCTATATCATAGAATCATAGAGTTGGAAGGGACCCTGAGGATCATCTAGTCCAACCCCATGCAATGCAGGAATATGCGGTTGTCCCATACGGGGCTCGAACCTGCAACCTTGACAGTATCAGCATCACAGACAGGAAAATTGGTTTTCAGGTGGAAAAATCAAAATTGGAGACAGAACTATTAGAATCGAAAACTAAGAATTTGTCAAAAATGTATAACTTGCTGCTGGAATGGAATACACAGGACGAAATAGTTAAATCAGCTATGATCAAGTGGGCACAAGATACTGGTCATAACATTATGTTTGAGGACTGGGAACGGTTGTGGACCACCGTTATGAAATTTACGGCATGTAATGCCTTAAAAGAGAATATTATGAAAATGATTTATAGGTGGTACATGACTCCAGTCAAGCTTGCAAAAATTTACCACTTGTCTGATAATAAGTGCTGGAAATGTAAAGAGACTGAAGGTACATTTTTTCACCTTTGGTGGACGTGCCCAAGGATTAAGGCTTTCTGGGAAATGATTTATAACGAAATGAAAAAGGTATTTAAATATACCTTCCTGAAGAAACCAGAGGCCTTTCTCCTGGGTATGGTCGGCCAATTGGTGCCAAAGAAGGATAGAACTTTTTTTATGTATGCAACAACAGCAGCAAGAATACTTATTGCAAAGTATTGGAAGACACAAGATCTACCCACCTTGGAAGAATGGCAGATGAAAGTGATAGACTATATGGGACTGGCAGAAATGACCGGCAGAATCCGAGACCAGGGAAAAGAGACAGCGGAAGAAGATTGGAAGAAATTTAGGGACTATCTTAAGAAACATTGTAAAATTATTGAAGGCTAGAACGATGTTGATTCAGAAACTAAGGAGTTAAAAGCTGTAATGATTATGTGATTAAGAAAAGAAAGGTAAAAAAGTACATAGAAATTAGGGAAAGGATTTGCTGAATTGACTTAACTAGAGAATAGAATACAGAAAGGGGAGGTATGAGGAGGTCGGGAAAGTAAGTTTTATGAATTTAAGGGAAGGAAATTATACATGTTTTGTATGTATGTTTTTTCTTTTTTGGATGGTATGTATTGTTGTTGTTTTTGTTTTATTGTTTTGTTTATTCTGTTTTATATAAATCCCGAAACTTTTAATAAATATATTAAAAAAAAAAAAAGACAGTATCAGTATCACATTCTAACCATCCAGGTAGAAGTTGTGTTAGGTTAAAAGTCGCACCTTTCTTTTCACCCAAGGCACTAACATTCTTTTGAACTTTAGTCTTTATCTTTCCCTTATAAACTTTGTTGTGTCTTTCAAAACCCTTTCTCTAAACATCAAGCCATTTTTCTTGATAGTTCATGACCAGTCTAATTTCTGTCCTTTTCATCTCTTCCTGGTCTGCACTGGAATGCAGGTTTTGGCAAACAATTGTGCAATACCGAGACACAGCATATAGATTTTGTGTACTTTGCCTATCATGACTTCAAGAGTAGGTTTGCTTTTTGTTGATACCCATTAGGAGTCAATGGAAAATAAACATCCTTTTTCCAAAAAAAAAGGAAGTATTTTTCAACATGCTCTTCTATCACTTTCCCCCACCCCCACCCCACTTTGCAAAACTACCTTCTGGTTTTAGCATCTTGTGGAAGAGGAATGACTCTCAAAGCAGTGTCTGTTTGATCACCATAGAATAGAAAGGAAGATATTTTGCAGTGATCAAGCACTAGGAAGAAATGGCGCAGAGTTTATGTCCCAATGATCTAAGTATAAAACAGACACCGAAGGTTCCAGCAACAGTTTAGGGCCAGATGTGGAGGGCTGGTAGGCTAAAAGCTAGCTTTGCAATCATAGACTCTTGCCAAGGCCATTGGTGGAGGAAGCATATGACACAGCTATTAAGAGGATCAGGCTGTCTGCGCCTTTCTTCTCTCAAGAGGCACTTGTAATGGATGCTATTTTCTCCCCTCATTAATCATGTGGTAGTGATTGTTCAAAGAGGAGCTGTTATCCAATCCCAATAGTGGAAATTTAGTGCAAATATGGTAACATGTGGAGCGTTTGTTCTACGAAGGGCCTGCGTTAGCATTGCCAAAAGGAGAAATATGTTTGATTAAGTGCTTAAAGAGCTCATCGTAATTTCCAAACGGTCCATACTGCAATATGATATACTCTAACTGGAAGGGACTCTTAACACTAATGAGTTTGCTAGTTGAAGAATGCCAAGCTTCATCCAAATGAGCAACTCACAAATTCTTTTTTTGTGAGCGATAAGTTATTCAAGCCTTGAGGAAGAAAAATCTGCACATCCAAAAGCCCAGATGGGAAGATACAAGGGTGCTTGAGTTTGAAAACATCTGTTGGGTGCATCACACACCCAAATATAAAGCAGCCTGGAAACGACACAGCACGCAATAGAGAGCTGACAAGGAATTCAATGTAGACAAGAACAAGAGATTGCCTCTTCTGATTATGTTTCTGCTTGTAAGTGCAGCATGTCAGCCACACACCACCTATTTAACCTGCAGGAAAATAAATCTATAGCAACCCAAACTGTTGTGCTAATGGTGCAGCCGTTTTGATGTTAACAACTGGACCTTCCATCCCCCCGTTTTACAAATGAACCATGCAGACACATGAGCCACAAACATGGCTGCTGTTGTCGCATGCAGCTGGACTGCACGTCAGATGCATTGCCCTTCACCGGTACTTGCTTTTAATAGCGTTGATGTCAACATATTGGAAATCTGCAAATCAAACTGAAAGTGCTTAAAATTGATATTTTGAATCAACATTGTTTTTAGAGTGAGGCATTAGACTGGCACATTTGCAGTCAAGCTGCTTCCTGTCTTCCCATTACTGTTGTATTTACTTTCAGATAAAACGTAGACATCAACTTTATTATCTTGTCAGCAGTTTGGAAGGCATTTTGCCAGTTGTCAAAAGTTTCAGCAGTAAACCGTAAGATAGGATGAGATACTAGCTTTTTAATTGGTGTGGAACTGTTATTACATGATGTTAATAGATACCGCAGGTGTAAGAAACGCTTGAGCTCTTATTCAAAATGTCTCCCTAAATAAAGAAAGCAACACCTGGGAAACTGAATTTGTTTTTTCCCTTCAGCAGGGTCACTTCCTGTGGTTAAACTGTGCCATTCATAATGTATTTTGGGTTGTCTTAACTTAATTTCCACGCACTTGATATGAAGGTGAGAGCTTTCGTTCTTGGTTTCCCAAGATTCACAGGATGGGGATTTCAAGTTACCCTACCACTTTGAAAAGTGATTGATTATATAGAAGGGGTATTGCCCGTGTTGCAATCTAAAATTCCATTCCATCTGTGATGCCTTTGTCCACAGATACAACTGAATAGGTGGCCCAGCAATGACAACAAATAGGTCGTAAGACATAAGAAACATTCTCCAAGAACTAACATTACTTTAAAAATAATCACATACAGATTCCATGTGTACATTATCAAATCCACCTAGCCCAGTGTTTTTCAACCTTTCTTACCCATTGCCCCATTTTAGCTAACATAAAAATCCCATGCCTCCCCAGCTGTCCTAATTCTGTTACAGTGGTACCTCGGGTTACATACGCTTCAGGTTATAGACTCCGCTAACCCAGAAATAGTGCTTCAGGTTAAGATCTTTGCTTCAGGATGAGAACAGAAATCATGCTCCGGCGGCACGGCAGCAACAGGAGGCCCCATTAGCTAAAGTGGTGCTTCAGGTTAAGAACAGTTTCAGGTTAAGTACAGACCTCCGGAACGAATTAAGTACTTAACCCGAGGTACCACTGTATTTGAATTTTCAAATGGATTGAAATTTTATGACTTAATTTTATACTTCTTTTGTACTTTTTCTTTTCTTTTTTTACACTCATCCCACTCCCCCCAGATCTTCCCAGCTTTGGAAACACTAGCCCATTATTTTCTGCTGCGACAGGCATCAGCTTTCCAAAGCCTCGGGCAAGATGAATCTTCCGCAACCGTGCTATCCGAGATCCTTCTTTAAAAAAAACAAAACCTGGAGTAGCCAGGGTTTTGAACTTGGACCTGTATGCAAAGCATTTGCATATTTTGTGATTTTTCCTGACTTTACTCAGATTGCTAGATCTTCTTTTACAGCCTTGGTTGGAAGGCGGAGAGTTTTAGAAGGCCGCATTCATCGTGAGAATTTGTCACTCTTCATTACATGAATTGTGCACATCAGAGCACATTGCACTGTTTCCTACTTTTCCTCGTATGCACAAAACTCAGTTTGTGAGAGGCCTCGCTCATTCCTTGCACACTTGAAAATGGTTATGAGGTAGAACTTAGGACTGATCATGGAATATACAGTGGTACCTCAGGTTACAGACGCTTCAGGTTACAGATGCTTCAGGTTACAGACTCCACTAACCCAGAAATAGTACCTCGGGTTAAGAACTTTGCTTCAGGATGAGAACAGAAATCGTGCAGCGGCGGCAGGAGGCCCCATTAGCTAAAGTGGTGCTTCAGGTTAAGAACAGTTTCAGGTTAAGAACGGACCTCCAGAACGAATTAAGTTCTTAACCAGAGGTACCACTGTATGTCCTGAACGTGCACATCACCTTCAATTTTTCACAAATCTTTATGTCTCTCTACAGTGTGTTTTGCATGGTTCCTTTCACCTTTGTTGAAGGTTACAAATTTTACTCTCAATCTAGATTAAATTATTGTGGCCCAATCCAGCTTCCTGTGGGTCCTCTCTATGAATTCCAGTGAGGAGCTCCTCATGTGGATGTGTTGGCTCACTGAGCTTTGGGTTCTGCTATGCACATGGGGACACATGGGAGCCGCACATAGTACAACGCCTATTTACAGTTCCTCTTTCAGCTAGCATTATGCACACACAGCTCTGCTGGACTAGGTGATAATTTTTGTTTTAAATTTATTCTGCTGCTGTTAAACTGATGTACGGAACTTCTGCGCAGTTGTAAAAAGACATGGCATTTAGGAGATTGCATACCCCTGCATTGAACTGAGTTATGAAACCACCCAGGGGAGATATTTATATCAGTGCTGTGAAGACCTTGATTTAAAAACAGCAGTTTGATAATGTTAAACTGAAATAATTGTAATTTAATTGTAATATAAAATATAAGATTAATATACTGCAATAGAAGCCCCATGTGATTTCTGTTTGTTTGGTTGCAGTATGGAGGGAATTGCTATGTTTTATTTGCATATCTTATGTTTTCTGCTAATGACTTTTAGCTTTTTCTTTCATTGTATCATATTGCTCAGGTGTAAGTTTATTTTACTAGAAATGTTGGAGGAAGTGTCTTTTTTCTGGAACCACTGTCAGTCCAGAGAGCAAGCGTTATCTCTGGATCATGCATGTGTAATGAGAACAGGCAATAAATTCAAATGTTCTTTTTCTTTCAAGCTTTCCCCACTTGTGAGTTGCTCAAAAGCCCTTTATCATTGTTGCATTCCTTTGAATGTGTTGGTATCCTTTTATAAAATATTGTGTTCAAAACTAGATATGACGCACACGGTTTCCTCTCCTTCTGAGCCCTAGCCTCCCACATCCTACATACAATACTTCGGAAAGCAAACTAAAACAGGCTTTATTTCCTTTCCCTTGTCCTACTGAACTTCACCTTGCGGCCCAATGTAAAGCCAGGTGGCAGATTATAATCAAAATGTAAATGTTAAAAATAACCCTCCTTGCTAAAAGCACAAAAATGGTGTGTGTGTTTTTTACATTTGACTTAGAGTGTTGTTTCTACAATATAGTGTCCCACTTTGTTTCAGGGTTGTTTTAAACTGTATTCATCTCCTCTCCGTTGATTGCTATTCTTTCTAAGATTGTAACATCTGTATTTTTCATGAGCATTTCAGTCACTTCATCACCAACATCAGCAGACCCCACTGGAGTAGCACCTCTCTGCTTTGGGTGCAGCTTTCCAACCAGTTCAGTAACCAGCTGGCTTAGGTCCAACTCGCACCAAATGCTCCTTGCTTTAAATATTTTCTGTTTAAATGAGATCCTGCCTACTTAGTGGCACACAGAATCTGTGCCACCAAGACCACCAGCCAGCAACATTGTGTTCAGCTTCTAACAAAGAGCAATATGGTTTAATTATCCAAAACAAATCTTGTACATTATACTTTCCACCTCTCCTAGGTATATTGCAGTTTCTGTGCAACCCATGCTCTTGTTGTATCAGACCACTGTAGAGATGGAAAGCACAGGCAAAACTAGATGTCTGTGTGCGTGTTGTACCAGGTATTCATGCAGAACCATTTTGTATTTGCAAGTTATTTGGCAAGAGTTGGTATCTAATGCTGCAGACACTGGATGTTCTGCTCAGAAAGCAATTGTGGGACCTAAACCAAATCATTATGTAGCCTTATTAGACTTTACTGATTGGTGGGCTCTGTGTTGCTCCCAGATGGGAGGAAGGAAGTCAAGTGACACCAAGGGTTGGTTGAGAGAAAGAGTTCTTTATTCCTGCTCTCCGGAAGAGCAGAAAGGCACTTGCGTGGTCAGTCTGCAGCAAGTCCAAAGAAATGAGAAATTTCATGCAGTATATATATCTTCCAGGCACCCTCTCCCCCTTCCCCAGGAATCCAGCCACGTCAGCTTGTACACGCAGGTTGACATCACAGATGTTCCTGCTCCGGTATTCTTAACCATAAAAGGGTATTCCTTCCTATACTTCTGACCATAAAAGGATATTCCTTCCTGTACTTCTGACCATAAAAGGATCTTCCTGTTCCTACTCTTTTCTTGGAGCAAGAGGTCACCATCTCCAAGGACACCCTCTGGCGCTGTTCCCAGACTAGGTCTGTGCGCCTTTGTGGTCAGGATATAAGATAAGGCACAGACGTGTCTTCCCTGTTCTACTGGTACAGTCAAGGCCATCCTTGCCGTCACAAACTGATAAAGGAGAGGGCTCTGAGCACTTGTCTATACAGCCAGGTTTTTGTTTATACATTGACTCAGAGCTCAAGTTAATGGATTTTAGCTAAGGAAAAATAGGGATTTTGGTGCCTATTTCAAACTGCCTGCACAGTCAGTTTTGGGTTTGGGAAACCCATTCCTTCAATTAAACCCAGCATTGTCTTCTCTAACTGGCATCAAGGAGACCAGGGTTCTTTTCTGACATCTGCTGTCAGAGATTTTTTTAAGTGAAACTGTCATGGGCCCTTGGGCCTGCAAAGCAGACGCTCTACTTCAGTCGGCCAGCTTCCGACGTCCAGTAATTTTGATATCATGTACAGATTCTTTTAGTTTCCCATGGAACAGCATTGTGGTGGTGGTGGTGTTCAGGACAGCCTTTCTCTCTCTTTTTTCAATTTTTTTTATTAGTTTTCCAAATTTATAACAAATATAACACACACAAAATAACAAAACATACTGAAAAGAAGAACAAACAAACATTAAAATAAATAAATCTTACTATTAAAAATCCAATTTGATTTCCATTGTTAAGTGACTTCCTCGAATCCTCCCTGAGTTTCATTAAATCACATTGTAGCAATTTTCCAATATCCACTTTCTAATAAAATTAACTTATTCAAATTACTGTCTTCCTTCCTTTTCATAATATTCTCAATCCATAGTATTATACAATTCAATATACTTTAATTCTAGGCCAATTTGGTACTTGCAAATATTTCCACTTACGTTATATTATAATATTTAGCTAAATATTCCTTAAATTTCTTCTAATCTTCTTGATGTTCCTCCTGTTTCTGATTGTGGATTCATCCAGTAAGGTCAGTCAGCTCCAAAAAGTCCAACATCTTCACCTGCCAATCTTCCACTCTTGGTATTTCTTGTGATTTCCAATTTTTGGCTAGTAAAATTCTCGCTGCAGTTGTGGCATACAAAAACAATCTAATGTCTTTTTTGGGCAATTCCATTCCTATTATTCCAAGTAGAAAGGCTTCTGGTTTCTTAATAAATGTATATTTTAACATTTTTTTCAGTTCATTATATATCTTTTCCTAGAAGTCTTTCACCTTAGGACACGTCCACCACATGTGGTAAAAGGTACCTTCTTTTTCTTAGGACAGCCTTTCTCAACCTTGACTCCTCAGATGTTGTTGGGCTACA
Organism: Podarcis filfolensis; assembly: GCF_964270895.1. NCBI lineage: Eukaryota > Metazoa > Chordata > Lepidosauria > Squamata > Lacertidae > Podarcis > Podarcis filfolensis. Next base: position 10,429,718 of record NC_139606.1, on the reverse strand, counting down.
ACTCCCATCATCCCTGACCACTGGCCGTGCTAATTAGGGATGATGGGAGTTGTAGTCCAACCCAAAGCTGAGAAAGGCCTAGTTTAGGAGGACGTGTGCGTGAATAGATAGATTAGATTTCTAGCCCATTTTGAATTATCTTTTTAACCCATATGCCTCAGTAATAGTTAGTCATCCATGTGTGCTGACAACAATGAAAGGAGGCCTAAGTTGTACTCCCCATTGCACTACTAGTGATGAAGCTTTGACAGTGTCCTTGTTCTGAGTAATTTGCAGGGCCTGGATTATCTCTTTCATTTAGTGAAACAGGTTGTTTGACTTTTTCTTGGGCAGTTATTACAATCTGGCTTGCAGTGTATGTCAGGTCTCGGGGGACTCACCTCACTGCTACTCGTTGGTTTTGAAAAAATATTCGAAGGATTGTTCTTGTGTTTGATGCTGGGATGAGGATTTTTTTAGTTATTTTGTTACAGCAATGGACTTTTTCCTCACCAAATTTTACCAATGTAGAACTCTAAAACCACTTGGGCACTACCTGATGTTTGTGTTCTGGACGCTATAAACTATGAAATGTCTTCTTTACTTTGATTTTTTCACTATCTATAAAGCTCCCGATAGTGTGTCCCAAAACAAAAATTGTTCATTCTCAGAAGAGGCCAGGAAGCTCTCTGCAACATCTCCATTATCTGGAGGTCAGCATAAATTCCTTCCATCTCACTACAGAAATCTGCGTTTGGAAATACGGCTCTGTGGCTTTGCATCCTCAATAATGGCACACTTGAATTTCATTAATATCCTGTATTTTCATGGGGAAAGTCCCCCATGAAGCACTTCCCTTAATTTAGCATTCTGCCACTATGTAAATTTCTCTTTGTGTCCCGTCTCCTTTCTCCTTTATAATATCCATTGTTATATTTCATTCCTTACCTTACTGGTGGAATTGAAATTTTTAATAAATAAATAAGACCCTCTGCTGCCCCAGAGGGCAGAACTAGATCTAATTATCTTTAATTACAGCAGGATAGGTTTCAGTTGAACATCAGGAGACATTCCTTGATAAGAAGATCAGTTTGACAGTGAAACCAATTACCTAGAGGTTTTTGGACTACAATTCCCATCATCCGTGAGCACTGGTCTTGCTAGCTAGGGATGATAGGAGTTGTAGTCCCAAAACAACTGGAGATCCAAGTTTGGGAAACACTAACCGAAAGGGGTGATGCTCTCTCCCTCACTGGAGGTCTTCAATCAGTAGCTGTCCAGAGGCTCTGGATTATCTCCATCAAGCAAGGGGTTTGACAAGTTTGCATTAAGGCCTGCATTCAAAACAAGTGGACACAAGTCTACCCTTAATTATTTTTACTTCTGTTTTCTCTCCTCTTCCCCCTTCAGCTGTTTTTAGAATAAGCTACAGATAAGGTTGTTCTTTGGGAATCAAAGGAAATAACTAGTATATTGCATAGGTTAGTTTGTATTTAAAAAATAGCTTGTCTGGTTAAAACACCATGCTATGTCAAAAATAACTTCTGCAATACTTGAAATTCTATTTCTTCTGTTCATTTATTTCGGAGCTGGGATTAGTCATGCACGGCGGTATATTCACCAATTACACTTTTGGTCATTTTCTTTCTTTTCAGATGATGTCAATTCTCATGAACACCATAATTTTTGAGGACTGCAGAAACCAGTGGTCAGTCTCCAGACCCCTCTTGGGCCTTATACTTCTCAATGAGAAAGTAAGTATTCCAGAACTAGTAACTTCGTTTAGATTAAAAATGAGACAAGTCAGTGTTAGTATTGACAGGCTGCTTTTCACAGTCCATTGCTGAGTGTAATAGAATGAGGAGAGGGAAGAAATAAGTCTCTTGGATCAGGCAGAGGTGTTTGGAGACACTTCATATTGCAAAAAGAAACCCTATATTCTTTGCATAACAAAAATGTATCTCCTCTACATTCCCAAACCATTATGTAGCTCATGTCTCTAGCCCTGGTCAACCTCAGCAGCCTAATTTAGGACATTCTCCCTTAAATGCATGGTGGCATACAGGAGTATGGGGGTGGTGGGTGAGACTAGATAATGATGCCCCACAACCCCCTCTGCAGATTCTCTCAGTGTGTGCAGGGGTTCCTGTGAGGTAAAGGTAAAGGACCCCTGGACGGTTAAGTCCAGTCAAAGGTGACTATGGGGTTGTGGTGCTCGTTTCACTTTCAGGCCGAGGGAGCCGGCGTTTGTCCACAGACAGCTTTCCGGGTCATGTGGCCAGCATGACTAAAGCGCTTCTGGCGCAGTGGGACACCGTGACGGAAGCCAGAGCGCACGGAAACGCCGTTTACCTTCCCGCCACAGCGGTACCTATTTATCTACTTGCACTGGTGTGCTTTTGAAGTGCTAGGTTGGCAGGGAGCTGGGACAGAGCAGGAGGAGCTCACCCCGTCACCGGAATTCAAACCTTTAGCTCACAACAATTGACTTGTGTTTCTGGACCAGTGGGAAGGAGGAAACTCCCATCATCCCTGACCACTGACCATGCTGGCTGGAGCTATGGGAGTTGGAGTCCAACAACTTCTGGAGAGCTCCAGGTTCCCCATCCCTGCACTCTGCCCTCCTTCTATCACTGTTGAAGGAGAGGGTTCTCCTGATACTTACCACATGCAGTGTCTGCTCCTCCACTGATGCGTCTGTTGAAGCAGCAGAGGAGAATTTGGGGGCGAGGGGAGCCCACCTCCTTCTCAAAGGTTTTCGTGATGCTGGTGTGCAAGCACAGCCCAAAATGTGATTGCACCCAGTGCCTCTCAAAGAACTGACCGTTGTCAGTAAACAGCTAGAATCCTGGGGTTTCCCATCATTGATATTCACCGCCAGGCTTTGTGGTGGACAGAGGAGTCATTTTTCAGACAAATCACCCCCTGTAGGGTTTTTGCATGCAAATTTGGGTCTGTGGACTTGAGGCTAAGGTCAGGTACCCAGTTGAAAAGGAAACCATTTCTGTATAGCCATGCAAACCCGTCTGAACATACACAGGCTTGCTGCAGATACTGAGGGATTGTTCCTGGAGATATTGACCTGTAACGTTCTCCATACTTCTGTGTGCGTTCTGACTTTATTCCAAATTCATTTATCTCCTGGGCAGTCACAAGTGGCAGTGCATTACTGCTTTGGAGAATGAATTGTCTATACAATAAGATGGTGCTGGGAAAAAATAAGACACTAAGATTAGCAGCAGCCGCATACATTAAAATTCAAACCGAAATCCCAGCCCTGGTAGGAAACTAATAGAAGAAGAAAATATATCAAGTATAGAAGCGCCATCTCATCATTCACCTGTGCTGAAGGATCCAATTTTAACCATATCCAATAGCACTGTCATTCATCTTCTTGGTGTATTATTGTGATTTAAATCCAACCTCCATACGAGGAGCAGTTCTTTTAAAATGATTGAGAGGGAATAAGGGCAAATTCAGTGTTTAGAAAAAGTTTATGACATCACAATATTATCCTTTACAGATGGAAGCAATATTTCCTACTTTGGGAGGAAAACTAATCATTTTCTATCTGCCCTGAGTCAGTGCATCATTATAAAAGGCGGAAATAAGTAGTCTTATGCATTCCCAATCTTGTTCTTGGCAACATTTTTGTTTAGCCAATGCCTCTGATTTATAGTATTAAATATTAGCCTGACTCTATATTAATTATGTGGTTTTGATTTTAGCAGCTTTAGTGTAAGAAGGAATTAAATATTTCACAAGGAGATATAGCCATGCAATCATGAATAGTAAGAAATATGAGGCTAGCACAATTTTCTTTCTTCTGGAACAATATTGCATTCTAATGATCATGGAGCTTGGTTAGCCGTGGAATGTATATATGCGTGTCATTATTTATCAGTAGGTCTTCTGCATTAAGGACTCGTCTGCATTAAGGAGGCAGGTACTGGGGTGGGTGGGTTTTTTTAATAGGTTTATTGGGAAATATTTTGATATAAAGGATACAAAACAGCAAATATTCTGTGCGCTTTGAGTATCCGTAACATTTGAGAAGCCAGCAATATAGCAATGAGCGGTAGTTTGTTTCAGTTCGCGGTTCCAACACCAATTTGGATGCAATCTGCCGTGGCAATTCTGTCTTGAGAGTAGGCCCCACTGAACACATCTGAGTAAACATGCGCAGGCTGGTGCTATCAGTGTTTCCAAGCCCGCCATTGCATAGTGCTTATCATCAGTGTAATTTATTTTTACCTCTCTTTCTCCAAGGTGTTGAGTGCAGTGTGCATGGTCCAATCCTTCACTTTATCATCACAACAACCCTGTGAAGTTGGTTAGCTAAAAGGGAATGATGGGTCAGCCAGTGAGCTGCTCTAAGTTCAACTTCCCAGACCTAGTCCTAGTCCAGTACAACCCATTACAACGAGGTTTAACATCTCAGGATTCATTGATGAAGAGTTTCATTGGGTTTTTTAGCGCATTAGCAGGGAGCACCCAGTACTGCGCAGTGGGTGGGTGTGGGTGTTTGCTACACTTAGTGAAATTGATCTGGTTTGTACATTGGGCCACAAGATTGCACTGTGGCACATTACACAATCCTTTAAAGCAGATAAGAGAGGGGGTATTTGTGGCAAGATAACGTCTCCGTTGCCTCCCTTGAAAAGTGCAAATAGCAGAGGATTATTATGAGGGTTGGTGTCTCAAAACAGACGGACGCCAACAAAAACCATTAGGAAGGTTGGCCTTTTGGGTTATGTCAGCAATCGTCCCTCTTTCAAAAGATCTACTGGTTTTTTAAAGGGCCCAACTGAACTTAAAATTCAGAATGAGGACCAAGCAGTTGTAAGAAAAGGAGCCCTTGTGGGAAATTTTTTAACTAATCTCAGCGATTAAAATGTTAGCAAAGATAAGAAAAATAAGTTTTTCCTTCAACAACAATGGGCTGCCTTGATTCCTTATAGGAAGACCAAATTACATTGCTCAGTCCTGGCCTTTGTTCCCATATCTATAACAGCAAACATTCACAGTCCCGGTATAATTAGTCATGCTGAACTTATCCCAGCCATGTTTAACATGTCCTATTGCTTTCAATTGGATGTAAACGCAACTAGCTTCTTCTGGTCAATGGCCTGTGTGTTACAATAATCTTGTTCCTTCTTGCCTTCACTTGGCACTGGGGTACAGTGGACCCACGTGGGTTTTGCTTGTGTCTTGCTCTTGTCTTGATGTAGAGTGTGTGAGAAGTATTTAAGGATGCCTCAGCTTATTAGGCTGGGCTAAAGAGCCCTGAAACACCTTCCAATGATCAAGTGCCTCATTCCAAACTGTAGCTGGAACTAGATATTCATATCCCCAAGATGGAGCTCACTTGTTATTGGAGTTTGAAAATTCAATCCTCTATACACCAGGAACTTTGTAGCCTTTTTGTTGGCTGCTTCAAGGATGGAAATTGCTGCTAAATGGAAAGCTGGATCTGGTCTTTCCCCTACAAAGTTGTTGGCTTGTTAGGATTTGGGAGATAGCATTAACAGAATGATTAATGCGGCACAGCAGGGTGGTAAGAGGTGATTTTTTAAAAAAGAAGTTCATTTCGAATGTTAATAAATCTTCCTCACTATATGGAGAGGTTTGGTATCTTACTATGCTTTGGCATCGTATGCTGTCAGTTTTACATTACATAACGGAAAAAACTGTACTCCACAGTACATTATTGCATATATATATAGCTAATATATTTTATTGAAATACACACACACACACACACACACACATAGAGAGAGAGAGATGGTAGCACTAAATAAATAAATAGAAAGTTTGATCCTGTAAACTCGGCCGTATGCTACATTCCATCATTTTAATAACTATTTCTTCTTTGTTTTTTCCAGTACTTCAGTGAATTAAGAGCCAGCTTGATAAACAGTCAGCCTGCCAACAAACAAGAAGTCCTTCATCAGTGCTTTAGCAGCCTAATGGAAGGAGTGGAACAAAGCCTTCTAGTAAAGAACAGAGACAGGTAAGCTTCACTATACAGTATCCTGAGATAGAGAAAAAAATCTGTGACTGATAAAATAACCTTAAAATAGGGGATTTTCCAGATAAGTATGTTACACACCATAAATGCACAGTTGCTCAGACAGCAGTGTGTGCATGTATATGTATGAAAATGTCATCTTGTGCCAATAGCGAACAAGTAGCCGAGCCATTACACAGGAACAAGATTTATTGTTAGTGTTGGTGGGTTCAGAAAGCCATGAACATAGAACGAAGGATAAAATCCATGATGTTGCCACAGAAGTGGCATGATCTATGGCTTTTGTGTGTGTGCTTCTCACCACGGTGTTGTTGTTGTTGTTTAGTCGTGTCCGACTCTTCTTGACTCCATGGACCAGAGCATGCCAGGCACTCCTGTCTTCCACTGCCTCCCGCAGTTTGGTCAAACTCATGCTAGTAGCTTCAAGAACACTGTCCAACCATCTCGTCCTCTGCCGTCCCCTTCTCCTTGCGCCGTCCACCTTTCCCAACATCAGGGTCTTTTCCAGGGAGTCTTCTCTTCTCATGAGGTGGCCAAAGTATTGGAGTCTCAGCTTCACGATCTGTCCTTCCAGTGAGCACTCAGGGCTGATTTCCTTCAGAATGGATAGGTTTGATCTTCCTGCAGTCCATGGGACTCTCAAGAATCTCCTCCAGCACCAGAATTCAAAAGCATCAATTCTTTGGCGATCAGCCTTCTTTATGGTCCAGCTCTCACTTCCATAATCCCAGCAAGGACACGGGATTGGGTCCAGTGGGCCTGGTCCTTTCTTTCCTCACCTCCCACATGCCGCTTTGACAGTTCGATGGGGGCTTCCCATCTGTCAGTCACCGGATGTGTGTATGACCTCAGGTGAGCTATTTTGCAGGCACTGGCAGGACCTGCAAGGAATTCAACAGATTGGCGGCAACTTTCAGCAGTGAGAAATTGCCCTCCATACCGTAGCTAATCCCAGTGGGGTTTGCATTTGGGGGCAAATTTAGAAGTCACTGAATGCAATGTGCTCCCCACCCCAAAGCCAAGGTACAATTACAGCTCCCAGCAGTGCTTCAGGTACAAAGATTTGGTTATTCTCGACACAACTACTATGCCCAAAGGTATAAAGCTCAGTATCTGCAGATCAAATGTCCAAATAATTATTTAGAAGCTCTGGCCTGTGATAGGTTGCACATTCTAATATGGAAAGCCCTTGGTTGCGATGGCTGGTGGAAAACTTCCCTTCCAGTGTTGGAGAATTTTTCTTTCTTTCCTGTCATAAAGGCTTGTAGGAACCATTTGAATTGTCCGTTTGTTAGCTTGAGGCTTGAATTAGTGTAGAGAAATCTGCCCCAGATATGTGCTGATCTGCTCCACTGTGCTGCATTATAACTGCTACTTTGTGGGCAGTATAATAGCATCTAATAATTATATTTTAGATGTACATGATCTTTATTGTTATTTTTATCCATTTTTGTTACTTTCCCCCCTGTTTTACCTTCGCAGCATTCTTATGGGGTAGACTAAACAGAGAGTGACTGCGTCTTCACCCTAAATATTTGGGCCTGTCGCAATTCCAAACCAGTCTGGAGCTGTTTGTAAGGCAGGGATCTGTAAGGCTCAAAGAACAGGCCTTCAACTAATACACCAAAATCATTAACCACACAGAAAAGGTTCTCACCCTTGGGCAAATCAGAGGGATGGATTTAAAAGTTTGCTTCTCATTTTCAAAACAACGTTGGTGGAAATCTAAACCCAAGGTATAATCATGGCTACCTATAGACTTTTCAGAGAATTGATAATGGTTTGAAATAGGCTTCACTGTTCATATGCATAAATTGTTCCACTTTCACCGCTAAATAGAGAAAGAAAGTTCATCTGCATTGATTAACCAGACTTTTTCAGGTTTTAGCTATGCCTTAATTTTGACCTTCACATGCTTTGGGGGCTTTCCTTTCCAGCTCAAATAAGGACTAAAATAATCCAAATATAATCATCATCTGTTAAAAATTTTAAAAGGTGTTTATTTTACTTGTAGGAGTTCTTGCAGCTGTGGGAGTTAATTTCTGACAACAGCAATTCAATTCTAACAAAGGACTGGTTTTGTTTTCAGAATTCTTAGCAGCTTTCTCTAAATGCTTCGCCCGAAAGGACATTTGACATGTTTGGTGTCTTCTTGGTTCCAGATTCACACAGAACATGTCGGTCTTCCGCAGAGACATGGCTGAAACCCTGCGCTGCGAGGGGGCGTCAGAATCAAGCAGTTCAGAAATGATGAGTTGATGCTGAACTTGGAAGATGTTTGATAAATGAACAGACTTTGAAGGTTGGGGAACCACAATATTGTTAGATAGGGTTTGACTTTAATAGAAAATATTTTTTTAAATAACTTCTGCCTTTTTATATCTCTGGCATAAATGTAAGGATTTGTAACACTGGAAACAATGTAAAATCACACTTGGCATTAAGAACCATTTTGAACTTCCGTATCCAAACTTCCTATCCCCTTTCACAATTAAATGGTGCAGAAACAATATCTAACCAAAGAACAAAATAAAATGTGTATTTTCTTTCTGAAATTACATTGCTGGGAAATTTCAGTTCCGCGATTAGACCAATACCAGAGAGTTTAAAAAAACAGCGATGTCATATCTATTTCTCTCATGGCTTCATCTAAACAGTAACAAAAAGCATAATTTGTAAACAATATGGCTATGTGTAGATATGTAGATTTTTTAAAAGCTTTATGTCTTAAGTGCACTGTTGACAAGCAGAAAATTGGCAGAATGCAAATTAACAATTCTGGATTAAAGTAAGAAAGTCGTACTTTTTGAAGCTTACAGGTGATGATCCATTCTTTAATTGAGAAGGAATAAATGTTCGTTTCACACTCACGTATTTTGAATGTTTCATTCTAGGACAAAATACAGAGCTTTAGTTTGTGTTTTGACTGCTAAAGTATTCCTTGCGCAAGAATTACCAGTACACTCCTACACAGGTCTACACAGAAGAAAGTCCTGTTGTTTTCATTTGGGCTTACTTTCAGGTAATTGTGTATAGGATTGCCTGTAACTGTGCGCAGGATTAAAATGAATTTTAATATTTTTAAAGAAACAGACTGCTCCTGTCACAGCACCTAAAGGGCATATTCGTCTTAAATGGCCCTACATAGATCAAGTAGGAGAACCCTGGAAGTTAGCCCTGCTCACCAAGGGTCCATGGGGCACAGGGAATCCACTTTCATTGGGATTAGGGTTCTGTGCAAGGAACTGTTGCCAGCCATTTGTCCTCTCCACACCTGCACAGTACTCAGTATCAACACTGTGGGGAATGTAGAGAAATGAGTACGCTTGGTGCGTACTTGGTGCGTAAGATGGTTTTTTCTCTGGTCCTCTGACTCCTTATCCAGGCAACATCCCACATAGGGTACAGGTGACAGTGTGCCTTTCAAAATCTTGAACCTGCAATCATTTAGGCTCAGACTCTCGTAGTAAGGCTGGGAAAAAGCCCTTCCAGAGACCTTGGAGAATGGCTAGATGAACCTGTGGTTTACCTCGGTATGTTTCATGTGGGTCCCCAGATTACATTTTGTTAAAAGTTGGCATTTTGTTCCTGCTATTGATACAGGAGCAGAGACTTGTCACTCGTAACTCACTTCAGCCCTCGAAGAAAGCAAGGAACTGTCATTCTATCAAATTATTTGTCTCAAGAGGCGAGGCGCTCCAGTCCAAGGTGTTTTTTCCTTTCTCCATCCCTGTAAGCAACCCCTGACTTCCACGCAAAGCCAAATTAATTAGCTTGAAAACCTGTACTTCCGCATTGAAAGGCTGAGATCCAAACTAACTTTCCCTTAACTGTGGCTTCCTTTGTCATGCCATGGGAGGAAATGCTCTTTGGGTGCAATCTGTCTCTGTCCGCAGATCAGTCGTGATTTTTTTTTGTTGGGTCTGAACCAGCTTCTCTCTTGAAAGCTGGACTTGAGAAGCCTTGTAACTGAGCACTCTGGATTTAGTACTGCTTCCTTGTATATGGCTTCAGGCTCCCTGGAGCATATAAATCCAATGCCGGATTCACATTTAATACAAAACTTCCGGATAAATAAGATCACTCCTGAAACTTGATACACATATTTTGAACAGCTTCTCAACCACCGTTAAGAGCTGAGAAACTTATTGGAGTACATGGACATATGAACCAGTCCGCTTTTAGATATGGAAATGGGTGCCATAGCACTTGGCCTTGGGTTTTTACGGTTCCAGCTGCTGTTGTTAAATCTATCCGTTGTTCCAGGGAACCCTGCCAAAATTAGTTAAGTCCAGAATTTAATCCTTTAAATGGGTTTTTTATCTGTGCAATAACACCCCTCCCTCAAGTGTTCTTAATTGCCCTACTTTACGTGGTTCTCTTTCCTGTGCCCTATTTTCTCCATAGCTATGGGCCAGGCATGAACATAATAGAGGGGAAATAATTGAGATGGGGAATATTCTAAAAGCATCCGAGAAGTAGGCAATAGTAGTTTCCTCTGAATTGAGTACGTGGGAGTTTAAATTGCAGCGATAAATTTAACAAATTAGGATTTTCGGTTTGATTCGTCCCACTAAAGCATTGTATAGCCACGAGATGAAACCAAGCATCTACCAGGCTTTTACACAGAGAAGTAAACAAGTGTGCGTTGCTTTGTAGCCCAGCGAAGGCTGTGTTGCTTGACTTTTTAAAAAAAAATGAGAGGTGTGGGGAGAGAAGGAGAAAGGCAGATCTAGCTCTCTTAGAAAAATATTCTGTTTCCTCTTACATAAGAATGCTTTGGAGGAATGCAGTTTGTGGTGCCTATGCACTTCATAAAATAATTCCTCCGACTTTTTAATGTTTTATTGTGGTGTGTGTTTATGGTGACAGCAAACCTTTCAAACTATCGAGAAATACCATGGCTTCCTTGCCGTATTAAAAAATAATGGTGGTGCAGATTTTATGTACCTTAGTTTAAGAGTGCTGCTTTGACAACATTCTTTTTGAGGTTTACAGAAAAGCGTAATAAAATATGTAAGTTACATTTCTACAAACAAAAGCCCCATAACATAACTTATTTATAAGCGTGAGATCTAAACTGTATCACGATAAATAAACTCTAATGGATACCTGCGCCATCCACCCTAATGTAATTTGCCCAACAAAAGTGTTTGAAACAAAGTTATATTTAGTAGAGGGGGGGAGAATCTGGGAAGGACTTGAGTATTGTTGGATAAAATACAAAGAATAAAATGGAACAGAGTAGTATGCTGCCTTCGTGGGCTAACTGGTCTGTGTCTGGTCTGCACACTGACATCGACCTGTAACGTGCTGCTCCTCTTAAAGTAGATTCCAGTTGGATGCAAATAATTATGAAGAGCAGAAGGACATCCTTGCTTGGTACCAGTGAACCAAGATTAATTCTAGAGATGACAAAAGCTGGCCAATGTACTTTGGCACGCTTCTCCCTTCAGATCACTCCATCTGCATTTCATGCAATGCTGCCGTACATTTCCACCGCACAACAGTCTTGTCAGACAGAGCTTGCAGAGAGGATACTGTCCACTGTTGTCCATAGTTTTGAATTGAAATGGTTGCGGTTATGATTGGCAGTGCAGGAAATGCCACGCTTTCCCCAGGCAGATGCAGAAGTGGAATTTTGCCTCTTTATCCATACCTGAGAGCAGAGCTTCTCAAACTGTGGTTTGTGGACAACCTGTGGCCTACAGGCTTCATTTAGGTGGTCCGTGCCGTGCCCATGTAAAATAGGCATTTTTACTACTTTTTTTTTATCTCTTGCATTGCATTGTGTTAAGCAGGGGTCAGCAAACTTTTTCAGCAGGGGGCCGGTCCACTGTCCTTCAGACCTTGTGGGGGGCTGGACTATATTTTTTGTGGCGGGGAATGAACGAATTCCTATGCCCCACAAACAACCCAGAGATGCATTTTAAATAAAAGCACACATTCTACTCATGTGAAAACACCAGGCAGGCCCCACAAACAACCCAGAGATGCATTTTAAATAAAAGGACACATTCTACTCATGTAAAAACATGCTGATTCCCAGACCTCCCACAGGCCAGATTTAGAAGGCAATTGAGCCGGATCCAACCCCCGGGGCTTAGTTTGCTTACCCATGGTGTTAAGGTTTGAATTGTATGGAATGCAAATTGTAATACAATAAAATACAATATTAAGAAATAAAAGAAACAATAAGCATGCAGGTTCTAGCACAGGAAAAGGTAAAGGAAAAGGTCAAAGGTAAAGGACCACTGGATGGTTAAGTCCAGTCAAAGGTGACTATGGGGTTGTGGCGCTCATCTCGCTTTCAGGCCGAGGAAGCCGGCGTTTGTCCATGGACATCTTTCTGGGTCAAGTGGCCAGCAGGACTAAACCGTTTCTGGCACAACGGAACACTGTGATGGAAGCCAGAGCACACAGAAGTGCCATTTACCTTCCTGCTGCAGCAGTACCTATTTATCTATTTGCACTGGTGTGCTTTTGAACTCCTAGGCTGGCAGAAACTGGAACAAAGCAATGGGAGCTCACCCCATCGTGTAGATTTGAACCGCCGGCCTTCCGATCAGCAAGCCCAAGAGGCTCAGTGGTTCAGACCGCAGAGCCACCCACGTCCCTGGCACATAACAGCTGCTGCAACAGGCCATATATATATATATAATTGAAGCAATTTTCAAGCAGGCCTTGAAGTTGGCCATCAGCAGTTAGCAACCGGACATCAAGACGTGAATGGACACATGTCACCACTTTCCCCACTTAGGTGAGGTGCATACCAGTGGCATGTGGTCAGTGTAGGGAGGCTAGCATAGTCCCCTAAATGTTCCAGGTAAATTAAAGTATTAAAGTCTTATGCCTCCTTCCCAACGCCCAGGAAGCTTCTGCCCAGCTTCGGAAGGTAGGTGTGAGGCTCTGACATGGTCCAAGAGCCCTCCCGCCACCTTCCCGAAACCCACCCAGCTTTGAGAAAGAGCCAGCATCCTGTCAGAGGCCTGGTGCCTCCGTTCTAAAGCCCAAGAAGCTTCTGCCCAGCTTAGGGAGGGAGCCACATGATGCTCATACGCGTGACGTCTGGGGGGAGGAGCTCCCAGTTGCCCTTGCAAGTTGGTCCTCTGGTCCTAACTGTCCCCCTACAAAAAAAAAAATCACACCATTGATGAAAGCAGAGACAACACCTTGCCAACAAAGGTTCGTATAGTTAAAGCTATGGTTTTCCCAGTAGTGATGTATGGAAGTGAGAGCTGGACTATAAAGAAGGCTGATTGCCGAAGAATTGATGCATTTGAATTATGGTGCTGGAGGAGACTCTTGAGAGTCCCATGGACTGCAAGAAGATCAAACCTCTCCACTCTGAAGGAAATCAGCCCTGAGTTCTCACTGGAAGGACAGATCCTGAAGCTGAGGCTCCAATACTTTGGCCTCATGAGAAGAGAAAACTCCCTGGAAAAGACCCTGATGTTGGGAAAGATGGAGGGCACAAGGAGAAGGGGATGACAGAGGACGAGATGGCTGGACAGTGTTATCCAAGCTACCAGCATGAGTTTGACCAAACTGCGGGAGGCAGTGGAAGACAGGAGGGCCTGGCATGCTCTGGTCCATGGGGTCATGAAGAGTCAGACACGACTAAATGACTAAACAACAACAATTTCAATTAGTTAAATTTTAATGCAAATGTGCATCCTGTCTTTTGGCAATGCAGAATTGGTCACTTCTCAGGCTGATGCATGTACCGTTAGGAGTCAACAAAAACTGGCATTAGGGGTTGGCACTGTTGGAGACTTGCCAGGGTCCATGTCTAAACTGGGGCCTGTTGCCAGTCCCTAGAGTCCCCTGGCCCTGCTCCCCCTCCTTGTTGTTGCTGTCTTCTCTGCCTGCTCTTTCCATGCAAGTAAACAGTGAGCAGAGGGGGAAAGGAGGAACAGTAACTGTAGCTTACTTTATTCTCTCCCTTGGGGATATACCGTATTTTTTGCTCTATAAGACGCAGCCGACCATAAGACGCACCTAGTTTTTAGAGGAGGAAAACAAGAAAGCAATGCAAAGCCTCTTGAGCGAAGAGGCAGGAGTGCTCTGGCTGCGCTCAAGAGGCTTTGCATGGCTATCCCTGAAGCCAGGAGAGCAAGAGGGATCACTGCGCACCGATCCCTCTTGCTCTTCTGGCTTCAGCGATAGCGGCGCAGCCTGCATTCGCTCCGTAAGACGCACACACATTTCCCCTTACTTTTTAGGAGGCGAAAAGGGCATCTTATAGAGCGAAAAATACAGTAGTGTAGATTCGGGACTAGAGGGAGGGCAAGCAAATGGGTATTGGCAATAGGAGGAGGAGGAGGAGGAAGCACTTGGGGAAAGGGGGAGAATCTGTTGCAAGCATATCATGCATAAGCTCCTCAAAATCTGGTACATGGAACAAGGCTTTGAAATCTGGTACGTGGAGCAAGGCTTCATTACAAGCAGAAGGCAATATAAGATTATTCTAGCCAACAGGGTGAACATGACAAACTGGTTAGCCAGAGTCGGTTGCAATGTCACAAAGTCCTACAAGATCCCCACCTGCAGCTGATAGCTTACAATCAATATAACGTGCAGGAAAGAGGTTTCGTTTAGCATTTTGCCGCACATTAACTAAGCCCATATTTAATACACCGCCATGCATGACACTTTGTTTTTAAAAACTGGGTAAGTCGTGTCAGCAAAACCATAGCAAGACAACAGAGCAAAGCTAATCTGCCTCTTGGTACCTGCTTCGTTTCTCCAGAAAGGAATATCTGGCAGTACTTGTAATACGATGATGTGGAAATCCATTCTTCCTTCATTGTGCAATGCTATCCATCTTGCTGTCCTCCTTGTATTATTGTGGAGACAATATATGCAACTCCATAGGAATTTCCGAGTAATGTAATATCAATTAATGTTCCATTATTATAAAATGCTACCTGTCTTTTTAAAAGGTTCTCATCGCATCGCTTTCTCTTGATCTCCTTCCAGAAGCCTGTCCACCTTGCCTCACCTCTTCATTTAAAAAGTAATAATAATGGAGTATAAACATGACAAGCAAAGCAGATAATAATGGGTTATATGGCTTCAACTGGAGTTCTATCAAACGTTGAAAAGGATCTGCTTTACGGACAGCCAAGGACTTCATTAAAGCTCTGGATGGAGCCCACTTGCACTGGGGCCAAAGAGGGAGTGAGCATCACCATGCTCCAGATCAAAAACTAGCTTTCACAGAAACGTGGCCCAGTTCAGAGAACCATAAATCCATCTTTAAACTTGCACAGCTTTAAAAAATATGAAAGACTATACAACTCTGGGAAAGAGATGGTTCAGCTGACACCCCAGCAGTGTAGGAAACCAGTTCCCTGTTGCTTTCATAGGTCCTGAATGGGGCAACTGTGCCTCTGAAGGACCAGGTGCACAGCCTGGGCATCATTTTGGACTCACAGCTGTCCATGGAGGCGCAGGTCAATTCTGTGTCCAGGGCAGCTGTCTACCAGCTCCATCTGGTACGCAGGCTGAGACCCTACCTGCCCGCAGACTGTCTCACCAGAGTGGTGCATGCTCTAGTCATCTCCCGCTTGGACTACTGCAATGCACTCTACGTGGGGCTACCTTTGAAGGTGACCCAGAAACTACAACTAATCCAGAATGCGGCCGCTAGACTGGTGACTGGGGGCGGCCGCAGAGACCATATAACACTGGTCCTGAAAGACCTACAATGGCTCCCAGTACGTTTCCGAGCACAATTCAAAGTGTTGGTGCTGACCTTAAAAGCCCTAAACAGCCTCAGCCTAGTATACCTGAAGGAGCGTCTCCACCTCCATCATTCAGCCTGGACACTGAGGTCCAGTGCTGAGGGCCTTCTGGCGGTTCCCTCCCTGCAAGAAGTAAGGTTACAGAGAACCAGGCAGAGGGCCTTCTTGGTAGTGGCGCCCACCCTGTGAAACACCCTCCCTTCAGGTGTCAAGGAAATAAACAACTATCTGACTTAGAAGACATCTGAAGGCAGCCCTGTTTAGGGAAGTTTAAATGTTTGATGTTTTATCATGTTTTTAATATTCTGTTGGGAGCTGCCCAGAGTGGCTGGGGAAACCCAGCCTGATGGGTGGGGTATAAATAATAAATTATTATTACTACTCATTTGGTCTGCATTTTCTGGATTGCCATACAGATTAGAATTTGGATTTGGTCTGGATTGGTCTGGGCCAAATCAGGTCTGACCTGAATTTACAAAGGGGGGCCACAAATTGGATTGTTGGTTCCATGCACAGTCCTGCTATTCCGTCCTAAGACACTGATAAATAATTGTTTTTGGTTGTTGTTTTATTACTGTTCCCCTTCCATTATAATTGTGCTGAAAGACCTCCAAAAGGGCAAGTAATGTATATAGGAATGTGTATATTGCCTTCTCCCAGAGGCTCAGGGCAGCTCACAACATTGTATGAAACATTCATTAGTATTAATTAACACAGAGTGAATAATTAACATCAAATCCAGATTAAAGAGAAAATTGAAACTATAAATGAATTTTCCTGGCAAACCTCCAGAAGATGACATTGGTATTAAAATGCTGCATTAATATGCTCTTGTGTTCAGATCTAGCTTGTGGGTACCCTGCTGACATCTGTTTGGCCACTGTAAGAACAGGACACTGGAATAGATGGCACATTGTGCTGGTCCAGCTCTTCTGTTTGTTGGCCCAATGTCATCTGCCTGTTTCCCATTAAGAGGCTACAAATGACTCCACTGAAAAAGACATAGGACTAACCTATGGTACATGCAAACTTGGAGGGGGGATCAGTGTACCAGCTCTTGATCATATATCCTGACATCTCCCTTTCCATTCCCTCTCTTACCTGCGCCATTAGAGTCTTCTTCTTCGGTCATCACTCGCAGCCAAGTAAGATTGTCTTCCATAAACACAGTTTTAACAGAGTGAGGCATCCACGTCAAGTGGCATGTGCAGCCAGCTACTGGAGAACATCACTTTGAACACTAAATAACCTGCCCTCTGTCCCTTAAACTAGCCGGCTTCTCTCAGGTGAAAGCTGAGGGTCCTGTCTCATCACCAGAGCCGAACCAAGATTTAACTATCAGTACATGAGATGAGCGGGACGCAGGTGGCGCTGTGGGTAAAACCTCAGTGCCTAGGACTTGCCGATCGCATGGTCGGCGGTTCGAATCCCCGCGGCAGGGTGAGCTCCCGTCTTTCGGTCCCAGCTCCTGCCCACCTAGCAGTTCGAAAGCACCCCTAAGTGCAAGTAGATAAATAGGTACCGCTTTATAGCGGGAAGGTAAACGGCGTTTCCGTGTGCTGCGCTGGTGCTGGCTCGACAGAGCAGCTTCGTCACACTGGCCATGTGACCCAGAAGTGTCTCCGGACAGCGCTGGCCCCCGGCCTCTTAAGTGAGATGGGTGCACAACCCTAGAGTCGGACACAACTGGCCCGTACGGGCAGGGGTACCTTTACCTTTACATGAGATGAGCAGGAGGGGAAGGAGACAGGCATAATCTTGTCCTTTTCCTGGTCAGCTCTGGTTACCTGGTCCAGCCCCTTTGTGACTTCAGAGCCTCCTCTGTGACATCAGATCAGCTGAGGCAAGGACATCAAAAGAGGCAAAACAGGGAGAGAGGACAGGGACATTGCCTGAGAGAAGGAAAACACCATGCTTTATTCCCTTTGATTAGAGGGAAGCAGGAGGTGGCATTGGAAAGAGCGGCAGGAATGTGTGTGTTTAAACACCTCTTTGATGCATTTCCAGGTGACTTGTACTGTGGGTTAAACCACGGAGCCTAGGACTTGCTGATCAGAAGGCCGGTGGTTCGAATCCCCGCCACAAGGTGAGCTCCCGTTGCTCAGTCCTTGCTCCTATCAACCTAGCAGTTCAAAAGCATGTCAAAGTGCAAGTAGATAAACAGGTACCACTCCGGCAGGAAGGTAAACGGCGTTTCCGTGCGCTGCTCTGATTCGCCAGAAGCAGCTTAGTCCTGCTGGCCACATGACCCGGAAGCTGTACGCTGGCTCCCTCAGCCAGTAAAGCGAGATGAGCGCCACAACCCCAGAGTCGGTCACGACTGGACCTAATGGTCAGGGGTCCCTTTACCTTTACCTTTAAGCAGTCATGGCTCCCCCCCCCCAGAGAATCCTGGGAGATGTAGTTTGTTTAAGGGACCTGGGAACTGATGAGACCCCCAACAATTGACAGAGCTGTGTAACAACCACCCACGCCTTTTCTAGGGCACTCTGGGAACTGTAGTTCTGTGAGGGGAATAGGTGGGTCCCATAACAGCCCATATCAAACTACACTTCCCAGGATTCTCCAGGGGCGGGGGTGTGTGGAGGCGGGCATGGCCATTTAAAGTGGTATGATACTGCTTTACGTGTATAGCACAGAGTGGGACCCAGAGTCGGGGAATTCTAGTCGCTTCCACTAAGTAAGCGTCAAAACGCGGAGCAGCCTCCTTCGTTCGCTTTTACGCCTGCACGTGTCCCTCCCAGGAGCACAGCTCGGTTGGGCAGGGGAGATTTGTCGCCCGGCTCTCCTTCTCTCCTGCGGCTGCTCCTCCAGCAACTCATCCCCCAGGCAAGCCAAATTCCGCCGAAGCCAAGGAAGTGGCGATGGAGCCGGAGGCCGTGGAGAAGCCCGCTAGCCAGAAGGAAACGTCGCCAAGCGACTGGGACCTTTCCCGCTCCACCTGCATCTCAGCTTTCTCTTTCTCCTCCTGTGGGTTGGCTACGAGGAATCTCTCTCTCTCTCTCTCTCTCTCTCTCTCTCTCACACACACACACACACACACACACACACAGAGAGAGAGAGAGAGAGAGAGAGAGAGCGAGCCTCGGCCTTGCTGTCTCCGCGCCCCTGCCTGGCCTGCAAGGCGCTGGGTGTTGATGCCAAAGTATTCTGCCCTGTATTCAGATCCTTCTCATCTTCAGGGGTTGAAATCGGTCAGTGGGGGCGGGCCGGGGATGGTGGTGGGCATGATCCGGATGATCCAGCACATCCCTTGAAGGAATCCTGTACGAGGACCAATTCCCTGAACTCCTGCTGGGCGTCGCCAAACTGCTGCAAACAGTGAATCAATGGGATATTTAACAGTATTTATTTCGGCCTGGGTCTCCAATGCGTAAGGTAGCCGCACTCCTGGCAGCAGCATCATCTCAAAAGGGCGAGGGCCGTCTTTTCAGTGCTCACACACCCCTTTCATTCCTGATGCTTAAAAAACACCACCACCACTCATCCTAAAAAACTTAAACTGAATTTTCTTACATTTATTAGAATAATCTTTCTTTCTCTTTCCCCCATCCCCTGTACACATTTCAAACGATTAGCGGCACTTTCACCTTTCTCATTGTTGGAAAGGATACCAAGTGGAAAACTTCGCAAACAGAAGAACTAGCTGAAAATGCATGGATTTTCCGAAATGAATAAATTATAACAATGTTTTGTTTTTTTAACCAAGTAACTAAAATGAATTAAATAACACTATGAAATATGAACATGGTGATGCATAAATCGCCTGCAATTTAACGAATTAATTGAACGTTTTCACTGGCTTTCGTAGGCTAGTAAAAACCCGAATACCGTTTGTAGAATTAGGTATTTTACATGCATGTTTTCTGCATGGGCTACGATATATTACAGGGCCTCTCCATAAAATATTCTGAAACATTTATATTGAGATATAAAACGGCATCTCCGGTAATAAACTCACCTGATCGTGAACAGAAAACATTTATTTACAGGATGTGACCCCTTAAAAGCCCGCCCTGGAAATTAATTCACAAGTTTTGTTGTTGCTTTTTTTATGACGTGGCGGGGGTGGAAGAGTGCAAATATAAAGTCGCGTTCAAGAATACCACTGGTCCTAAGTTATTAATTATAAAATATAATTAAAGTAAAAAGTACAGAACGTCAACATATTAAACTTAAAAGCTAATATTAAAAAAGAGTTAATATTTAATAAGGTAGCCAAGCCCTACACAACTGGGTAAAGCCGAGAGAGAGTGAGAGAGAGAGAGAGAGAGAGAGATCTTCCAAAGAAAAATGTATTGTTTATATGATTATCAAAGACTCCGTGATATATTATCCATTTTGCCAAAATAATATAGATATCTTTTTTTTTAAATATAGTAATAAAAACATACTAGCGCCTTTTAAAACCCACTATTACTTACCACCCCTTTTCATATTGTACTATCAGAGACACTTTGGAATTGGTTTAAAAGCACATCATTCATTATTCAAAGCTAATCTTTGCATATTATTCCAGCTCGAGTCTGCCAGGCTCCCTGTGAAATCGTTCGCAAAATTGATAACAGCAGACACACACGCAATAAAGAGATAGCCCTGGGCACCTAGAACTTCCATTATGCAGATCAAGCTGCAATTTCCTCTAACAAAGACTGCCCTGATTCAGGACCGGTGTCGCTTTATTTATTGCTGTGCCTGCGCGCAACTGTGTGTGTGTGTGTGTGTGTGTGTGTGTGTCGCCCCCGCGCCTCTCTTGCAAAAGTCAGGATCCGGCTTGGAGAGGCTCCCCAAAAAGAGGAGGGTGCTTTCTGCTGCGCAAAAAAAGCTCGCCTCGGGGGGCGCATCTCCTCCTCGAGGGGTCTTTTGCCCCTCGCCGGAGCTGGGACTCGGCGCCTCCTTCTTCCCCGGGAAGCTGGCAGAGCAGCTTGCTGGTATCCTGTAAATCCAATTAGCTCCGCTCTATAGGAAACTCAAACTAATGATCAGGCCGCTTAGACACGCCGCGAGAGCAAGCGGAGAGAATCCAATTAGCTCAGCCTCCCAGACGGCAGCGGCGGTAACGGCGGCGGCAGCAGCTTCCCGGCCCCCCCACCCCACCCCAAGGCGGGCGAAGGAAGGCCTGCCCGGGGGTGGCCGGAGAAGCAGTGAGAAAGGGGGGGGGGCACGGGACCTGGCCCAGCCAGCCACTGGCGAAGCCGGTTTCTAGCAAGAGGTGTGTGCCCAAAACTTTCTGTCTGCGCCTGTCTAGGGAATCTGTCCAGCTTCCAAGTTTCCGGCCCTCTGACTGCTCCCATTCCGTCGCGCATCACTTTTAGATTGTAAGCTGCTCCTGGCAGAGACCTTTTATTTTGTAACGCCCCACGCATGCTGAGTGCGTAGCAGCAACAGGGGTGCCAACATGAATAAAATATTGGGGGGGCATGTAAGCCCTGCCCCGCATAATCGATCACAAGATGTGGCACGCGCGGACCATTTGATTGGCAATGCCTATCAACTTTGTAGGGGAGCGGCCCCCTCAAATATTTTATGGGGGACGACGACGAAGGGACTTGGGCCCCCTGGGAGCAGCAGTAATAACATTAAAACTAAAACAATGTACGATCAATTCTATGTCACACACATATTGCCTATAGCCGCGCGCGCACATAGCATACATTGAAACGGCAATCCACGTTCCTGGAAGCAAACCTCACTGAAAATCAGCGGGCCTTACTTCCGAGGAGATATGCATAGGATTGCTTAGTAAAGCATATGTGTCTACATTAAATTGTAAATATTATCTGTTCTCTTTGCATGTGTGTTTTAATACGCACCTTGGAATAAACCGGGTGCTTCTGTGTACAAACAGGTCTCTGTTTGTTCTACAAGTTACCAAGCACAGAACATGCATATGAATGAAAGAGAATGACAACGGAAATACGAAGGATACGGACGAAGGATATACGAGCTGGATAACTCCAGTCGAGAGGGGGCGAGGGCTCGGCCGTGGATGTGAATGAGGCGTGGGGAGCTTTTTAGCCTGCCTGGGAGCCCCACGCGCGCTCCTGAAAGCGCACGCGGAGCTCCGGCTCAAATTTAAGAGCCCAAGCCGATCCACTCGTGAAGAGGTCAACAGGTTATTCGCAACAACTGCGAGGGCGTATAAAAACGAAAGCGAGGCGAAAAATAGACCTGAGATTGGGATATATTTTTCCTTTGATTTGTAACCGCCTTCGTATTTTTAGTTCCTTCTTTCGCGCCGATCTCCTCCTCCTTCACGCGGTCCTGTTCTGTTTACCATGATGGTAGAAGCTTCTCCGAAAGAGCAGCCAGGCGCCTGGGGAATGAGCTGGCTGTGCCTGAGACGGTGGGTCTCTTCCCCTTCCCTTAATCGGATTATCAGTGAAAGGAATATCCTTCACATTCCATCTGGGCAGACTCTTAAAAACGTCCGCCTGGAAAAGAGCGGCGCCTTAACCGAGAGGCGCTTTCCACGTCAGGCAAGCGGCCTCGAAATTACGTTAGGTCATTTTCACAAGCAACTTATTTATATATATTTATAAGTATATGCTTTCCTCTGTGCTAGCTGTCCATTTCCCTGTTTCTTGAGAAAGAGTGGCGCGGGGTGGGGTGGGGGAATGGATTGCGAGTCTGTTGGCTTTTTAATTATTCCTCTTAAACACTCCATAGGCAATCGGATGTCTTTAACATCCATTAGATTGCTCTTTTGAAAAAGGGGCGTAGCGAGACTTGGACTTAGCGCCTCGTCTGGATCCTCCCCTGGCTTCAGTTCACCTGATCTGCCTTCGGCCCGCCCTTTCATTTAACGCCCATGCAAATCTGAAAAGGCTGTCAGAGTCCCGCCGCTAATGTCAAAGACGCGGCTAAACGGATGCGTTCCTCCTCTGTTCCTCTGGAAATAAAGCCCCCTTTTTTTACTTTCCATTCTCCTCTGCCGGGTAGCTAAGATCGGATCGGCGAGGCTTCTGTTCTCATTTCCTTAACGGTGGATATAAGAATTTTCCATCCGCTTGGGAAAGTTTTCAGGCTTATTATTTTTAATCGCTAGGTTCCTAGCGCGCAAACCACCGTGGGTTGAACTGGCCCCTATTTTAGTGCCATTTAAATAGGATATAAAAGGAAACGCCGGTCTCGCGTGCGTAAAAGTTCCAACCCTTGGGGACACCTCGCGCTTCCCTCCTTTGAGGATTATCTCTTAATAGAGAGGTTTAAGAGCAAAATGCCTTGGAGAGGCCGAACCCGCTCCTAGGATTGCGGCGCAGGTTCCTAACCTGGCTTTACTGAGGAGCCGCGAAAAATGCGCCCGTGCGCGATGGCAGGGTTTAGATCTTCCTTGGCGGAGATCAGAGCTGTCCACTATTCTCTCCCCTCGCTTGAATTTAAGAACAGAGGGTTAGATCCGTTTGGAGTTAAGACCCTGAGCACGCTCTCTACAATTGAAACACACAGAGACAAACAGACATAAGATTTCCTTGCGAGCAAACAAGGGGCGAGGCTTCATTCTGCGAACCACCGACAGCGGGTGTCCTGGGGTAACGCCGGTGTGGAATCAGAAGCAATTGCTCTTAATTTCAGTGGAACAGACTAAGCCATCGGAGCCTCAACCTGGCAGGCTGTGTGGATCAGTCCCCAAGAAGGCCGGGAACCCAAAGGGTGCTCCACCCCTTGGCCACGTCCAATGCAGACATCCTCCTCCATTTCAATCCCAAAACGCAGACTGCCGTTTATTAAATGTTATTATAGATATTATAAGGTGTGTGTTTATATTATTATGTTACATATATGATGTACATACTGTATAATGAATGAGGTTCCATATCATATATATATATATATATATATATATATATATATATATATATACCTGGGTCCATGTCTAGACGCGAATACACCAGGGAAAATATGGAAAATTGGGTGTGGGAAAATAAATTCTGTGGCACGAAAAAAGAGAGCGAGAGCGCGCAGATATATGTGTGCGTGCACAAGCAGAGAGACATATAAAATCTTTACTTAGGAAGAGACAAGGGTCCGAAGGAGACAGCAGTCGCCTTCTGTTTCGAAGTCTCCTCGAGAGAAGCCAGAAGGAAGGAAAGGGACTTGGCTTTGCGGAGGACGGAGGGAAGCGCGCGGGGCCTCCTGTTTCGCGGCCGCCTTTCCGCGCAATAAGCCCAATAAAACTCCGCAGGTCTCTTTGCATTTACTGTTGCCATTTAAATTATTCAGTGTGTTGCGGTAATTGAATCCTAAGCTTTAAAAACTAATATACTCCCTCCTTGTCACCGCTTTCTGAAATCACGAAATCAGCCCTAACAGGTGCTGATCAAATACTATTACATTCTATTAAAAGGAAAATTCTATTCCCTGTTTTCATTTCCCTTTATAAAGGGGAAACTAAGTAAATGCATTTGAACGTTATTTAATTTTTAACGCTTTTAGTCCAATTTGGACGTTAGGGAGCGTCTCCAAACTCACAGAACCAGACGGCGGGGCAATAAGTTTCGCTGACAGGAATTAATCCAAAACGGAATCCCTTCTTCCGAGGCTCCCTCTCGGCGACGGAGGCTGCGCCGTGCAAACACCGGCCAGGCTCATCCAAGAGGGAGGCGAACAATTTCTTGCCATGAGGTGGAAAGAAACGGAGACTGAGGCAAATAAAACTCTGGGGAAACTCCACCGTGGCCCCACAAAGAACGATGCGCTGTATTTCAACAGATCTAAAAGGCACCGAGCCGAAGAAAGGCCACTTTAGTTTCTGACATATTTTACATGCACATACCGCAGAACAGATTCGAATCTGGGTAAATCTGAGAGTCTTTCCTCCTCCAGGGAAAAGCACTTGGCGATTCTCTTTTCCCACTTGCAGAAATGGGGAGAGGGTGGAGTTCCTTCCCCCTACCCCAGCTTCTGGGTCGAACATTTGTTATGGATTGCTGCAATCTGACATATTCTATTTTATTATTTTATTTTAAAACCCCACCCGCCAAGTAAACACGCCACTGAGCGCGCTGTTAAATACCTCTGGATACGTGAATTTTACCGAAATGCTCGCCTCTTCATTGGCCTGGGGTTGTTTTCCAGAAAACCCACTTCCATCCTTAATCAGAGGGAGAACTGCCCTGTCTAAATACCCCTAGCTGACTGTCCTTAGGCATTTTTTGACTCGGCCCTGAAGTCCCACTGGGTCCAATGAGACTTATTTCCCAGTAAATCTTCGTAGGGGGGGCGGTGTCTGAAGGCTTCGGATCCCTCAAACTAAATGGGGGGAGGAGGAAAGATGGGGATAACTCTGGACTTCCCAAACCAGAATGGTTTCCCTTTATTTGCATTTAAAAACAAAAACATCTCCCCAACCCCTTAAGACGGGGCGCGGAGCGGGGAATCGGCCCAGTTGCGGTCAGCCCGCGCCTTCCTCCCTTTTGCAAACAAAGCAATATATAGGAAAGAGGGGCATCGATCCCAAATTAATCCACCGAGGAGGGACGGAACAGCCTCTGCAACGGCCAGCCTGGAATTCTGTTCAACTAGCATATTGGTTAATGATTCCAAAGGGTGGGAAGGGGAGGAGGGGAGGGGAGGGGAGGGGAGGAGGGGAGGGAGCCCCCCCCCAGCAATTGCTCAGGTTTGTTCAATTTCATATCGCTAATTTCGAAAGGCAACCCTCGCAGATGCTCATTGCAATATCCGCCCCGCATTATCTTAGCTAATAAATTTGACCTATTGTTCGTTTGTTAAAATGATGTCACCACGGAACAGTCCCTAAGCTCCTATTCCAATGAATTAGGCCTTTATTGAAACCCGGGAGCCAATGGGAGGAGAGAGGCTTGTTTGGGGTGGCCAATGGCAGCTGCGGGAGAGAAATTAGAAGCAGGAACTCCAGGTTTGGTTCAAAAAAAGATGACAGAGAGCCTGGCGAGCTGGACCAGTCTTGGCAAAGTTTCAGTGTGACATCCATACAAACCAAGAGGACCTTACATGGATCTACTGTGAAATAAGGAAGGGGAGCGTTTTTATAGGGGAATTCTTACGGTGTTGTTGTTGTTGTTGTGTGTTTTTTTAAGGTTTTTTTTTTTACCCCTTCTCCTTTCGTTTGAGCCAATATTTCTAATTCACCAAGGATGGATCAGCCAACGAACACGCAGACCCCGCACCAACACGAACCCATCAGCTTCGGGATTGATCAGATTTTAAACAGTTCCGACCAGGAGACCCCTTCGCAACCCGCCCCGCGAGGATCAGACGTCGGCGGCGGCGGCAGCGCGAATTACCTGGGCAGCCCCGTGGGCAGCCGGACGGGCGCCCCGTACCCTTCTCTCCCAGGCGCCTTCCCTGGCATCGGGGCGCCCTTCGAGGACTCTGGATCTTACAGTGTGAATCTCAGCTTGGCTCCATCTGGCGTGATCAGGGTGCCAGCTCATAGACCCATCCCTGGGGCAGTGCCACCTCCCATTTCTAGTGCCATACCAGCCATGCCAGCTGTACCCAGCCTTGGCAGCCTCAACTTCCCCTGGATGGAAAGCAGCAGGCGGTTCGTCAAGGACAGATTCACAGGTAAGCGGAGGGGTGGTTGGGATGCGAGCGGGAGGGAGGGGGGGTGTCTCAGAGGCACGACCCCGGGAGAAAGAGAGTGAAGAGGGAAAGAGGGCGAACTTCAGCCCGCAAGTTCCTTTGGCAGCGTGTTTCCAAAGCGTCCCTGCTTCTAAAAATTATACTGATGTATGTGAATGTATATACATACAGACATACATTGCGCACACAGGCACTCAACCTCAATATCATGCAGCTTCAACAGGGGGAAAGAAATCACCTTAAAAAAAAAAAAACCAATGCAATTCAGTTTTGTGCGTTGTGTAGGGAGAGATAAATATTCCCATTTTGCTGATGTGGAATGTGTTTGTGTGTCTAAGTGAGGGAGGCGGTTGATCAGTTTGTGGTACCAAATTGTGGTTTCAGTATTTGGGCGGCCAGGACTGAGACGCAAACATTCTACTTATTCCCTTTTTATGTTTGTTTCTTTGGGATTTTCTTTTATTTTCTTTAAAAATCACCGTAAATAGTGACGGCCTGGAAAGCTGTCCCCGCGCCACTAATCTGAATCGACCCCCCGCGCACAGAATTCAAAGCCTCGATTCTGATTCATGGTTTTGTGGGGCTGATTTGTTTAAATCGCAGTGTACAAGGAGAGAGGGGAAGGCGAGGGAATCGCCGTGCCTAATCTGATTACAGAATGTAAGAGAGGGGGCTGGAGGCGGAGAACAAGCAGCTAAAAACTAAATGAGAAAGCTAGGGTGGTAATTTAAATATCTTCGAATCCAATGCGGATTAGATGAAGGACGAGGAAACGGGGAGATGGACATGGTTAGAAAACCCCCTTGCAAATAAGCCCCCTCCCCTTATGAATGTGGTGGTGTTTCACTTCAGGGTGAAGGCATTTATTTGTGGAGAGAGGGGGGCTTTAGCTGAGGTGCCCATCAGCAAATCTTAGGATAAGCAGGCAGAGAAAATGAATGTGATAACCTTTTACACTTCGAGGGGCACTATATTAAATGTGATTATCTTCATAATCACTTGCTGGCTTGGTGAGTATATTTCCTAGCCAGGAATGTACTCAATTTGGCCAGTTCCTGAAAACGAAAACTCTTATTTCCACTACTGCTTAACAGCTTCTCCTCCATCCATCCATCTCTCTTTCTCTCTTCAAGGCTGTTCTTACTTAGCCCGTCCCTGTTTTGGGTGGATGAGATGTGCTTTTTTTGGTCTCTACACCACATACCTTAACTTGCGCGCCCGCCTTCTCTGTGATTCGAAATTAATGGGTCCAGAATAACTTCGATTCCCTTTCACAAAGTCTCTCTAGGGAGGGCTTGAATCCCCACGTCACCCATAAGGATGGACTGGATGGGGGAGGGTGGTCGTGGGCGGGACAAGCCACCCACTTTTGCCACCCGCCTAGTTACTGGGGAGGAATGTCACACAGCACTAAGAGAACTAAACTAATCCATGTTAAGCGCGCTTGAATGGGCGCCTCCAGGCGCTCTCCTGCGCTGCTTTCTCTTACCATGTCTAAGTGTCCAACTCCCGAGGCCTGCTAAGATGCTTCCGAAGCGGAGTTTATCGGCGATCAAAGCACTGTTGGCTTATAGAGGGAAGGGAAATGACGCCCCTCTGCCCCCTCCCTCCCTGTGCTGCCCTGGGGCCCCTAGCCTGGTTGGGGCAGGGCTCCCGTCTGTTTCTCTCTCTGCCCCCCGTTCCTTTGCGCGTCTCTCTCACCCTGCCGCGTCTTCTGTCCTAGCGGCGGCGGCGCTCACTCCTTTCACGGTGACGCGGCGGATCGGGCACCCTTACCAGAACCGCACCCCGCCCAAGCGCAAGAAGCCGCGCACCTCCTTCTCCCGGGTGCAGATCTGCGAGCTGGAGAAGCGCTTCCACCGGCAGAAGTACCTGGCCTCGGCCGAGAGGGCGGCGCTCGCCAAGTCGCTCAAGATGACCGACGCGCAAGTCAAGACCTGGTTCCAGAACCGCAGAACCAAGTGGCGGTGAGTCGGTGGGTCAGTGGATGGCTGTGGGGTGGGGTGGGGGACTGAAGGAGTAAATGGGGAGAGAGCAGGATACCTAGGGATCGGGGCCTGCCCTTCGCCCTGACACCTTTCTCTGTCGCCACAAATGGAGTTGGTGAAAGGAATGGTGCTGAAATGGACAGCGACCGAGGAGGAAGAGCGCGGCGCTCTAATTCTAGCGGCGTGTGACTTCTCGTTTACTGTACAGAGTGGCAGAAGCGAAATTAAATAGAGCCGTAATTTATTCGGGGAGCGGGTGATAATCTTTTCTCCCCACACCGTGATTATGAAACACCCTTTCTCGTGCTACAGAGCCCAAGCCAAATCCCAAAGTCCTTCCACAGGCATCCCGTGCTATTTTGGGCCCATCCGCCTCTCCCCGACTCTCTCTCTCCCTGAAAAGGAGGCTTTTGCCCTCCTTTCGCCGGCATCCTAAACGCGCGATCTTGAAAAGCGGAGCACGCACACATGGAGCCCGTTCTAGACGTCCCCTTCCATCCAGCGACCTCAGGCCCACTGGTTTGGAAGGTAGGATCTAGGTAATGACAGGGAAAAAGAAACCAGTTGCTCACTCTGCGCACATTCTGTTCACTATAAATGCAGTGTATCTCTGGAGTTTTTGTTTGTTTTGGTAGAAATTAAGGAAGACGACCACAGTACGAGGCAATAATAATTAATATTAATATTAATAATATTTTTGCGCGGATCCGGGAGTTAATAAAGAGGAATTCGCTCTCACAGTAAAAGTGAATCTGCAAAGAGATCCGTACAACATTGTGGCTCCTTCGCCAGAATGTCAGGCGAGGTGGTGACGGACACGGGCTTAGGCGGCATTTCAAAAAGGATTAGAGATTGTTTCATGGACAAAAGGCCTGTCTGTGCCAGCAAGGGGAGCTTCAGATCTCCCAGTTGTTCCTGGACTCCCATCATCCCTGACCATGGGCTACCTGGCTGGAGCTGATGGGAGTTGGAGTCTAACAGCCCCCCCCCCCACATTCCTTGCCTTTTGCTATAGAAACTAAGCAGAACTTCCAGGTTCGGAGGCAATGTATCTCTGAAAGCCGGGCGTCTGCTGAGACGTGGGAGCAAGAAGGGCTGTCGCTTTTATCCTCTGGCTTGTGCTGCCCGGATGATCGCTGCTGGAGGTAAAATGCGGGACTGATCCAGCCAGGCGCTTCCAGGCGCGCAGAGGCACCGAGAAAAGACACCCTCGCAACACCCCGAAACAGCTGTCCCAGTGGCGCAGGACTGCATTCAAAATCCTCCACTCCGCCACCGTCCATTTACTCTTTACACCAACGCGCGAGGCTGAGTTCGGAGCGCAGTCAAATGAGCTCGGAGCGCAGTAAAAAAATATACCCACCCTTTTATTTCCCCAAAGTTTTGACGCCTTGATTTACTCTTCAAGCGTTCTTGAGAGCTACTGGACACACCTATATATACCTATATATTTGTGTGTGTGTGTGTGTGTGTGTCTTTTGAATGGCAACACCCTACTCGGAAGTAAACTCTGCAGTTTTTGCTTTTCCGAGTAAGCAGGGCGCAAAAGGCTCCGGCCTTTGGAGGTCGGATCTCCTCTCCTGGGAGGTTTGCTCGACGCTTTCCACTCTCGTTTGAGGCTGCAAACCGCTCCAAGGCCACTGTTACTTGCAAAGCTTTATTTGTATTAGCGACGCTGACTACGCCTCGTCCTCCTTTGCTGTAGGACATCCGATTAATGGAAATGGACTCGCTTTGCTGTTGCGACGAGCGCCTGGGCCCTCGGACAAAAATGCCGATATAATTATTGTATTTGTGTTAACGGCACGATAACGTGAATGCTACGCTATAAAAACAACAATAACAATATTATTATTATTAGCTATTCTTTTTAAAATTATTTTTTATTGAAACCTTTCAGCATAGACTACAATAAAAAACAGATTAATCCAAAAAGGAAAAAAAGAAAATAACGTGAAATATTATCATCATTTGGATTAAGAGATCTAAATCCCGGGTCACAAACGGGAAACATTACAAGAGGAACAACCGATTCTGTTTCCTCTGGAAATCTGTTGGACAGGATCCAACGCACAAGGTTTCTATTTCTTCTTAAGCCGGCCTTTCCCCAGGTTTGGGCCGCTGTCTCATTTGTAGGGTGAAAAAACCCCCAATAGGGATCCACTTTGGGCATCTCGGCGCATAATAGCTTCCAGGCTCCTTCGTTTGCGACCTTAACAGTCGGAGGTTGGGCGACATCAGAGATTCGGCCCTGATTTCCTACCCGCATTCCTCACCCTGCGCCTAAAAACAAACCCAGAATAAAATAAAACAAAAATCTCGACCGCCTACAATCATTACTGAAATGCTTTTGGACATTTTATGCAGTGCTGATTCAGAGTCCGCATTACGCCTGTTCATTTGTAGCAGCGCAAAGGCAGGTCCGGAGACCGTTTCGCGTCGCTTGGGCACCAAAACGAGCGAGCAAAGTTCCTGGGAAAATGAGTTGGAATAGATGGACTGATAAATAAAAAAGGCTCCTACCTTTCCCCTCCAGTCTCTCTAAAAACAAATATCCGCCCGCCAAAACAAAAGCCTTTTAATTCAGCTTTTGAAAAGGAAGCCTTTCGGTCTGAAAAATGCGAAATACGTTTAAATTTTATTTTATTTTTTGGTTTTAAATTTGGGCATTGGGAGGGGGAGAAGTGAGGGGGGGCGTGAGGGGGGTTTTGTAGCTAGAAATTGTTTGGAAAGGGGAGAGGAACCCCCCTCCCGTTATTGCAAAGGGTTGTTTTCCACATTTGAAAAAATCAAAGCACTGTTCCATTTCCCCCAGTCTCGCCCCAGATGACTTGAGGGGCTCCTGCCGGATTCAGCCGGTCATTCACGGCTCTCCCCGGTCCCCCGCGGCTCGGTCAGAAATCATGCGCCTCTTTTCGAAAACTCAGGGTTTATTTCTGTTCCCCGCCCCCGCAATCGATGACGACGATTCCGATCCCCTCCCAGGGAAATGCAACCGGCGTTTCAAGAACTGACCAGCAGCGGTAGAGGCCGCGATCGCCGCTGTCCGCGGCTCAAAGAAGAGGCCTCGGTCGCTGGATCGGTGCCTCGCAGTTTAAAAAAATACCAGGATCCGGAGGGATTCCTGGGGAAATGCGTTGGAACGCGAAAACCCTTGTTGAATGCAGGTGGCGATTGCGGGGCAAGAAGGAGGCTTACTCGCGAGGAAGTCGCCCCGCGTAGAAATCCGCGGCTCGGATTTCCGGGGAAACTGGCCTAGCTGCGCAGAGCGCAGTTGCGGGAGGAAGGGGTTTTTCCATCCCGGTGCCTTTTCGACTCCGGTTTTTGAGCGGCCACAGGAGTCAAAGTGGTTCAGGGATTCCGGGCCTCACCCAGTCGACCCGTTCCTACTTTCCCAAACGGCGGTGAGTTCCAAGGAGGCTTCACCGCGGCGCTGAAAAGCGCCAGGACTTTGGCCAACGAAGAAAGGCGTTTGGCGCCGAGATGTCCCGTCCGCGGACGTTTCAAGGAGAATTTGCGCCTTTTGGGGTTAAAATTGGGCAGGCTATTTCCAACTGGCTTCCCCGGCTGGTGACCTCTGGGAGCGCCTCCAAATTTGGCCCAAATTCAGGAGAGATAGCTTTTGGAGAGCCGAGCAAGTCCGCGCGCCTGTGTAGACGCGCCGCGTCTCCATCTCGGGCGCATCATATCGCGGGTTCCTTTTCGTCGCGCTTTCTTGTTGGAAGGGACAAGCGAGACTGAAAGTTACGGGTGCGGGAAACCAAGGCTAACGCCTGCGCTAGTTGAGGTCAAGGAATCTCAACTCCACCGGCTGCGGATCCGGCGCTGAATCGGCTTAGAAACCAAGTCCTTCGGATTAACGGGTTCATGGCTCGCCCAGGCCTGACCTCCGTGCCTCAGTTTCTCTCCCGCAGTCCTCCCCCGCCCATTTATCCTTGAATTCCTCTGATAAATTCTCGTACAAAGCGGGCTTTTCCTGCCCCACTTAAATTATGGGGATGCCCAGGTTTGCGCACAGGTCTACGTTTGCTGGCTTACTTTGCGGGAGGGAAGGAGGAATGGGATTGGGGGGGTCGCCTCTTTTAGGGGTGGTATTGCTCTGCTTTGGAGAGCGTAGAGAAGGGATTTTGGGGGGGCCGTCCAGTTTGGGAAACGTTAGGATGTGCGGCTCTCGTGTTTACTGAACGTTCCTCCTGGCTTTCTCGCGCCAGAAACTTGATTTGTGGGCGGCAGGTGCGAAGCAATAGCAGTTGGAATAAATCGCGGAAAAAGAGGCACTTTTCTGCCTCTTTGGAGGGGCGGAAAAGGGAGGAGGCGGTGTCTGTGCCACGATCCGGTTAAAACAGCCGGGGGCGATTCCTTGACGCGCCTGTCGCTTGGGGCGCCCAGGATGGGGGAACGGAAAGTCCTCGACGTGGTGGGATGGGCCGGCCGCCATCTGAGCCCCATCTAAGCAAGCTGCGCTCCTTGAAAGCCGCATCCCCCTCGCAGAAGGCAGAGTTATTATTTAAACGAATAAAAGGACCCTGTTAATTCGGAGCCCGTGGAAACTGTTCCGGCGAGCCAAAGGGCTGCCACTGTGCACCCGCTTGGGAGTAAAGCTCCACCGAACCCCTTCTTTTCTCCCGAGGAGGCCTGAGTCGCGCTGCTCGACCGGGGGAGTTGAGCAAACTTAACCCCTTCTGAGTAAACCTGGGGCCCTCTCTCCAGGATGCAAATCCTCTCTGCCCGTATTTCTGTGGACTCGATGGGGAGGGCGGCCTTCTGAGTGAGAATCCGGGTGGAATTTGCGCTGTCCAAAGAGAGAGAGAGAGAGAGAGAGAGAAAAGTGTTTCGTTTGGGCTGGAAGGAAGCGGGCGGCCGGTGGCGCAGGGAACCTTCGGTTTCCCCTCGACGGCCACGGAAGGCGAGCGCGGGCTTTGCTTGGGCGTCGTCGGCTGCCTAGCGAGGGGACCTTCTGAGCTGTGCCTTTTTTCCTCTTTAGGAGACAGACGGCGGAGGAGAGGGAAGCCGAGAGGCAACAGGCCAGCCGGCTGATGCTGCAGCTCCAACACGACGCCTTCCAGAAGTCCCTGAACGACTCCATCCAGCCCGACCCGCTCTGCCTGCACAACTCCTCGCTCTTCGCGCTGCAGAACCTCCAGCCCTGGGAAGAGGAAGGCTCCAAGATCCCGCCCGTCACCTCCCTGGTGTAAAAGGATCTTGGCCCGGGCCGGCGGGCGGGCCTCGGAAAGGCAGACACCCTCCTCCACCTCTCCCTGCATGAACCGAAGGCCGAAACTCAGCAAAGAAGGTGCTCCGACCAAAAAAACACAACCGCGGAAAGGACCGAGGACGCGGTCCGAGGACGCGAGTGCGCGCTGGCCGCGGGGAGGGGTTGATCCCACTTCTGACACCACTGTTGCTGCCGCTGCTGGCGATGGACCCTCGCGGAGGCCCTCCGTATCCCTGGAGGGGACTGCATGGATTATTGTATGAGGAAGGCTCTCGCCAGCCATATTCCTACCCCTCCACCCTGCCCACCGCCGCCACCAAGCAAGAACTACTTGGATGGCTCTTGCCAGTTCAACGCTCCTTCCAGCCTTGGAAGTTTCCCCAAGCCCAGAAGCTAGAGAGAAGGCCGCAGATCTTGCAAAGGCAAGAGCCCCACCATATATCTGAATTTTCCAAGGGCAAGCAAGCAAACGAACGAACAACAAAACAAACAAGAACTTTGCCTCGGTGTGTGTGTGTGTGTGAGTGAGCGAGTGAGCGATAAACTCTTGGGTACTGCGCCAGGAAAACCAGGGCGCCCCTTCCCGCATTGCCTCCCCTGGCCTAGATACCCGCTTCCCTACTTACCCGCAAGTGTCGATGGTGGGAGGGAGGGGATGCCGTCTTTTTGGGAAAGGTCTTGCCGGGTGCCTTCCGTTGCCCAGGCCTCCCAGTTCATAATGGTTGGTTAATGGTGGCCGTCGAGACAAAACAGCCCCGACAGGGACCGGGAGTTTCCAAGCGGTGCCCCGGAGACAGGAGAAGGTGCGGGGGCGGAGAGAAGGAAAGGGGGGGTCATTTCTGTGTGTCTGTAAAAAGAAAATGTGAATAATTTAATTTATTTATGCCTCGAGATGCCGAGCACTGTTAATACGCAGAGAGAGGACTTTGATATTTCTATGGAAAGCGGAACAAATATTTTCGGTTGGCTCGAGAAAGGAGAATATAATAGGGGGCGCGCTTTCCTCCTTTCCTCCGGCTCTTACCTTGGAAGGCCGGCCCTCCCACCCCGAAAACCACTTAGCAAAGGAAAATAAATCCATTATCTTAAGGAACCCTGTTAAGCTGAGAAGCCGCCCGCCCCCAGCTGTCTCCCAAGCGAAGCTAACGCCACCCGTAATTTATTCGCCACGGTAATAAGGGCTCCCCTTTCACGCCACGCAGACTCTCGGTTGTCTTTATTACGATTATTTTCCGCCCCAGCCTCCCCTTTCTGGCAGGATGCGAAGATGGAGCGAGGCTGGTTGGAACGGGGGTGGTGGTGGTGGGAGGGGGGGGAGCAAAAAAGAAAAGAAAGCAACCTCCCTCCCCATGTTTCTCTCCCCCCCCCAAACCCCATTGCGCAGCCGAGGCCCTTTGCCCGCGACCGAAGTAGAGAGAAAGCGCCTTATGTTTCATAATAAAACTACGAAGGAAGAGCGGAGGTTGATCCAGACCGTGTATAATACTTTGTACTTGCTGAAAGGTGTAAATAAACGTTTTCTTTAAAAATGGTTCTGGTCTGAGCTGTGATTAAGGGAGCCTGAAACCTGGATTTTGAACGGCTAAAGTGGACTGAGGGGGCTCAGTGTTTTCTCCCGCGCAGCTGACTCTTCCCCTTCAGCGTCCCCAGCCGGAGAATCATCTACCTCCACCATCACCTGCTGGTCCTTTTAGCTGAAGATTTGAATTTTTGAATTTGAAATACTTGATTGTCACTTGTACAACTTGTATACAGTGAGATTACACGCACACACCCCACTCAGCTCTCTTCGTCTTAATTCCCCTGTTTACTGACGCACACCCACCAAACCCAAAAGTCAGTTGCCCTGTTGTTATCTTTACATTCAGCAGCCTAACAGCCCATGGATAGAAGCTGTTCTTTACCCTGTTGGTGCGACTAATCATGCTTCTATATCTTCTGCCTGAGGGCAGGAGATCAAGAAAGTGCCGGCCAGGGTGTGAATCATCCCTGAGGAATTTTCCTCACTCTCCTGAGGCAACGTTCTTCCGCTATTTCATCCAGTGGATTCACGGGACAGCCCATAATATCTTGTGCTGTATTCACCACCCTCTGTAGGCACTTCCTATCAGATGATGTCAAACCAGCGTACCACACCGTGATGCAGTATGAAAGGACACTTTCTATTGTGGACCCGTAGAAGGAGGCAGTGGCGTAGCGTGGGTTGTCAGCACCCGGGGCAAGGCAAGTAATTTGCGCCCCCTAACCCGTGGATTTGCGCCCCCTAACCCTAACCCCCAGACGTTGGGCCCGGTGCAGCCGGCCCCCCCCTGCACCCCCACGCTACGCCACTGGAAGGAGGTCATCAGATGTTGATTGACATTGCTGATGGATACTGAACCTGGGCAGGCCTTCTAGACTGCCACCTAGCTGAAGTCTCCTCCCCTAGAGGTGCGTGCGTGTGTGTTAGAGAGAGAGAGAGATAGATCTCAAATCCCTAAGCTTTATCCAAGAGCTTGTCTCCTTCCTCCCAGGATCTGAGAGCTGCAGAAACCCACAACATTGGGATAGCTCCAGGTGGAGACACATACAAAGAACGCTGTGAAAATGCTCATTTAAAAAAACATTTTAATATATATATATTGACTTTGCCATTCGCTCACCATCACCATCTTGTCACATTTGCATAATGCACTTAAAACGTTACATTTGCAGCTGTGTAGCTGAGTCCCCGGGAAGCGGGTGGCGCTGTGGGTTAAACCACAGAGCCTAGGGCTTGCCGATCAGAAGGTCGGCGGTTCGAATCCCCGCGACGGGGTGAGCTCCCGTTGCTCGGTCCCTGCTCCTGCCAACCTAGCAGTTCGAAAGCCCCTCAAAGTACAAGTAGATAAATAGGTACCACTCCGGCGGGAAAGTAAACGGCATTTCCGTGCGCTGCTCTGGTTCGTCAGAAGCGGCTTAGTCATGCTGACTACATGACCCGGAAGCTGTATGCCGGCTCCCTCAGCCAGTAAAGTGAGATGAGCGCCGCAACCCCAGAGTCGGTCACGACTGGACCTAATGGTCAGGGGTCCCTTTACCTTTACCTAGCTGAATCCCCAGGCTCCTCGTCAGAGCAGTGGACTCTGATCAGTGATCCACTTTGGGGTTTCTGAATGCGAAAGCCGGTCCCTCATCATCAGGCAGGGGCACAGGAGGAGGTGCAATGCAAGATGGGGCCCGGATCCTGTACCTTGAAGAAGGAATGCCAGCAGGCACAGTTCCTCCTGCTACTTGCCAGGAAATCCTCTTCTGGGCGATTATTACAGGCACAAGAGCTCTCATGGGTTGTCTGAAGCTGGCTTGCAGGGCTGGGGAAACTTTTTGGGGCTGAATGCTGCCATCACCCTTGACCATGCTGACTGGGGCTGAGGGACTTCAGCAAGACCTGGGCAGCTGAAGGTTGCTCAGATCTGGTCATAGCTGTCAACTTTTCCCTTTCCTCCCCCCCATTTTTTTATTGGTTTTCACAATATTATAAGCTAACAAACACACAAGACAAACAAACATAAATCATAGCCTTAATGAAAATTACACTTATTAACTTTGTTAAGTGACTTCCTCGCTTCCCCTTGGTTGAATTTCATTGCGTGTCCTTTTAACGGTTTTCCAAATCCCAGTTCTTACGAAACTTAACTTAAACATTAACATCCTTAAATCTTCACCTTATGGAATTAAACATATTAATTCATCACTTAACATAAATAAAACCTAAGCCAGTTAAGTATCTGCAAGCTGTTTTCAATTAATTTAACTTAACAAATTTAACTAGATAGTCATTAAATTTATTCCACTCTTCCTGATACACCTCCTCCTTCTGGTCGCGGACTCTTCCGGTTAGGTCGGCTAGCTCCGAAAAATCCATCATCTTCATCTGCCATTCTTCTATTGTTGGTAATTCTTGGGTTTTCCACTTTTTAGCTAACAAAATACGAGCAGCAGTTGTGGCATACAAAAATAATTTTACATCTTTCTTGGGCAATTCCAAACCTGTTATTCCAAGAAGAAAGGCCTCTGGTTTCTTTATAAATGTATATTTCAACACTTTTTTTCAATTCATTATAAATCTTTTCCCAGAAGTCTTCTGAAAAGACAACTTTTCCCTTTCCTTGCAAGGAATCCTATTCAGAATAAGGGAATTTCTCTTAAAAAAAAGGGAAAAGTTGACAGCTATGGATCTGGTGGCTGTGATGCACAGTTGGGCCACACCTGACCTAAGGTGGGTGGCATACATTTTCCTATTGCTGCCTCCTTAAACCACAATTAATGTTATTATCATTAGTACTGTAGTAGTATTCAGCAGTAAAATAGAGTTGGGGGAAAAGGATGGAGACAAGTTCAGATTAGCTCTTATCTTTTTGGGCTGCAGGTCACTGAACGGATGCTTCTCCAAATGGGGAGCCAGGATAGCTCTAATAATAATAATAATAATAATAATAATAATAATAATAATAATAATAATAATTTTTCATTTATACCCTGCCCATCTGGCTGGGTTGCCCAAGCCACTCTGGGTGGCTTCGAAGACATAAGAACATAATAAAACATCAAACATTAATAGTAGCAATCTGATCCAACATAAAAGTCAAGATAACTTTAAAACAAACAACTTATGTCAAACAAAGCAACATTCAACAACCCATCAGAATCTAATAGTAAACAGGAAAATTAAGCACCAGCAAATAGTAATTAAGCAGTTCAACCGCAATAAAGAATTACCAATATAATCAATAAAAGTAGCAGAAAATCACAATGCATAAAATACTACAAAACACACAAAACCATGTAAAAGGATCAAAATCAGAAACAAAGACGCACAACCCATAAAATTATTAAAAAAATATATATCCCTGAACTCCTCTCTTCCCAGCTGCTACTGCTGTTCTCAAAGTCATAATCTGGGAAAAGTGAGGTGGAGCAACGCAGGTGGAAACTCCATTGCCTGACGAGGAACAGAAAGTCTCTCTCCCCTCACTTAGAAAACTAGCCTGTCAAGGAGCTGGCTAGACTTCAGGGCTTCGCCTTCCCCTGGTCCTTGCAGCAAGGGAAGCCCTCACAGCTGTCCTCAGCTGTGGTCTTCTTTCTGCAGATGGGGATGGACTTGCAGCTGGCTTGCATGGTCAACTCTCGACTGCCAGACTTGAGCTGCCTCACCCTCTGGGGTGTTGGGTAAGCAAAAGAGGAGGTGCGATGCAGTAAGGGCACATTTCTTTTTCTTAAATTTCTACACACCTTTTCTCCAGGGAGCTCGTGGTTCCTCTCCTCCCTCTTCTTTTTGCCTGTGGAGGAGAAAAGAGAAGCTTCTCATTCGCCTCCATTCACCTGTCTTGCATGGAGAAGCAATCTGCTAAGGAAGGGATGGTCCTTCTAGTCCAGCAGAGAAGAGCTCACATTACAAATGACGGAAAGGCAAGACCCCTTGATATTGGTAAAGGACCCCATTTTCACATGGAATGGGGGTGTGGGAAGAGAAGCTTGTAAATATTGGCCTGTATTTGGTTTCCTTAGCTCCACCCTGCTGGGACTATTTCATTTCTTTTTTTTTTCCTTCAAATTTTTTTTTATTGGTTTTCACAAGATTATAAACAAACAAACACATAAGACAAACAAACATAAATCATAGCCTTATTGAAAATTACACTTATTAACATTGTTAAGTGACTTCCTCGCTTCCCCTTGGTTGGATTTCATTGCATATCTTTTTAACGGTTTTCCAAATCACAGTTCTTGTAAAGTTACAGATAGGTAGCTGTGTTGGTCTGCCATAGTCAAAACAAACAAACAAAAAATTTCTTCCAGTAGCACCTTAAAGACCAACTAAGTTAGTTCTTGGTATGAGCTTTCGTGTGCATTTCTTCTGAAGAAGTGTGCATGCACACGAAAGCTCATACCAAGAACTAACTTAGTTGGTCTTTAAGGTGCTACTGGAAGAATTTTTTTTTTAGTTCTTGTAAAATTTAACTTAAACATTAACATCCTTAGATCTTCACATTATGAAATTAAACATATTAATTCGACACTTAACATAAATAAAATCCTAAGCCAATGAAATGTCTGTAAGCTGTTTTCAGTTAATTTAACTTAACATATTTAACTAAGTAATCACTAAATTTAATCCACTCTTCCTGATACTCCTCCTCCTTCTGGTCGTGGACTCTTCCGGTTAGGTCGGCTAGCTCGGAAGAATCCATCATCTTCATCTGCCATTCTTCTATCGTTGGTAATTCTTGGGTTTTCCACTTTTTAGCTAACAGAATACTTGCAGCAGTTGTGGCATTCAAAAATAATTTAACATCTTTCTTGGGCAATTCCAAACCTGTTATTCCTAGAAGAAAGGCCTCTGTTTTTTTTTTATAAATGTATATTTCAACACTTTTTTCCAATTCATTATGAATCTTGTCCCAGAAATCTTTCACCTTGGGACAGGTCCACCACATATGATAAAAGGTTCCTTCCTTTTCTTTACATTTCCAACATAGATTGTCACAGTTACGATATATCTTTGCTAATTTTATAGGAGTCAAATACCATCTGTACATCATTTTCATTATATTTGTTGACAATTTAATTTCTGTAGGTGTGGAGGGGTAGTGATCCTGAGATATGTTAATCTCTCCCCCCCCCCCGTGTCACCTAGACACCAGAGTAAGACAGACAGACAGAATGAATGAATATATATTGAATATTGTAGCCATTTTGCAAATGTTTTAGACAAACTCTTCCCAGCGGGCAGCATCCATCCATTGCAGGAGAGGTGATGCTGTCCACCTTGCTAGCTAGGAATCTTGATACCCAAGATCTTTCTCTCTCTCCTGTCAAGAACTTTCTTGAGGACTCTCCCCCCTTCCTCATCCCCTTTGTTGCTGAAGAGGTACCTTCACCGTCAAGACCAGGAACCCCAAAGAACGAGGAAAAAAGATTAAACTCTCTTTCTGCAAAATATCAGCTGGCCAGCCCCTACTCTGCCCCCCCCTTGAACCTTCTGCTTTGAATCTCAGTCAGGCATGGGCGTAGCCAGGATTTTTGTTAGGGAGGGAGCAGGCCTTTTGTCATGGGGAGGGCCAGAACTTCATTTTGCTATGTATTTTTTAATTGATTTTTATTTATTTAAGGGGGCAGCTGCCCCTCCCTGCCCCCTGGCTACGCCCATGCAGTCAGGCCCCCTCTTTCTTGCCCTCTTCCCTCCCTTGCTGTGCTTATTTCTTCCTCTTTAGTTGTCTCAACCCCAAATCTCAGACTCCTGATACACTCACTCATCTCGGTCTCCCACCTTTCTTCTGATTTTAATCTGAAAACTCCCCAAAGCCCCACATCCCAAACCTCCCTCATTCTCCTGCCTTTATGGTACAACAGGGGTCGGCAAACTTTTTCAGCAGGGGCCGGTCCACTGTCCCTCAGACGTTGTGGGGGGCCGGACTATATTTTGGAAAAAATAAACGAATTCCTTTGCCCCACAAATAACCAAGAGATGCATTTTAAATAAAAGGACACATTCTACTCATGTAAAAACATGCTGATTCCTGGACCATCCGTGGGCCAGATTTAGAAGGCAATTGGGCCAGATCCAGCCCCCGGGCCTTAGTTTGCCTACCCATGTGGTACAACCTTCACCTCTTCATCCAGCACCCTCACTCCCCTTTCTCTGACCACATCCTAGTTTTCCTGTGTGTTTCTAGGAAAGCTACTAAGAATAACCGTTGTACTCATTTTAACTCTCCTAAACTGAAGCTGACATTTGCCTACTGTTTTCTTCTTTTGTTTGTTTTCTGTTATAGTCAATGCACTCATTCCCACTGATAGCATAAGGTCTACTTCTGATTTATCTCTGCCCTCTGCATTAACTTTTTGGGTGTCAAACTCTGGAGCGTATCCAAGTCTTGATGACGAAAGATCCACAAGACGGAGTGGGAGTGTTGGACTGCGTGCAAGAATTTCAGATTTGTGTGCAAAAAGTGCACACATCATAACCATGCAGTGTGCAAAACGTACCTTCTCCAACAAATTTATTTGCAAACACATTATTGCTCTTCCCTTAGAATTTGCCAATCTACTGAGGCTACAAGTTGAGTGTGTTTGCGTGTGGCAGGGAGGGTGGAGCTATGTAAAAGGTAAAGGGACCTCTGACTATTAGGTCCCGTCATGATCAACTCTGGGGTTGCGGCGCTCATCTCGCTTTATCGGCCAAGGGAGCTGGCGTACAGCTTCTGGGTCATGTGGCCAGCATGACTAAGCCGCTTCTGGGGAACCAGAGCAGTGCATGGAAACGCCGTTTACCTTCCCGCTGGAGTGGTACCTATTTATCTACTTGCACTTTGACATGCTTTTGAACTGTTAGGTTGGCAGGAGCAGGGACCGAGCAACGGGAGCTCACCCCATTGCGGGGATTCGAACCGCCGACCTTCTGATCGGCAAGTCCTAGGCTCTGTGGTTTAACCCACAGTGCCACCCACGTCCCAGCAGGGTGGAGCTAAGGAACACCAAATACAGGCCAATATTTACAAGCTTCTCTTCCCACACCCCCATTCCATGTGAAAATGGGGTCCTTTACCAATATCAATGGGTCTTGTCTTTCCGTCATTTGTAATGTGAGCTCTTCTCTGCTGGCCTGAACTCTCCAAGCCTCTTTCAATAAGCTGCATTTATTTTGTGGCATCGATTGCTGGATCTCTGCCACCCAATCCATCTCAGGCAGGATGCTTCCGACTCAACATCTTTAAAAAACCTGCACTCTTAAAAGGA
This sequence comes from Podarcis filfolensis, assembly GCF_964270895.1. Lineage (NCBI taxonomy): Eukaryota > Metazoa > Chordata > Lepidosauria > Squamata > Lacertidae > Podarcis > Podarcis filfolensis. The sequence goes on along the minus strand of NC_139606.1, from coordinate 10,387,433 downwards.
GAACTTGCCACAGACGAGCTTCTTCTTCCCAGGATCCATCAGAAAGAGACGAAGGCTGAATGTTTGCAGTGGGGCAAAGTGCAAAGAAAGTTTTATTCAGTTCCGGGCCGGATAGAGGCCACTTCTAAGACGTGGAACTAGTTTATCAGCCATTCCCCCTCTCACTTTCAGGGAACCAAAGAACTGTAGGCTAGAGACCTGTAACACTGATCTTTCGGTCATTTGCCAAACTATAGTTCTCAGGATTCTTTAGTCACAATGAGCATCAAATCCATGTACATTTTCAGCGCACATACATATCTAATACACCTTCGAAAGCTAGAAAGGAACTTCTGTTTGAGAGACAAACTTTACAAAGTCCAGAAAATGATCAAAATGGGGGGGATTATTGGGTTGTTTTTTATTATGTATTTTGTGTTTTTATATTCTGATTTTATGTTGTAACTGCCCTGAGACTTGCAGGCAAAGGGTGGTATACAAAACAAACAAACAAAATGACGATGATGATGATAATAATAATAATGATAATGACAAAACTACTACTACTACTACTACTACTACTACTACTACTAGGGACGCAGGTGGCGCTGTGGGTTAAACCACAGAGCCTAAGGCTTTCCGATCGGAAGGTCGGCGGTTCGAATCCCCGCGATGGGGTGAGCTCCCATTGCTCAGTTCCTGCTCCTGCCAACCTAGCAGTTTGAAAGCACGTCAAAGTGCAAGTAGATAAATAGGTACCGCTCCGGCGGGAAGGTAAACAGCATTTCTGTGCGCTGCTCTGGTTCGCCAGAAGTGGCTTAGTCGTGCTGGCCACATAACCCGGAAGCTGTACGCCAGCTCCCTCGGCCAATAAAGTGAGATGATTGCAACCCCAGAGTCGGCCACGACTGGACCTAATGGTCAGGGGTCCCTTTACCTTTACTACTACTACTACATCTTTGTGTTGGTGTAAGTCAGCTTTTTTAAAAGCCCCATGGATCACGCCACCCACTGGGTATTGGCTAAAATCGCCTGGCGTGATCCCAGGGGAACGGCCAGGACTTCTTGCTCCTCCCCCCCATTTTAACCCTGTCAGGTGAGCTCTTGGGTCCCGCGCGCAACCAGGACCCTCTGTTATGAGGATCCCATCTGCCAGAACCTACCACATCTCACATATGGGTGATAAAAACTTATATTTCTTCTCTCTTTGGTGATCACTTGTAGCCGAGTAAGATTGTCTTCCATTAACACGGTTTTAACAATGAGTCTGTAAGTGACTGTGGAGGCCAGTTCTGGATCCACACGTCCTTCCACAGTGGGGAAATTGGTTCCCGGGCGGGAGTTGATCACGGTGTGGATTTGCCAAGCATGCCTTCCTCTTAGCACGTTTCTCCCTTGCATCCTGAGTTTGAGTGTCTTCAAAGTCCGTGACACCTTTGGTCAAGGCTGTTCTCCAACTGGAGCACTCGCAGGCCAGTGTTTCCCAGTTGTCAGTGTTTATACTACATTTTTTTAGATCCAGCGAGTGAGGATAAAAACTTATGGCACTGGGAACAGAGGGACAGTCTTTTGCGACCCCTGCTGATGGTTTACGACTTCCATATTCACCAATCAGGACTAAGGATCCCAACCTGGAACACTGAATCAGCAGAAGGGTGGTTCTAGCTGGGCTGAGTTCGATGAGGCACCGAAAACTGGAACAGAGCCATAAAACTGCCTGCCACCGAGAGTGCTGTGTGCCGGGCCCATGAAGGATTGCTTTAATTATTTGAATTTAATTTTATATTTAATTTTAATTAAGGATTTTATTTGATTTTTACTAGGAATTGGTGTTTTTGACTAGGAAGCAATTCCGGAATCTTTATCTTCTGGGACCATTAACTAAAGGCAAAAAACAATTTATGTTGCAAAATATTGCAGTGAATCTTCTGCAGTGAACTCCTGTTTGGGGTTCTAGTCAGGCAGCCCTCATCTTCTTATTTTCTTTTTTTGCCCAAGTGATATGCTCCATTCCTCACTGGCTGTTTTGTTTTTAAAATATTTTTGAATGCTTAAAATAATAAAGATTTTTGTACTTCTTTAAACTTTGAGATTTCCCTGAGAATACCGATTCGTCTCAGTGGCTTTGTTCTGGATAGATATCCATCATCACTCTCTGCCTGAGTTCACTATTAGAAGGTCTGATTAAAGATGACATCTGAGCTTTTCTTTACCGGCAACCACAATCGCCAAGCACAGACTAGAAACAAGGTTTCCTAGGACAACCCAAAGCAGACCTAAAGCCGCCTGTACAACTTATAAGGCAGTGGTTCTCAAATTTTTCTCTCTGGGCCACATTTTCAGAATACAAATTTGCATGTGCCACATGCAATTTTTTTTTCATTGATAAAAATACATTGGAAAACAAAAAGAGCCAAATCCTAGCTGTGCTTGATTTATAACAAAGAACACAACTACTTTATACTATGATCATGGGACATCCAGAAAGTATAAAACAATGCAGCTACATAAGAACACAAACCATTCTCAAAATATAACTATAAATGAGCCTTTTACATATGTACTGAAACGCAGTGAGAGGTGTAAACTTGCTTTTCCTGGATAATCCCATTTAAAGGTAAAGTTATCCCTGACCGGTAGGTCCAGTCACGGACGACTCTGGGGTTGTGCGCTCATCTCGCTCTATAGGCCGAGGGAGCCGGCGTTTGTCCGCAGACAGTTTTTCCAGTCATGTGGCCAGCACGGCGAACCAGAGCAGTGCATGGAAACACTGCTTACCTTCCTGCCGGATCGGTACCTATTTATCTACTTGCACTTTGACGTGCTTTCGAACTGCTAGGTTGGCAGGAGCAGTGACCGAGCAACGGGAGCTCACCCCGTTGTGGGGATTCGAACCGCCGACCTTCTGATTGGCAAGCCCTGGGCTCTGTGGTTTAGCCCACAGCACCACCCGTGTCCCCTAATCTCATTTATATCAGATCTAATCCGAGTCAAACAAACTCTCATCTCACCAGCACAAAGAAGCCTTTCTCTTTTCTGATTTTTCATTTGTTAGAGTTGAAAATCCCTATTCTAATAATAATAATAATAATAATAATAATAATAATAATAATAATAATAATATATACCTGGTGTGTGCTGTAGGAGGGAGTGAGAGAGGCAGGGGGAGGCACCAAATTTTAGTGTCACACATGCTCAAATTGTGACTACTGGATATAGGGAAGTGCGCATGTATGTGCTTTCCTCTCTGTTTCTTGGTGGCGGCTGATGCCTCCCTGGGGGAGGGCATCATGCAGCACCCAAAAATCCAGATGTGCTTATGGACCTACAAAGGTGGGTGGCCTTTGTCCCAGAATGATGCCATGTCAGGTACCTGGTAGGAAATTTTAAAATAAAGCTAAGTGGGGGCGCCACAGCGCAAGGTTGCTGAACACTGACACTGGCCCTGTTCTGCTCTGTCTAATCTGCATCATTATCATGTGTCTTCTATTATTGCCATAATAATAATAATAATAATAATAATAATAATAATAACAATAATAATAATAAATTAATTATTTCTTCCTCGCCCATCTGGCTGGGTTTCCCCAGCCACTCTGGGCGGCTTCCAACAGAAGCTTAAAAATACATTAAAGCATCTGTCATTAAAGACTTCCCTAAACAGCATAGCTGTCAATTTACAGATTTGAAAATAAGGGACCAGCAGCCTTGAAAATAAGGGACCAGCAGCCAAAATAAGGGACCTGCAGCCTCACCTGTTCCAGGCACTCCAGTCTTCCTGTCCTCCTGCAGTCTGGTGAAACTCATGCTGGGTAGCTTCGAGGACACTGTCCAACCAACTTTGTAACCAGAGGTTCAACTGAATAGAATCTGAATCACATGCACCACAAGGCCTATGCAGCCTCAACTTAAGATGGCTCCCTGGCCTGGCTTTGCACTTCAAAGTTTGCAGCAGCACGTGCAACAAAATGGCGTCCAGCATTCAAAAACCCCCTCAGCTTGCATTAACTAGCCACACACAAGGCATGCAAGCTCCACCCCCAGTCGTTCTTAGACTTCTTACTGGGTGAGCAACACAGCCAAGCAACACAGTTGGAGCCTCCCTCCTCCCTGGCCGGCAGGGAGGGAGGGAGAGGAGCTGCTTCCTTTGAAATTTAAGGGACATCATTTAAGGGACATTTAAGGGACATCTATCAATAAGGGACAGCAGCAGGACATGGCGCTGGAATAAGGGACTGTCCCTTCAAATAAGGGACACTTGACAGCTATGCTAAACAGGGCTGCCTTCAGATGTCTTCTAAAAGTCAGATAGTTGTGAGGGGAGGGACTCTATCAGGCAAGGCCTCCTTCCCCCTGCCTTGCCCCACCCTCTGCTTCTCAATGTGTACAGTGGTGCCCCGCAAGACGAATGCCTCGCAAGACAGAAAACTCGCTAGACGAAAGGGTTTTCCGTTTTATGAGCTGCTTCGCAAGACGAATTTCCCTATGGGCTTGCTTTGCAAGACGAAAACGTCTTGCAGGTTTGTTTCCTTTTTCTTAACACCGTTAATACAGTTGCGACTTGACTTCAAGCAGCAACTCATAGAACGCAGTGTACATAGTAGCCTTTTTTGAGGTTTTTAAAGACTTTGGTGGTTTTTGAAGCTTTTTCAAAACTTCTTTTGCAGCCATTTGGTAAGTTAAGCTTTTAAAACTTTTTTGGGGGGTTTTGGATTTTGGGTTGGGGTGTTTGGAATTCAAGGACTTGGTGTTGGGGAGGGGTTTGCAAGAATCTGGAAGCTTGTGTTTTTTTTTCTGCATTTTTATGATTTTCTGTGACCATTGGGGCACTCTGCTGTGTTTTTTTTTTTAAAAAATCTGGATTTGAATTTCTGTGTGCTGGGTGGGTGGGGGAACAGTTGGGGAGGGGTTTGCAAGAATCTGGGAGCTTGTGGTTTTTTTCCTGCTTTTTTATGATTTTCTGTGACCATTGGGCCACTCTGCTGTTTTCAAAAAAAAATTCTGGGTTTGAATTTTGAAATGCTCTTTACAGTATGTGTTACTTTAAAGAGCACTTAATAAACTCTTGTTGTACCAAATTTGGCTTTGTTTGGACTTTTTTTGACCATAGGAACGCATTAATTGATTTTCAATGCATTCCTATGGGATTTCGTGCTTCACAAGACGAAAAATTCGCTAGACGAAAAAATTCGCGGAACGAATTAATTTCATCTTGCGAGGCACCACTGTATTGTATTGTTTTATGTACTATGGCTTGCCATTGTTTTATTGATTATAGTTTAGATATTATTGTAACTGTTGAGTGGATTTCTGTTTAACTTTTATATGGTGATATTATTATTTTATACTATTCTAATGACTGTTGAATGTTACTTTTTTGATGGAGGTTGCCTATTTTAAAGTTATGTTTTATTATCACATTTTTCTATTGCATTAGATTGTTATAAGATGTACATTTTTTGTTTCTTCAGCTTGTAAATCGCCTTGAGTATTGTAAGATAGAAAGACGGCATACAAATTAAAAATGATGATGATGGTATGATATTCCTTTGATATCTGATGGGAGGGCATTCCACAGGGCGGGTGCCACCACCGAGAAGGCCCTCTGCCTGGTTCCCTGTAACCTCACTTCTCGCAGCAAGGGAACTGCCAGAAGGCCCTCGGCGCTGGACCTCTGAATGCCCTTCTATTTGCCGACAAATTTCGTGTTCCCCGAGGTGTCCAGCTATCTGGTCAGGGTGGTATTTTATCTTGTCAAAAGCCAGGCATCAGACACATGTGCCTGGATAGCATTCTGAAGTATTTAGAAAGAGAATATCAATCTCCATCGCTTGTGCTGGCTAAATGCCGCAGCTGCCAACTGCAAGGGTCATGTTAGGGTTGTGTGTGTAATATGTTTTATGGGGTCAGCAAGCAAGCTGCTGAAATATTGCAGAGCACCAACCTCTGCCAAGCCTCTTAGCCATTAGGTAACTGGAGGTAGAATCCTCAGGTCTTCCAGAATGTCAAACTTCTTTTGATTGATCCCATTCATTTCGCAGCCATTGTATGTTGGCATATGCCACATCCAATCCATTAGCTGTGTGCATTCAAATGCACTTAAGTTTTTATTGCTTCTAGTTCTGTGTCATCAGCAAAGAAAGGTAAAGTTGATCTTCATCTAAATCACTGTCACGGATTATTGCGATTGATTACAACAAGCAAAGAGAGCTTTTTCAAGTTTAAAAGTTATGCTCCTTTTATTTCCCCAAGTAGTAATCTGTGCTGTTTAAGTTATTGCACTAGGGCTGCGTCTGAAAATACGGTGTATATTACATTCCTTGTTTCAAACATTTCTTTTAGTGTTAGCTTCTCTCTCTCTCTCCCCCCTCCAATTCTCTGTCTTGTTCTGCTTTTATTTCTTCTTAGTGCTTACTTTGTAAGATAGAATAGAAACTCAAAAAGGCTGTTTGAAGATTTTCTTGAGTTAGCTGGGGGTCTTCTGAGTGTGCCATCAATGTGTAGAGCCAAACTTGGCCCTCCAGCTGTTTTGGGACTACAACTCCCACCATCCCTGGCTAACAGGACCAGTGGTCAGGGATGATGGGAATTGTAGTCCCCAAACAGCTGGAAGGCCAAATTTGGCCATCACTGGTGTAGAGGCACAGGTCAATTCTGTGCCCAGGGCAGCTGTCTACCAGCTCCATTTGGTACACAGGCTGAGACCCTACCTGTTTCGTCAGAGTGGCAAATGCTCTGGTTAGCTCCCATTTGGACAACTGCAATGCGCTCTACGTGGGGCTACCTTTGAAGGTGACTTGGAAACTACAACTAATCCAGAATGTGGCAGCTAGACTGGTGACTGGGAGTGGCTGCCAGGATCATATAACGCTGGTCCTAAAAGAATTACATTGGCTCCCAGTAGGTTTCCAAGCACAATTCAAAGTGTTAGTGCCGAAGGCCCTAAAAGGCTTAAGGAGTGCTTCGACTCCCATCGCCCAGCAGATGCCAAACAGATAAAGAGCTATGTGATTTTAAGAAGACACTTGAAGGCAGTCCTGTTCAGGGAAGTTTATAGTGTTTGATGCTGTATTGTGTTTTCACTATATTTTGTTGGAAGCCACCCAGAGTGGCTGGGGCAACCAGTCAAATGGGCAGCACACACACACACACACACACACACACACACACATATGGAAAAGTAAAGGGATGTGGGTGGCGCTGTGGTCTAAACCACTGAGCCTCATGGGCTTGCTGATCAGAAGGTCAGTGGTTTGAATCCCCGTGACGGGGTGAGCTCCCATTGCTCACTCCCAGCTCCTGCCAACCTAGCAGTTTGAAAGCACACCAGTGCAAGTAGATAAATAGGTACCACTGCGGTGGGAAGGTAAACGGCGTTTCTGTGTGCTCTGGTTTCTGTCACGGTGTTCCATTGCATCAGAAACAGTTTAGTCCTGCTGGCCACGTGACCCGGAAAGCTATCTGTGGACAAACACCGGCTCCCTCAGCCTGAAAGCGAGATGAACACCACAACCCCATAGTCACCTTTGACTGGACTTAACCGTCCAGGGGTCCTTTACCTTTTACCTTTACCTACCTTTTGTGTACAAATAAATGTGGTTAATTCATTACCTTGTTATTATAGACCTCTGGTAAGGGAACTTAATATGCAGGAACAGGAGAGTAAAAGCAAGTTAAGAAACCCCAGTTTGGTCCAAGGTGCAAAGGACATAATTCTCATGAACACGGTGAGCAATGTGTTGGCGTGCCAGGCAGTGTCTCCTTGTTATTCAGGTGAACAGCAGTTGTGGGCTGGTACACTGGCCAGTTTCTCTCTCCTTCAGCATCAGCATGACATCACAATGGCCTGTGTCTCTCCTTCTGGTTGGACACATCCGTGTGAGAACACAGTGGCCAGTCTGTGAAATAGGCAGCATCAGCATGAGATCACAGTGGCCAGTTTTTCTCCCTCAGGTGGCTAGCATGGGCCACAGTGGGCAGCCCCTGTCCTTCAGGCAGGGAGCATCATCTTGTGGGGAGAGGCATTCATTCCTCTTCGTTCCTCTGATGGAAGGCTGGTAGCTCTCCAGATGTTGTTGGACTACAACAACTCCCATCACCCCTGTCCATTGGCTGTGCTCTCTGGGGCTGATGGGAGTTGGAGTCCAAAACATTTGGAGGGCATCAGACTGGGGAAGGCTGGTGTCATCAGCAGATGGTGCCTGGGCAGTCTTCTACCTCACTTGAAGTGATGGACATTTGCCTCAAATCAAAGGATATTAAATAGATGGCTTGAGAACAACGCCACTGTCAAGGGAAGTAATAGTACCACTCTATTCTGCCTTGGTCAGACCACACCTGGAATACTGTGTCCAATTCTGGGTGCCACAATTTAAGAAGGGTGCTAGCAAGCTGGAATGTGCGCAGAGGAGGGCAACAAAGATGACCAAGCGTTTGGAAACCAGGCCTTATGAGGAAAGGATGAAGGAATTGGTTGTGTTTGTCCTGGAAAAGAGAAGACTGAGAGGAGATACGATAGCCATCTTCAAATATCTCAAGAGCTCTCACATGGAAGATGGAGCAAGCTTGTTTTCTCCTGCTCTGGAGGGTAGGACTCGAAGCAATGGCTTCAAGTTACAAGAGAGGGGACTCCTACTAAACACCAGGAAGAACTTTTTGACAGGGCTGTGGAATGGACTCCTTCAGAAGGTGTTGCCCTCTCCTTCCTTGGAGGTTTCTAAGCAGAGGTTGGCTGGCCAACTGTCATGGATGCTTTAGTTGAGATTCCTCTGGTTACGTGAAACATATTCAATAGACACACAAGACCTAACCGGCTGTACGTTTGAATAAATAAGGTATACTATTCATTGTATTAAATTGTAGATATCAACAGAAGTAGCTCACAAAGTTCAACGAAGAAAGCAGAAGACCCAGGGGATCAGTTCATTCTCTAATCATATGGGTCATTTTAAGAAAGAAATTTTGTATCTGTGGATTGCCAACACTTGTTACTCATATCAATATTGTGCTTGTCCATATAACTCTACTTTGTAAAAGCTTCTGCTTACACCAGCTATTACTATGCTATAAGATCCACTGTCCTGTGATATCTTATATGGTATGTACGGTTGTTGATGGTTATATTATCTTTGTTGTAAAAATGTGAGAGATTACGATATTGTATTTATTTGCATTACCTAGAGTTTCTACTACTGATGAAGCCCAGGACGGTGAAACAAGGCTAATATTCTGGAAATCCTTGTCTTACGACTCCGTGAAAGGATTCTGTGGAACTGTATCAACCTTTCGTGTGGATTGTTGGACTCTATGAACAGACAGGTGGAATAGACACACATATATGGACCTTATGCGCGAACTGATTAGAGAATAAACAGTATACCTTATTTATTCAAACGTACAGCTGGTAGGGACGCGGGTGGTGCTGTGGGTTAAACCATAGAGCCTAGGACTTGCCGATCAGAAGGTCAGTGGTTCGAATCCCCGTGACGGGGTGAGCTCCCGTTGCTCAGTCCCTGCTCCTGCCAACCTAGCAGTTTGAAAACACGTCAAAGTGCAAGTAGATAAATAGGTACCGCTCCAGCGGGAAGGTAAACGGCATTTTCGTGCGCTGCTCTGGTTCGCCAGAAGCAGCTTAGTCATGCTGGCCACATGACCCGGAAGTTGTACGCCAGCTCCCTCGGCCAATAAAGCGAGATGAGGGCAGCAACCCCAGAGTCAGTCATGACTGGACCTAATGGTCAGGGGTCCCTTTACCTTTTTACAGCTGGTTACGTCTTGTGTGTCTGTTGAATATATTAGTTGAGATTCCTGCATAGTAGGGGGCTGTGCCATTGGGGTCCCTTCCAACTCTATGATTCCAGATCATAACCCAGATCAGTACAGTCTCTTCTGATCTCTTTGGTCTACCCTGATGCTCCCCATTATCACAACCAGGAGCTGTGCACACAAACTGGATGAGATTATTCTGCAAAGCGGTGGGCAAGGGGCAGTGCACTTAGCTCATGGGGTTCTTCCATCAGGGCTTTCTTTTGAGTTTAAGGTGTGTTTCCTGCCTCTAAGGATCTTGTAATCTAAAGTGCGAAAGCAAAGCAAACTGTTAATAATTAAAGAGCCTTCAGGCCTTTTACTTGGATTGAGGTGGGGGCTGAGAGACCATTCTATTTTTAAAGTGTCCATATAATGCTTGCTCTAGCAATATTGCCCTACAGGGCTTTGAGCTGAAGTTTTTATCAGACAGATGGTGGGAAGAGTGAAACTGAGAGTAGGTGGCAAATAATGTGGTCTTTCTTGCTGAGGTGCCATCTCCTCCAGCAGCTGCGGTAGTCCTGTTCTCGCTGCAGGAGTCTCTGCCTTAGATTCAGCCAACGGAGATGGGTTTGGGAAACGCTGTCCCAAGGGGTTTTACCAATGGCGTAGCATGGGGTGGGGCACAAGCGCGGTTGCCCCAGGCACAAAATTCTTGTTGTTGTTGTTGTTGTTTAGTCGTTTAGTCGTTCATAACCACATGGACCAGAGCACGCCAGGCACTCCTGTCTTCCACTGGCTCCTACAGTTTGGTCAAATTCATGCTGGTAGCTTCGAGAACACTGTCCAACCATCTTTTCCTCTGTCGTCCCCTTCTCCTTGTGCCCTCCATCTTTCCCAGCATCAGGGTCTTTTCCAGGGAGTCTTCTCTTCTCGTGAGGTGGCCAAAGTATTGGAGCCTCAGCTTCAGGATCTGTCCTTCCAGTGAGCACTCAGGGCTGATTTCCTTCAGAATGGAGAGGTTTGCTCTTCTTGCAGTCCATGGGACTCTCAAGAGTTTCCTCCAGCACCATAATTCAAAAGCATCAATTCTTTGGCGATCAGCCTTCTTAGGGCTGCAAAATTTGCCTCAATCCAGCTGCGCTCCTTCGTTACTGGGCTCCGTTGAAAACAGCTTCTCCATGCAAACAAGGAAGTGACCTCTCTAGACAACGGAACAGCTCTTCTTTTCCTGAGGACACCAGTCCTGAGAGATCTGCATTGGCTCCCAGTACGTTTCCAAGCACAATTCAAAGTGTTGGTGCTGACCTTTAAAGCCCTAAACGGCCTCGGTCCAGTATACCTGAAGGAGCGTCTCCACTCCCATCATTCAGCCCGGACACTGAGATCCAGCGCTGAAGGCCTTCTGGTGGTTCCCTCATTGCGAGAAGTGAGGTTACAGGGAACCAGGCAGAGGGCCTTCTCGGTAGTGGCGCCCGTCCTGTGGAACACCCTCCCTTCAGATGTGAAGGAAATAAGCAGCTATCCTCTCTTTAAAAGACATCTGAAGGCAGCCCTGTTTAGGGAAGTTTTTTATATTTAATGCTGTACTGTTTTTAACACTTGATTGGGAGCTGCCCAGAGTGGCTGGGGAAACTCAGCCAGATGGGCGGGGTATAAATAATTTATTATTATTATTATTATTATTATTATTATTATTATTATTATTATCTCTGTGGCTGTGATCTCCTGGGTGATGCGGAAGCTGTTAGGAAGTTGAATGCACATGGTACTCCATTTCCCTTCCTCCCCCCTCCACGTGGCCCCAGTCGCTTGCAACCCGTCATGGATGTCGTCAGGATTTTTTTGGGGGGGGCAGGACTTTTGTGGCGGGGCAGAACCAATGTTTTATGAAATAGAGTCGAGTGTGAATTTCATGCTCTTTATTCAGCTCATAGTAGCAATGAACGAAACTTTCCCCAAAACATCTAGCTATATATACAATATTTACACAATGGGCCCTGTGTGATTGGCTAATTCCGGGCTGCTCCTGTAGGCCAATCAGGTTGCGGATTCACCTCCTCCAGAAGCCTGGTTGGCTGCTCCTGCAGGCCAATCTGGTCGCTGATTCACTTCCACCTGGAGCTGGATTGGGAGGCTCCTGTGGACCAATCAGACTGCTGCATTCTGGATCCTATTGTTCTAGGATTCATCTCAGTACATAACATTTTACTTGATCTGTGGGGGCAGCTGCCCCCCCCTGGCTACGCCCATGCAACCATGGGATTTACCAGTGGTTCCTTTCACTCAAGCCCTGCCTTTAACCTGCCCCACAATTAATGTCATGGGTAGGTGGGTGTGGCTTGGCTGAAATGGCCCCATGGGCCAAATGGGGAGGGCTGGCAGGCTATGTTAGTCCCATGGAATGGAGCTTCCTCACTCCTGCCTTAGAATAACTACATCTGAGGACTATGGATCTACGAAGAAACTGGGCCTGTGTCCAGCAACCAAGAACCACATCTAGCGAAGTGTTTTCTCAGAGTTATGGTCAACATTTGGTGAGGCTGTTGTCGTCCTTAGGGCAGGGGTAGGCAACGTAAGGCCCAGGGACCGGATCTGGCCCAATCGCCTTCTCAATCTGGCCTGCGGATGATCTCGGAATCAGCGTGTTTTTACATGAGTAGAATGTGTCCTTTTATTTAAAATGCATCTCTGGGTTATTTGTGGGGTATAGGAATTCGTTCATCCCCTCCCCAAAATATGGTCCAGCCCACCACATGGTCTGAGGGGCGGCGGACTGGCCCACAGCTGAAAAAGGTTCCTGACCCCTGCCTTAGGGCCTATCATTTATCAAAACGTTATTTCCTTCCAGATGAAAGACATAATTCAACATGCAGGTAGACTAACAATGAATACTAGCCAAATTCTATATGCTCTGTGGGAAATCGTTTAAAGAGGGGCATTGGATTGCAGAGATCTACCATGCTGGATTGCTTACTTATCCAGACAGGCCAGATAATATAAAGGTAGATAAAATATACAGATCTTTTGCTTAAGTGAATTAATGAATCCCTGAGCAGAGAAAGGTACTTCCTACAATTATATTTCGCCTGACATAACACTAGCCATGTAAGAGGTGAGCCATTAGAAATATGAATGGCTTCTTAGAAGTAGCAGATGTAGGAAGTCCTTTGAATGACAGAAGTGTAAGAGTAAAATTAAGTACTGTAACCATTTTTTTTAAAAAAGCAAAATCTGCTCTAAAGGTAAAGGTAAAGGTACCCCTGCCCGTACGGGCCAGTCTTGCCAGACTCTAGGGTTGTGCGCTCATCGCACTCTATAGGCCGGGAGCCAGCGCTGTCCGCAGACACTTCCGGGTCACGTGGCCAGCGTGACAAGCTGCATCTGGCGAGCCAGCGCAGCACACGGAACGCCGTTTACCTTCCCGCTGGTAAGCGGTCCCTATTTATCTATTTGCACCCGGGGGTGCTTTCGAACTGCTAGGTTGGCAGGCGCTGGGACTGAACGACGGGAGCGCACCCTGCCGCGGGGATTCGAACCGCCGACCATGCGATCGGCAAGTCCTAGGCGCTGAGGTTTTACCCACAGCGCCACCCGTGTCCCTCAAAATCTGCTCTACATGAGCACAAATCAGGGGCGTAGCGTGGGTTGTCAGCACCCGGGGCAAGGCAAGTAATTTGCGCCCCCTAACCCCTAACCTGCCGCCGCCGCCAGCTTCTTCTTGCTGCTGCCTGGGCTGGTCTGGTGTGGTTCTCTCCCGCGCTCAGCGCTGCGCTGGGTGGCCGCTGCACTGTCCCTCCCCCAGATAGTCCCTCACTCTCTCTCTGCACCGCACGCCTGGCACCCACCCCCTCCACAGTGGGCGGCGACCCGGCGGCTCGGATCGGATTCGCACAGCCAGCACTGCAGTGAGAGAGAGTGAGTGAGCCAGGTAGGGGCAGAGAGCTGCGAGTGCGAGCGCGCCCCCCCAGATGTTGCGCCCGGTGCGGCCGGCCCCCCCTGCACCCCCCACGCTACGCCACTGGCACAAATCACTTGCACAGAAACATGCAAAGACATGCATCATGCAGAAACATATTCAGCTATGGATCAAAGTACACTTTAGAGAATTAGCAGCTTCCTTGCAAATAGGATGAGATGGGTTGTGCCCACCTCTGCCTTTCTGCAAATGGAAAGGGTCCTTTCATCTGCAGAGTGGTCTTTTATTTTGGATTCCCACTGCATCCTGCTCTACTCCATTCACATCCTCCAGCCCTCTGGATCAGGTTCTGTGGGGACTAAGAGAGATGTCCTCTTCTTTCTTTGGCGATCACTCGTTGCTGAGTTTAGGGACACAGGTGGTGCTGTGGGTTAAACCACAGAGCCTAGGACTTGCCGATCAGAAGGTCGGCGGTTCGAATCCCCGTGACGGGGTGAGCTCCCGTTGCTTGGTCCCAGCTTCTGCCAACCTAGCAGTTCGAAAGCACGTCAAAGTGCAAGTAGATAAATAGGTACCGCTCCAGCAGGAAGGTAAACGGTGTTTCCGTGCGCTGCTCTGGTTCGCCAGAAGCAGCTTAGTCATGCTGGCCACATGACCCAGAAGCTGTACGCCGGCTCCCTCGGTCAGTAAAGCAAGATGAGCATCGCAACCCCAGAGTCGGTCACGACTGGACCTAATGGTCAGGGCTCCCTTTACCTTTACCTTTATGTCGCTGAGTTAGATTGTCTTTCATAAACACGGTTTTAACAATGAGTCCGTAAGTGACTGTGGAGGCCAATTCTGGACCCACACGTCCTTTCACAGTGGGGACATTGGTTTCTGGGCGGGAGTTGATCACGGTGTGGATTTGCCAGGCATGCCTTCCTCTTAGCACGTTTCTCTCTTGCGTCCTGAGTTCGAGTGTCTTCAAAGCCCGTGACACCTCTGGTAAAGGCTGTTCTCCAACTGGAGCGCTAGCTCCAGTTGTTGGTGTTTATACTACATTTTTTAAGATTTGCCTTGAGACAGTCTTTAAACCTCTTTTGTTGACCACCAGCATTACGCTTTCCATTTTTAAGTTCGGAACAGAGTAGTTGCTTTGGAAGACGATCATCAGGCATCCGCAGAACATTGCTTCAGCACTGGTGATTGGTGATTGATGTGGTGGGGGAGGAATGGCAGACTTTGACTTCTCCTTTTGTTAGCAGAGAAGGAGCCCTTCTATTCACAGAATGCAACAACTGCAACCCACCTAGTGTTCCTACTAACTGCGTCTATGATATATCAATGAATGTCAAAAATATCCCCAAACCAAAATGTATATATTGTAAGCTGCTCCAACTCAGTTTTACATGTTGTACATTTCTCCTGTTCCCACATTTTATTTAATTTGTCTAGCCTACTTCTAATACATACACAGTCTACGTTCATTGCACATTTTATTTATCTATTCTAACTGGCATTAGGCAATATAGTGTATTTCTAACACATCACAAGTCTACCATCACATCACAGGGCAGACGGGCAGAAAGTTGGTTGCTGATCTAGATATCTCTGTGGGTAGGGTTTTTGTTTTTGTTTTTAAGTGAAATCTGTTTCTTCAAATCTGCATCCAGCACTCTCCTCTCCTTTGCCAAATGAGACATTCGCCGCAGCCAGCAAAGATCCTGGCCTCTCTTGGCTGGAATTCATCAGCCAAAATAGGAATGGGTCCAGGTAGCAGGTGGCCAGTCCTCACGCAGAGAGAATGATGCAGATCAACAGGGCAAGACCCAGCTATTGACATTGGAAACCTCTTGATGCGGGAACAGTTGTCGGGGGGAGAGTTCATTCCTGGTAGCTGTGGAGTTAGTCAAGTGAAACTGAGATTTCTGCTAGCTGGTCTTCTTTCTGAATGCTTGATTATAGGAAGGCTGCCGCCTTCTGAGTTGAACCATTGGCTCACCTAGTATTGTCTATCTACACTAAAAGGTAAAGGGACCCCTGACCATTAGGTCCAGTCGTGACCAACTCTGGGGTTGCGGTGCTCATCTCGCTTTATTGGCCGAGGGAGCCGGCGTACAGCTTCCGGGTCATGTGGCCAGCATGACTAAACCACTTCTGGCTAACCAGAGCAGTGCACGGAAACGCGGTTTACCTTCCTGCCCGAGTGGTACCTATTTATCTAATTGCACTTTGACGTACTTTTGTACTGCTAGGTGGGCAGGAGCAGGGACCGAGCAATGGGAGTTCACCCCGTCATGGGGATTCGAACCACCGACCTTCTGGTAGGCAAGTCCTAGGCTCTGTGGTTTAACCCACAACGCCACCTGTAGCTGGCAGCAAATGTCCAGGATTTTGGACAGGAGTCTTTTGCACCCCTACTGAGAAGGGCCAAGGATTCAGCTCAAGTTCTTTTTGCATGTAGAACATGTGCTCTGTCACTGAGTTACGGCCATTCCCCACTTATTAAGAAGAATTAAAGAAGAACTGTGACAGTGAGTGATGTCCACTAGGAATGGGAAATATCTGGTTTCCAACAATATGATATATCATCAGCTAAAAATCATGATATACCAATACAGTGGTACCTTGGTTTAAGAACAGCTTATGAACAACTTGGATTAAGAATGCCGCAAACCCGGAAGTAGGTGTTTTGGTTTGTGAACTTTGCCTTGGAAGCAGAACAAGTTTCACTTCCTGTTTCAGGCTGTTCCATTTGTAAACCGAGTCCCCCGCAGCTATGGGAAAGCACGTCTTGGTTTAAGGACACTTTGGTTTAAGAACGGACTTCTGGAATGGATTGAGTTCATAAACCAAGGGTCCACTGTATATCACGATGTCTGAAATAAGTATGTAACTATGTAGAGGTGAACAGGGTAATGTCCTGGCAACTGCTACTACTTAGTAAAACAAATACATTTTTACTTACTTTTAACATATTGTTACAACTGTTATTTTATCACAGAGCAACAGGGAGAGCAGGAATCAGGAGGGATGTGATGACTGGCTTCATGGCTTTTCCCATATCACAATTTTTTACATAGCGCACGAACACATTGTGATTCACGATACTTCGTCAAATATTACGAAACTGTTACCACAATGTGGACTTCAAACCGGTTTTGGACGATGTATTGATACATCGCCCAGCCCTAACGTCTACTACAGTTGCCCATGAAGGGTCTACACAGTCATAAAGGACATTTAAAATAACAAGCCAATTGCATATAAAAACAGTTTTTTTTAAAAAACGATAAATGTGAAAAACAGTTTAAAACCTAACAAAAATCTCTACAGATACAGACTGGAGATAAAGGTTTGAAAAAGCTTGTTGAAAGAGACACATCTTTACCAGAAGCTAAGAAGCGAATACAGAAGGCGTCAGTCTGATACACAATGAGATATTCCACTTTCTCTGAGCAGAGAAACCTTGAGACAAAGTAGTTTACCTCAGATAAGATATTTTGTCATCTGCTAGATCTCCCCCTTCTACTTCTCAGAACGGTTTATTTAGCAAAATGTATATACTGCTTGATTGTAATAATGCCTCTAATAGTTTGAAAGCAGGTTATTAGGCCATTTTTCTATTTCACCTGCTAGAAACTTTGTAGTACTTTCTTGCGCTGCTTTCATATACTTTTTTTTTTTTTTTGCAAAGAAATAAAAATGCTCTCCCAACACATCTCTTTTATTGCAGGGTCAAATTTAGCCATTCACTTGATGCATCTTAAGACGTTCCTATTCCTAGGATTATTAAGCTTTCCTTCAGATCCATGAAATGCTAGTTTCCATTCAGCTGTTTAAAGAACAATGGGAGAGATTTTTCAAATATCTCTCTTCAGTCTTGCCCTTCAGACTCAAACAAATGAAATAGCTCCTGTGTGTGATCGGCTTGTCAATTCAGTTCTTACCGTCCTGGTCTTTTCAAAGGGGTCATATTTTTAGTGTGAGCATTGCTAATAATAATAATTATTATAATTACAACACTATAGTGATTTTAAATGTTCTAAGTGCTATAACAGCCATGTAAGGTAAGACAATTTTATATCCTGCAAATAATGCCTGAGTTCATGGCAGAGAAGATATTTCAACCCTGTACTTCCTGATCCATCACTCAGACTTTTAGGTAGTATGTTACACCAGCTCTTCTTATGAGTGTCAAATGCTATGTTTTTCTGTTTGTAGGAATGCTCCCCTATCATGTCTGAACCTTAACAAAGCTAGCAGCTCATGTGCCTTCTGCATTTGAGGACTTATACTGGTATGGACACGGGTGGCACTGTGGGTTAAACCACAGAGCCTAGGACTTGCCGATCAGAAGGTCGGCGGTTCGAATCCCCGCAACGGGGTGAGCTCCCGTTGCTTGGTCCCTGCTCCTGCCAACCTAGCAGTTCGAAAGCACGTCAAAGTGCAAGTAGATAAATAGGTACTGCTCCGGCGGGAAGGTAAATGGCATTTCTGTGCGCTGCTCTGGTTCGCCAGAAGCAGCTTAGTCATGCTGGCCACATGACCCGGAAGCTGTACGCCGGCTCCCTCGGCCAATAAAGCGAGATGAGCGCTGCAACCACAGAGTCGGCCACGGCTGGACCTAAGGGTCAGGGTCCCTTTACCTTTACTGGTATGGAATCTTCCATACTGTTTTCTTTGGAAAAGATCGCTCATTTTTGCATGGAGAATTTGCTGCCTATTGGTGTTTTCCCTGCTTGCAATAATCTTAAAATATAAAAAGCAATTGTAGCAGCAGACGTTGTACTGTGTGTTGGGAAATAACCTGGGGAAGACTTGAGTTTATCCTGAGATCCCATGTGTGTGGGGAACTACAGCTGACCTCCTGAGTTCAAAAAGTGTGTGTGGGGGGGGGCTTGACTCACTCTTTAGCCAAAACAGAGTTTAAAACACAGATCTATGCCGCATTTGCAAAGCACAGAAAATATACGTTCCTAGACCTTTACATTTCGCAGTATTAAGTGCTCACAGTTCTTCCCTGCCCCAACTCCTCTCGGTGTGAATTTGGTGAGTTTGGTAAGTTTAAATGCTTTGCATCACAGGTCTCACTCATGCATTGTTCGACGCTACAGCAGAAACACAGGCAAAGTATTCTTGGTTACAAAATGCAGAAATTAGTTTCAAGCACGTCGTCTGAGTATGGCCTGGAGTCTCAAACATGGTTCAAAAAGGAGGAAGGAAGAGGAAGGGAACAGGAAACAAACAATTACACCTCCCTTTTCAAAAGGGTGCGGGTGGCGCTGTGGTTTAAACCACAGAGCCTAAGACTTGCCGATCAGAAGGTCAGCGGTTCGAATCCCCGCAACGGGGTGAGCTCCCGTTGCTCGGTCCCTGCTCCTGCCAACCTAGCAGTTCGAAAGCACGTCAAAGTGCAAGTAGATAAATAGGTACTGCTCCGGTGGGAAGGTAAACAGCGTTTCCGTGCGCTGCTCTGGTTCGCCAGAAACAGCTTAGTCATGCTGGCCACATGACCCAGAAGCTGTACGCCGGCTCCCTCGGCCAATAAAGCGAGATGAGCTCCACAACCCCAGAGTCGGCCACGACCGGACCTAATGGTCAGGGGTCCCCTTACCTTTACCTTTTCAAAGGTAAGGGTGTGTGACCTAGCTGTACCTTCTCTAGGAATTGACCATTCTGTGGTCCTTAAACTTTTCTTACTGGCAATTATGTACAGTCATGTTTGGCTGCATAAAATCTCCCACAGTGAGGTCCTTTATTTAGCAGTATCCTACTAAGCCCTTTCCTTTAAAGCCATTTTGGACTTTTTTGCCACTCTGACCATGGCATTCTGAATAAGCCCCTAATTAGTCAGGCATTCCCTGCAGGGAAAATGTTGTTGGTGCATAGCCTTTCCACAAAAAGTCACGCTCAAAAAGGAACGCATCTCAGAATCAACCATTGCCAGAATGATTTCGTAATGACATAGTAAAACAGCATCATATCAAATACAGTGGTACCTTGGGTTACATACGCTTGAGGTTACAGACTCCGCTAACCAAGAAATAGTACCTTGGGTTAAGAACTTTGCTTCAGGATGAGAACAGAAATCGTGCAGCGGCGGCACGGCAGCAGCAGCAGGAGGCCCCATTAGCTAATGTGGTGCTTCAAGTTAAGAACAGTTTCAGGATAAGTACGGACCTCCGGAATGAATTAAGTGCTTAACCCGAGGTACCACTGTATAACAAGACAAAAACGACAACAACATTTCAGTATTATAATCGTAACAGGATCACACCACCAACATGGCACTCCTGGCAATAGCAAAACTATCAAGGGAGCCTGAAAAGTTTGACTTTGGTCCCTCTGCAGCGGTTCTGTTGCAAAGTCTTGCGTAAGACTCTGCCCAGACTGGTTAGCGGAGAGAGATGTTCTGGTCTTGGCTTGAGGCTGCCAAGCCGACATCTGCACTAGGTGATAAGAGCACAACCTGACACAATATAATTGCACGTTTGGCACTTGGCTGCACCTGGAGAGACTCTGAGGACAACCCCCTGCTTCCCAGCTGGTCTGCCTGTCCATCAGGGTCATGTCGCAAGAAGCCGACGATGCTCCATTAGACATGTGCAGAGGAGGAGAAGCGTATCTGGAAGTGCCAGGGAGACTGGCACATACCCAGTGGCTGGATTCCTGAAGGATTCGTAGCCAAGAGGACTGGAAGGAATGACTGCTTTAGTGCCTGGGTTTTAAAGAGGAAAAGAAGTCACCAAAAACTACCACTTGCTCTCAGCTCTCATCTTTATAACAGTAAAGTGCGATAGGAACCTAAGCAGGAGACAGAAGATGTACTCAAGTGTTGACAGGACACAGAAGAAGTGGATGCAGACGCCCATTCCCTTGACCAACTGCAGCCCCTGAATCAGTTTTTGCTGCTTAAATGCTCCTATTAGAATCCCACACTGATGTTTGGGACTTAATATGACAAAATGCGTCAAGTATGCTGCCTTATAGTGTTCTTTGGTTACACGCACACCATATATTTAAGTCTTGTCCCTTTGAACCTTGGGCAATGTAGTTTGTCGTCCGCAGAGCTGCAATTCCCAGCAACCTGTATTCTTTGAGGGAAGCAATGTGCTCTAAACGTGTTTTGACTACATTTTTACACGAGCACTGTTCCACAGCATTTGCTATTTTCATTTATATACATTCATTCGAAATAAGATGGGTTTATGGAGCATTCTATATCCACCCACAACGCTGATGAAGAATTCTACGAAACAGTAGTCAATATCCAGAATTACTGACACCATTGTTGAATACACAAAGCTTCGCAGCTTGTCTTCCACCATACAAAGTTTGGACCTCTTTTCATTTAAACATTTTCAGAGACTTTGAGACTAAAGATTTCATTTTGAACTTTTTATGATTTGAAGGAATTCTATAAAGGTTGTCTATCACGTATGTATATGGTCATCGTGTTGCCTAGACATTGCTGACGTTCTCTTTGCAACACAGGGGTTTGTTTGGATGTTGTTGTTGTTGTTTAGTCGTTTAGTCATATCCGCCTCTTCGTGACCCCCTGGACCAGAGCATGCCAGGCACTCCTGTCTTCCACTGCCTCCCGCAATTTGGTCAAACTCATGCTGGTAGCTTCAAGAACACTGTCCAGCCATCTTGTCCTCTGTCGTCCCCTTCTCCTTGTACCCTCCATCTTTCCCAACATCAGGGTCTTTTCCAGGGAGTCTTCTCTTCTCATGAGGTGGCCAAAGTATTGGGCCTCAGCTTCACCATCTGTCCTTCCAGTGAGCACTCAGGGCTCATTTCCTTCAGAATGGATAGGTTTGATCTTCTTGCAGTCCATGGGACTCTCATGTTTAGATACTAAATGTTTTTTAAGTAGACACTGTAGAGACCTGTCAGGAGTAAGTCTGGACCAACGGTATCAAATAGTATGGGAAACAGCCTTATTAGAAAACTAAGCAATAAACTGAAGCTGACATGGGGACAAATAGAATAAGACGCCTTCACCCTGGTATGGCTCCTCTTTATCACATACACAGCCCAACAAGACGACAAGAATCCCCCGACAGCATACAAATCAATCTGGCTAACCTGATCCACACACACCCACACACCCGCTCTCACACAAAAACAATTCTCACTACAGCCAACCAAAGACAACCAACCATACTCTAGGCCCGCCGCAATCTCTCTCACAACCAAGGAAATACAACAAGCAAATAGTAAGAGAACCCATACAAGCAACGCTGATACAAAACCCCACACATACACTAAGTAGAATAATAGAAGCATAACCATCAGGACCAACCCCACCCCCTTTTCCTTCTTCTTCCAAATTGTCTCAATTATGAACTGTTCCAAACCAGTTCATAAACCAAGAACTTATACATTGACCACCAATAATGAAACATGTTGTAGATATTTTCCCCACATTTCTTATGCTGTTTTTGTGATATACAAATGACATGAGAAAACTCGGTATACTTGTTTGTATAACATTATTCTTGTTTACAAAACCCAATTTTTAAAAGCGATTTGAGTGGGGTAAAGGTAAAGGGACCCTTGACCATTAGGTCCAGTCGTGACCAACTCTGGGGTTGCGGCGCTCATCTCGCTTTATTGGCCGAGGGAGCCGGCGTACAGCTTCCGGGTCATGTGGCCAGCATGACTAAGCCACTTCTGGCGAACCAGAGCAGCACACAGAGACGCCGTTTACCTTCCTGCCAGAGCGGTACCTATTTATCTACTTGCACTTTGAGGTGCTTTCAAACTGCTAGGTTGGCAGGAGCAGGGACCGAGCAACGGGAGCTCACCCCGTCGCAGGGATTTGAACTGCCGACCTTCTGATCGGCAAGTCCTAGGCTCTGTGGTTTAACCCACAGCGTCACCCGCTTCCCTAAAGTGGGGTATGTGCATGCATATCTATGGGATCTGGGGATAAAGGGACATAGATCTTTTTTTAAACTTTTTTTTATTAAATATTTTCTTGTTTTACAGAAGTATGTGTAATGTCTCCCGTATTTTTTCCATGTAACATTTTTACAAATCCGTTTCATTTGTTGAGACATTAGAGGGAAGATGGGTGAGGGTGGGGGTGGGGTCGGGTGGCGATGTTTCTATTTTGCTTAATGTATGTAGGGTTTGGTGTCAGCGTTGCTCGGGCTGTTCATTTGTGTTTCTTTGGTGGTGAGAGAGGTTGGGGATGCCCTATGGTGTTGTTGTTTGTTTGTGATTGGCTGTGGTGATCTTTGTTTTCGTGTGTGAGTGGGGTGGGTGGGTGTTTTGGATCAGGTTAGCCATATCGATTTGTATGCTGTTGGTGGGTTATTGTCATTGTGGACAAAGATAGTGCCTCTAGGCTGCGTCTTGTGCATGCATTAAAAAGGGTGCTAAGTAGGGTTAAGAAATCGAGCATCTGAAAGGGACGACTGAGCACACAGTGGTCCATGCCCAATCAGGTCTGGGTGTGCATTCCCACAAAGAGATTGTTTAGTGAGGATATCTTTCCCAGCTGCAATTGCCAGGCTGATCCAAGATGACAGCCCTGGCCATCTGCCTACAGGTGCGCAAAAACTGCGCCTCATGCACCCCGAGGCTCACACAGCTCACAGATGAACACTGTGCAAAGACCAATGGCATTGCCCTTGGCTGTGCTGGCGTAAGAGGAGAGTTGGCAATCTGCCACGTGGAAGCCATCTATTGCTTTCCCACAGGGTAGCCTAGTTCCCCTGTTCTCCCCCCCCAAAAGACACCCACAATAAGAAGCCCAGGAGAAGAAGTTCCATTGTGCCTGTTGGTTCGTTTTTAAATAAATTTTGGATTTTGTCTGCATGAGGAAATTGACGACCGCAGCATATTATCCGTCATGCTGTACGTGCGTTGCTTGGCAGTGACGAAAAGTTTAAAAAGTGGAATACTTTTGCGTAAAGTGCCTTAGAAATGAAATGCACCATCTCATTTCACTCACTCAGAAGTGCCAAGACGTTCTGTGTCAAATCAGAAATGAATGAACAACTTGCTTTTCCTCTCTCTGCCCCCCCCCACAACCTATAGTCTTTCACCCAAATATGTAAGCTCTGAAAGTGCTTTATTCTTCCTAAATGATCATTCAATTGCTTGCAGACCATATCTTTTGGTAGATTTATTGCTGGCTCTTTGAAGTGGGGGGGGGGGGCGCGCGCAAACAAATGCATTTTGCATATTAACACGTAATTCTTGTTCCTGTCTGCTCAGTTTGGAAAATGGTTTGAATGCTTTTATAAAGGAAAAAATGGCTAATAAAATTGGCTGCAGCACCATTGCTTTGCAATTCTTATGAACGGTAAAGTGCTACTTACAGTCATTGATGTTAAAAGCTATTTCTAAATTATGGTGCCATTTATTATCTCTAGCGTCCAAAGTAAGTTTAAATGATGCTGATAATTCATGTTTTACCAAATTTCCCTTTTCCCCCGAGGATACCTCTGATTAACTTATGCACATTTAAGCGCTTTTTAAATTCTTCTTTTATTGCCATTATGCTCTGAGAATCTCAGCGATTCTCAAAAATGGGTAATAAACTTGAGATAAAATGCTACAGTTTTAGATCAATGCTGACATATTGCTCGGGTGATTTCTTCAGAGCTAAAGTGATGATGCTTCATATTTACAGAATATATACTATGTTATTACTGCAGGATTACCATTTTGTTCTAAGATGAAATGAGTAATTTACCAATTTATTAAACAGTTACATTTAAGTATTGCTTAGGACATTACTACAGCAATCTGTTTACTTAGCACGAGGAGTTATCATTAAAAAAAACCCAGTTTACTTAGGTAAAATTTGTAATCATCATGCCCTCCATTAGCAGACTTATTTTTCTGTAAGCCTAATTGCCTGGAAATGAGTTTTTTCTTATTTACTGTGGTAAATTCTGCTAAGCCAGCTAAAAACGTCACCCTAGCATGAAGTGCTACAAAAATTAATAATACATACAGAAGGCAGTTTTAATTAGTATAATACCAAACATTAATAAAAGATTTATAGGACTGAGGCTGCTATCCTGGGCACACTTACTTGGAAGTAAGCCCTGTTGAACCTTTGTGGGATTTATTCCCAAGTAAACCTTGCAGAGGATCATGTTCTGTGAGCCTGCAGTTCTATACATACTTACTTGGGAAGATACCCTACTGAGCTCAGTGGTAGCTACTTCTGAGTAAATGTGCTCTTGACTGGGCTGCACAACATACAACAGAAGTGCATAGACCTCAATCAGAGTTGGGAAAGCTCGGTCCCAAATGTAAGGAATTAATGAGAAATATAACAGCAACAACAACAACAACTATTATTTATACCCTGCCCGTCTGGCTGGGCTTCCCCAGTCACTCTGAGTGGCTTCCAACAAAATATTAAAATACTGTAATGCATCAAACATTAAAAGCTTCCCTAAACAGGGCTGCCTTCAGATGTCTTCTAAAAGTCTGGTAGTTGTTGTTCTCTTTGACATCTGGTGGGAAGGCATTCCACAGGGCGGGTGCCACTACCGAGAAGGCCCTCTGCCTGGTTCCCTGTAACCTCACTTCTCGCAATGAGGGAACTGCCAGAAGGCCCTCGGCGCTGGACCTCAGTGTCTGGGTAGAACGATGGGGGTGGAGACGCTCCTTCAGGTATACGGGGCTGAGGCCGTTTAGGGCTTTAAAGGTCAGCATGAACACTTTGAATTGTGCTCGGAAACGTACTGGGAGCCAGTGTAGGTCTTTCAAGACCGGTGTTATGTGGTCTTGGCAGCCGCTCCCAGTCACCAGTCTAGCTGCCGCATTCTGGATTAGTTGTAGTTTCCGGGTCACCTTCAAAGGTAGCCCCACATAGAGAGCATTGCAGTAGTCCAAGCGAGAGATAACCAGAGCATGCACCACTCTGCACCAGAGAAAAGGCAGCTGAACATGCACAGGGCTCTTTTTCTGCATGCCATCAGAGGGGCATGACCAGTGAGCACATCAGTGTTGAGGGGGTAGCTAGTGGGCAGTGACCCTACTCCCACTGTTGGTGCAATGTGAACAATTGGGTTAAATTACACAGTGCTTGGGCTCATGTCATGAGGAGCACATCCTCCACGTATGGATCTCCTGAGTTAAAAGATGCCAGGTGCGCCGGGTTGCCATAGCAACACCAGCAAGTTCAAATGTATGATTTGCTGAGTCGTCCATCCTCCCCATTGGTTCAGGAAATATGTCTACATGTAGAGACAGATATAATTTTCTCTAGGGCATGGCTTTTGTTATGTCTTGTCCCTATCCTGCCCTGTTCGCTGTCGGGGTCTGACTCTGAATCTGTAAGAGTCAGGGGAAGAGGTTGTGGGTTTTATAGAGCAGTGTTTGCTAGCATGGCAATAGTGTTAGTGGATCTCTCTGTATATATTTATCTTTACTTCAAAGACCAAGGGACGTGGGTGGCGCTGTGGGTTAAACCACAGAGCCTAGGACTTGCCGATCAGAAGGTCATCGGTTCGAATACCTGCGACGGGGTGAGCTCCCGTTGCTCGGTCCCTGCTCCTGCCAACCTGGGAGTTCGAAAGCACGTCAAAGTGCAAGTAGATAAATAGGTACCGCTCCGGCGGGAAGGTAAATGGCATTTCCATGCGCTGCTCTGGTTCGCTAGAAGCGGCTTAGTCATGCTGGCCACATGACCTGGAAGCTGTACGCCAGCTCCCTCGGTCAATAAAGTGAGATGAGTGCCGCAACCCCAGAGTCGGTCACGACTGGACCTAATGGTCAGGGGTCCCTTTACCTTTTTACTTCAAAGACTAGAGAACTGTATGTACAGTCATCCTTTGGAAATCGAATGGAATCTGTTCTGGAAGTTCATTTGACTCCCAAAACATTCGAAAAACCAAATCACGGCTTCTGATTGGCCGCGGAAGCCCCATCGGACGTTCTGGTTCCAAAAGAAGGTTTGGAAACTGGAACAATCACTTCTGGGTTTGTGGCGTTTGGGAGCCAAAATGTCCGAGTTCCAGGGCATTCGACAACCAAGGTATGACTGTAGTAGATAGCAGTGTTTAGCTTTGTTTTGTGTCTGGAGATGGTAAACCCTTTGTTGCTTTGAATTGTGTGGGAGATGATTTCCCCCCATAACTTGGGGACTCTGGAAGAGCTGTCAGCTGGAAGCAGGAAATCCCTGAAGACTCTGCTGGGGCTCCTCCTGCTCTGGGAGTGGCCACCACCAAGACCATATAACCCCAGTACTGAATGACCTACATTGGCTCCCAGTGTGTTTCCAGGCACAAGTCAATGTGTTGGTACTGACCTTCAAAGCCCCAAACGGCCTCGGCCCAGTGTACCTGAAAGAGCACCTCCACCCCCATCGTTCAGCCCGGACACTGAGGTCCAGCTCCGAGGGCCTTCTGGCGGTTCCCTCCCTGCGAGAAGCAAAGTTACAGAGAACCAGGCAGAGAGCCTTCTCAGTAGTGGCGCCTGCCCTGTGGAATGCCCTCCCATCAAATGTCAAGGAAATAAACAACTCTCTGACTTTTAGAAGACATCTGAAGGCAGCCCTGTTTAGGGAAGCTTTTAATGTTTCTAATGTTTGGTGTTTTATTAGGTTTTTAATATTCTGTTGGGAGCTGCCCAGAGTGGCTGGGAAAACCCAGCCAGATGGGCGGGGTTTAAGTAATAAATACTACTACTACTACAACTACTTACTACTACTGCTACTAATTACCGGTACTACTTGGTATTCAGGATTCTATGCACAAAAGTAGCATGCTAGAAACACCGTAAGCAGATCCAGTCAGCCTCCATCTAATCTCATAGCATGAATGTTGGAAGATTCAGGACAAGCAAACGAATGCCCTTCTCCACACAGCGTGTAAAATTAAACCGTGGGATTTGCCACCACAAAATGTAGCGATGTCCGCCAACTTAGATGGCTTTAAAGAGGAGATTAGGCAAATTCATTGAATGTAAGGCTATCAATGGCTGCTAGGCATAATCTCGCAAGAATTTTTATGCAGTGGGGCTGCAGAGCAAAACACCGAAAGGGGGGAGCAGGCTAATTTCTCATTAAAAGCGGTGCCTGTCCATTTTGCCTCGTTGTCCCACCTGTTGTTCTTTTTACACAGAGACGCCTTGTCACTTCCCATTGGCCAAAGGGGTGGCTGAAAAAGGCAGGTCTCCCCCCCCGCCAAATGGCCCTCAACCTCCCAGACAAGCCTCCAGTTATTCCCTAGTCATTGAGAGCCTTTTCTGTGTAATTTTCCTAAGAAAAGTGATGTTTGGCAACTTTGCCAGGGCTTCTAAGACAGCCTCTAGCAGTACTCCTGCATCCATTAACCTTCTCTTGGCTAACCCCCAATCTCATAACACGTATCCCGCCCCCCCAGTTTCCTCATGCTACTCAATTTTGTTACATAGAAATTGTTCTATTTTTCAATAGTTTTGCTTTCGATTTGTTTTAACAGCAATTTGTTACACTCCTTGCAATGCCCCTCACCCTTCCTGGGTGTTTTTGCCTGCCCTTGAACTCTGACGATGTCTCTTGTGTGGGAATGTTCAGGGATGTAGGATATATTGTCTGATTACATCTTTATCCAAGTTCCACAATTTCAGCAGAGTAACATTCCCCTCTTTTAAATTTGCAGCGGATGCGTTTTGCTCAGGCTCGCTAAAGCCTCTACAATAACTGTTCTGGTATTTTCCCCTTATTCCCTCATAAAAGATAAGGCACGACACAGTATTCTACAAAAGTATAAAAAGAGTTTACTCACATTCTGTTCACAATCGGATCCCAGAAGGCAGACTTAGCTTAGAAAAGTAAAATACACTTGGAATCTATCTCATAAGAAGACAGTCCCTTTGTCCTCTCTTGGCTGGAAGCCAAGAGGGCATCTTTGGCTTAGTAGATGTTGCTTCTTCAATGCATGTGGTGAAAGAGGAGAGAGATGGCTGCCCTTCCCTGCCCTGCCCTGTGCTTTTGGTTACCTGCACAGGTGAGGCCACACCCACCTCTAGTCACATGCAGAGGAGGTCTGTCCCAGCCCAGAAGGAAACAGGAAGTTTACCTGTTGGCTGGACAAACATTCCTCCCCGTGTGCAAACATGTTCACTCTAGGAATGTTGTACTTGACTGCTCCTGTGTTTCACATCCCACATCTTGCTCCTCTGAATGTGTGAGAATGTTCAGGAAAGTAGGAGAGGATATATTGATTAATTATTATCCCTTCTCACACTAGTGAGCAAGTAGCAGAGCTGGAAGCATGTTGATGGATTTGTTAGAATCATTTAAGTTAAGCAATCCAGTCTGGCTTGTCCAGTCTGGATTGTTCCTGCTAAGTTTCCCTTCTCATTTCCCTCTAACAACAACAACAACAACAACACAAGAGTCTTGATTAAAAATCAGAGGAAAGTTTACTTACATTCAGTCCACAGTAGTATTCTGAAGGCAGGCTTTATCTTGTGGTTACAGTTACATTTGTAGAGAAATGGACCTTGTGGCTTCCATCCTTTGTAAGGATGAGCCATGTGCTGCTGGCTAAGAGCCAGCAGAGAGCAAAAGAGCAAAAAAGGCAAAAGAGGAAGATGGCTGTGTGACTAGCCC
This sequence comes from Podarcis filfolensis, assembly GCF_964270895.1. Lineage (NCBI taxonomy): Eukaryota > Metazoa > Chordata > Lepidosauria > Squamata > Lacertidae > Podarcis > Podarcis filfolensis. The sequence goes on along the minus strand of NC_139606.1, from coordinate 10,358,229 downwards.
TTTTATAATATCTGCCAAGGTCACGCCCATCTACCTGGTCACACGCAGGGGGAGAACACTCCAGAGCAGGTATGACAGGAAGTCCTCCCTGTCTGGAGCAACATTCACCTGTGTGTCCACTCTGGGCAACAGGAAATGTTGTATTTGACTGCCTCAGTGATGATACATCCCACCGAATGGAGGACAGAGAGCGGGTGTGTGGATGTCTGCATAAACTAGGCTACTGGGCAAAGGCAAAGTTTGCATTAGTTGCTCTGTCTGCTTTTGCCTCTGAACTGGCCCACCAACAGCATGTGGCCTCCGGAGGGTTGCCCAGAGCAGAATGTGGCCCCCTGCATGAAAAAGTTTCCCCACACCCATGCCTACAAATGTACAAGGATTGAGGAGTGTGTGTGTGTGTGTGTGTGTGTGTCTCATTACCATCATTGTGCTTTCATTTCAGGAGGAGCGAAAACAAAACAGAATATCTAAAGGGAGAAAGAACAGCGAGATGACAGCTCAGCACCCTCACCTGGGCGTCCCTTTGGCCCTTTAAATTACTCATCAATCCCATTTGAGAGACGAATGGGATGGACCCGCGCTTAAAGATGTGGTCCAAATGTCACCATCACACGCACTTGGAGCCTGAGGTCTGAATTTGTTGGCTGTCTTGATCTGATGTGCCTAGCGCTGGTTTTTACTCCTCTTGTGATTTGTGCTAACAAGATGAGTGAAAAATACTTCTTGGGTTCGCCTCCATTTTGATCAGGATTTTATTGTTTTCTGCGGATAGTAAATAATGGATAGAAAAGCCTCTCTCCCTAATTAAAATGGATGCCCCTTGCCAGACACAGCTGATAGCTCTCCCAGTAACAAGAAGCCTAAGACACATGTAAAGCCAGGATCACTGCCGTTCATCTTTGGGTAAGCCGCAGTGCTGCATACAGATAGGCAGAAAGAGCAAACGCAATAAAACTTCGGAGAGCTGAGCCCACAGAATAGGCCAAGTTTTTATACTGCACGATGAGTGCGATAAAAGAAAGTTTTAAAAAAGAAATGCATTGAATGAAGCCTGCACACCTTTCATGGTTGAATAGAACAGGGGGGCGTGTGTGTGGGTGGGTGTGTGGAAGGAAACCTGCTGGGTTCCAGATTTTGTTGGACTTCAACTCCCATCAGCCTCAGCCGGCGTGGCCAGTGGTCAGGGATGATGGGAGCTGTAGTCAAGCAGCGTCTGAAGGTTGCGCCTTTAATAATTACCTGGAGGAGGAATTCCCAAGCTATCTGAAGGACTGTGTTATCCCATACAAACCTACCTGGGTTCTGAGATATTCTGGGGAGGCCCTTCTCTTCTTCCCAGGCATGCTTGGCAGGGATGCGAGACAGGGCCTTCTTGGTGGCTGCTCCCAGGCTTTCAAACTCCCTCCCTAGAGAGGCTAAATTTGCTCCCTCCTGCTGGCAGGAGAATACTTTCTTATCCCAATAGGCTTCTGGGAACTGACTGCTTTTAAGGAAATAGTGTGCTGTGCTGCTTTTGTTTTGTTTTCCACTATCTGTACTTTATTACATTTTTAAAACATTGCTTTAATTCCGTAGATAGTTTAATTACTTTTGAGCATTAACCTTTGTATGTGTTTCTTTTTTAAACTGTGTGTGTGTTATATCTGTATTTGTTTTAATTTTTTGTGAGCTGCTTTGTGTTCCGGTTCTGGTCGGGTTACAAATAAAGAAAATTCCAGAGGTGGAGCTCTAATCACGGTCTACTGTAGGGATGGGCAACTTGTGGCTCTCAGATGTTGTTGGACAGGGGTCAGCAAACTTTTTCAGCAGGGGTCCAGTCCACTGTCCCGCAGACCTGGGGGGGGGGCAGACTATATTTTGAAAGAAAATAATGAACAAATTTTTATGCCCCACAAATAACCCAGAGATGCACTTTAAATAAAAGCACACATTCGACTCTTGTAAAAACACACTGATTCCTGGACTGTCCACGGGCCGGATTTAGAAGGCGATTGGGCCAGATCCGGCCCCCAAGCCTTAGTTTGCCTACCCATGTTGTTGGACTGATTTGCTTCAGCCTCAACCTTCATGGCCAATGTTCAGGGATGATGGGCACTGAAATCCAGCAGTAACTGGAGGGCTGCAGGTTGTTGTTGTTTAGTCATTTAGTCGTGTCCGTCTCTTCGTGACCCCATGGACCAGAGCACGCCAGGGACTCCTGTCTTCCACTGCCTCCCGCAGTTTGGTTAAACTCATGCTGGTAGCTTTGAGAACACAGTCCAACCATCTCATCCTCTGTCGTCCCCTTCTCCTTGTGCCCTCCATCTTTCCCAACATCAGGGTCTTTTCCAGGAAGTCTTCTCTTCTCATGAGGTGGCCAAAGTATTGGAGCCTCAGCTTCAGGATCTGTCCTTCCAGTGAGCACTCAGGGCTGATTTCCTTCAGAATGGATAGGTTTGATCTTCTTGCAGTCCATGGGACTCTCAAGAGCACCGTAATTCAAGACTCTCCAGCACCGTAATTCAAAAGCATCAATTCTTCGGCGATCAGCCTTCTTTATGGTCCAGCTCTCACTTCCATACATCACTACTGGGAAAACCATAGCTTTAACTATACGGACCTTTGTTGGCAAGGTGATGTCTCTGCTTTTTAAGATGCTGTCTAGGTTTGTCATTTCTTTTCTCCCAAGAAGCAGGCGTCTTTTAATTTCGTGACTGCTGTCACCATCTGCAGTGATCATGGAGCCCAAGAAAGTAAAATCTCTCACTGCCTCCATTTCTTCCCTTTCTATTTGCCAGGAGGTGATGGGCCCAGTGGCCATGATCTTAGTTTTTTTGATGTTGAAGTGTAGAGTGAATTAATTTTGTTCTATTAGGGAATTTTTTCCACATGTGGTGGACATGCCCCGGAATAAAAGCGTTCTGGGACATGATATACGAAGAAATAATAAAAAAAAAAGATCAGACACACTTTCCCAAAAAAACCCCACAGAGTTATTTTTATTAGGAATTTTTACAACGGGCATTCCAAAGGACAATGAAAGAGTCCTTCTATACACAACCATAGTCGTAAGGATCGTGATTGCGAAACACTGGAAAAGTAATATATTGCCGACAAAAAAAGAATGGCTCTTCTTTTTCGGAAAAGTGAATACTTAGAACTGGCTAAACTTACAGAATCGATAAGAAACCATTCAAATGAGAGAATAAGGAGAGAATGGAATGTCTTCATAACTTACATGAAAAAATGAGGTTCCCAGGACTTCACTTGGCTTAGTGTAGAATAAAATCCCACTGGTAATTTGATTGTTCTCCACAGACTTACTAACTGAATACAGACAACAAGAAATTATGACTTATTAGGAACCATTTAAAGGAGGTGGGACGTCAAGATACAAATCAGGGAGACAAGCCAGAAGTTGTAAAAGGAAGGCTTGGATTCCCCACAAAGATGTATAATTAAAAATGTTTATTTTTCAGTTTTTCTTTCCTTTCCCCCTATTTTTCCTTTTATGCTTTTTTCTATTTTCTCTTTCTTTTTTCTGTAATTTTCTTTTGGTTACGCAATATGTATATGTATTTGTAATATTGTATGTAATAAAATAAAATAATGATAATAACAATTTTGTTCTATTATTACGTGTAAAGGGTAAAGGGACCCGTGACTCTGGGGTTGCGGCGCTCATCTCGCTTTATTGGCTGAGGGAGCCGGCATACAGCTTTCGGGTCATGTAGCCAGCATGACTAAGCCACTTCTGGCGAACCAGAGAAACGCCGTTTACCTTCCCGCCAGAGCAGTACCTATTTATCTACTTGCACTTTGACGTGGTTGGCAGGAGCAGGGACCGAGCAATGGGAGCTCACCCCGTCGCGGGGATTCGAACTGCCGATCTTCCGATCGGCAATCCCTAGGCACCTCAAGACCCTGAACGTTGTTCTCTTCCATTTTGTCATCACAACAACCTTGTGAGGTTGGTTGGGAGACAATGACTGGCTCAAGAAGACGCCTGAAGGCAGCCCTGTTTAGGGAAGCTTTTAATGTTTAATAGGTTATTGTATTTTAGTGTTTTGTTGGAAGCCGCCCAGAGTGGCTGGGGAAACCCAGCGAGATGGGCGGGGTATAAATAATAAATAAAATTATTATTATTATTATTATTATTATTATTATTATTATTATTATTAAGCCCTGTCTTTTAGGTCCTGGTCCAACATAGTAACCACTGCACAAAGCCAAACAGGATGATATTACCCTAATATTTGGAAAGATTGGTGTTGCTCCTCCTTCGGCTGCTGTCCTAATTATACTTACCTGGGAGTAAGCCCTGTTGGCTCTAGAGGGGTTTAATTCTGAGTAAACATGTGTTGGATTGGGTTATAATCCACACTTAATACAAGCATGCAGGGTTTTTGAAATCCATATGTTTAAATAAGACAGTCATCGTAATTTCCAGTTTCACTAATAGGAATATTGTCAGAGCTGCCCAAGGTCCCAGCTCACAAAGGACCAACGCTGCTTCGTTGTTAAGTACAAAAGTCTTTATTGAAGTTCAGTTTCACTTCCAGAGCCGCAGCGCGCAGCTCTACGTCTCAACTGTCAGACCGCTGATGATCCCTCTGAATCTCCTCCCCCCGTACACCAGTTTAAGACCCTCGCCTTGCTCCACCTTTTCCGCTGCTCTTTCCTCCTCTGGGTCCGCCTGCCCGCCGGGGTCTCGCCCTTTCTAGCCTCTTCTGACGCTGATTCCCCTGAGCCTTCTCCCTCCCTCCGGCGGGCTTTAGGAGCTGGTTCCCCATCCGGGTCTCCTGCTGTCCCCCGCGCCTGCACATTTGAACTTGGCGCGTGCGCCCAGCCAGCAGCTTTCCTCCTGACCGTTTCACTGCTGCTGTCACTGCTTCCCCCTTCGGGGGGCTAGCTGCAACTGACCTCCCCTCCATTCCCCCACTCTCCGATGGAGGCGTGGTCAGCCCTGACTCACCTCCTCTTCCCACTGGAGGGGACGCTGGCCCTGACACATGTGACTCTTCCCCCCCACTACGCTCTGGTGGGGAAACTGGTCCCGATCCCCCACTGCTGCTTTGGGGTTCCCCTCTGGCTCCTTGTTTCTGGTGCGTCCCCCCTGGGACTCCCCTTGCTCTGACCATCGGCGCCCCCTTCTGGGAATCTTCTGATTCGCTGGAGAAGCTCATGGAATCTCTCGGGCCACTGTCATACTCCCCTACGCTTCCCTCGGATTCTTCCCCTTCGCTCTCCATCTCCTCTCTCCCCAGTGCTCCTGCTCCTGATTCCCTGACAAATATGATTCTCTGTTCACTGACTTTCCCCCCTCTGTTCCTCTCTTTCCAAGGGCCCCCCGTGAGGTCCAAAGAGCAAATTAGTGTTAGAGGTGAATAATCTGTCGAGTTCAACAAGAATTCTATCTAACGCAGGCTAGCAGAAATCAATTTTTATGTATTTTTGACTGCTCTTCGGAATAGCCTGTAGAGATGACTATCCCACTGTGCCAGCTTGCTGGATATTTTCTCCGTTCTTTGTGATCTACAGGTTATAACACTGTCATAGTGATTTTTTGATACTGCCAGGCTGGGAATGACAATTTCAAGATCTTTAGCTGTGTTTTCGGCTCCATCACCTAATACTTCTCAGTTGTTTTTAGATGATATCATTCTGGAAAAACACTAACATGCTTTTATCAGTTCCAGGGCGCTATAGAAAATGCGGGTTTTCATGTCATGATTTTTTCTGAGGCAATGCTTGGAATCTTAAGTATCCCTCACCCCCCTAAACTAACCAAGCTTTAAACACGACTGGATCTCTCTTCCTTATTTTCAAGAGACCCTTTGCAGTATAGGCTCATCGGAGCTTTGCGTTTCCACAACATTGATTCCCTGGGGGATAGCTCAGTCGGTAGAACATGAGACTTTTAATCTAAGGGTTGCGGGTTTGAGCACCACATTCAGCAAAACTGAAATATACTCGGAGTCAAGAGTGGATTTCATGCTCTTTATTCAGCTCATAGTGGTGAGGAGGAATGGAAGTTCCCCCAGAATGTCTGCTTTATATACATTATTTACACAATGGGCCCCACGTGATTGGCTAATTCCAGGATTCACCTGTAGGCCAATCAGGTTGCGGATTCACTTCCACCTGGAGCTGGATTGGGTGGCTCCTGTGGGCCAATCAGACTGCTGCATTCTGAATCCTATTGTTCTAGGACCAATCAGACTGCTGCCTTTTGGATCCTATTCAACTCAGTACATAACCAAAATATTCCTGAACTACAGGGAGTTGGACTTGATCAGTGTCTCCCAAACCTGGGTCTCCAGCTGTTGTTGGACTACAACTCCCATCATCCCTAACCACTGGTCCTGCTAGCTGGGGATGATGGGAGTTGTAGTCCAAAAACAGCTGGTGATTCAAGTTTGGGAAACACTGGACTAGACAGATGATCCTAGTGGTCCCTTCCAACTCTACAGATCTAGGATTCTAGGTATCTGGTGTGCAATCAGAAGAAGCTCTACCTGTAAAACTAATTATTTCCACGTCACCCCACTGAATTTAAGTGCCTTTAGGGAAAGATGGGAAGTCAAAGTCGAAAGAGAAATGTATAACAAATTTGGAATCTGGAATTTATATGTAAAGATTTTAAAATTTTAATTAAAACATTGACAATTAAATTAAGAAAATGTAAAACCGCTGAGGAAATTTTAAAATGTTCCTTGACATTAAAGGTAAAGGTACCCCTGACCATTAGGTCCAGCTGTGGCTGACTCTGGGGTTGCAGCGCTCATCTCGCTTTATTGGCCAAGGGAGCCGGCGTACAGCTTCCGGGTCATGTGGCCAGCATGACTAAGCTGCTTCTGGCGAACCAGAGCAGCGCACGGAAACGCCGTTTACCTTCCCGCCGGAGCGGTACCTATTTATCTACTTGCACTTTGACGTGCTTTCGAACTGCTAGGTTGGCAGGAGGAGGGACTGAGCAACGGGAGCTCACCCCGTCACAGGGATTCGAACCGTGACCTTCAGATTGGCAAGCCCTAGGCTCTGTGGTTTAGACCACAGCGCCACCCACATCCCTTGACATTAGGAAGCGTTATAAGGCATGCCTCTGGATATAGCAGTGTAAATACAGGGCAAGCAAGTCATCTGTCTCAAAGCCAGCCTTGTCAAATGTTCATTCTTAAAGGGAGCTTGACAATTGCATTAGCATTATTGATGCAAAATTGCAAACACATCCGTGCTGCACATTTAAAGCTGCACTTCCTAGCACTCCTAAAAAAACTACTGTTCCTAGATTTCTTTGAAGGAAGTCATGAAACCTGCTTTAAACATATGGTGTTGCTGCGGCTGTTAAAACATGCTTGAATTATCAAGTGAAACAAACATTTAGCATTTTGTTCTTCTGTATGGAGACATCCCTAAAGGTATAGCATGCACTCCAACATTTCTCCGACGAAAATAGGGACATCCCATTCCATAGTGATACAGTCATACCTCGGGTTAAAGTTGCTTCAGGTTGAACATTTTCGGGTTGTGCTCTGCAGCGACCCAGAAGTAATGGAAGGCGTTACTTCCGGGTTTCGCCGCTCGCGCATGCGCAGACGCTCAAAATGACGTCACGCGCATGCGCAGAACGGATCCCATTCGCATCCAGAGGTACCACTGTAATTATATTATTTATATCCCACACATCTCACTGGTTGCCCCAGCCACTCTGGGCGGCTTCCAACATGTGTAAAAACATAATAAAACATTATACATTAAAAAGCCTTCCCTATTCAGGTTTGCCTTCAGACGGCTCGGGGGTCAGATAACTCCACACTCTCCAACATTTCTCCAATGAAAATAGGGACATCCTAAGGAAAAGCAGGACATTTCAGGATCAAATCAGAAACCGGGATGGCTTCTCTAAATCAGGGACGTCCCTGGAAAATAGGGACACTTGGAGGGTCTGATATGGCTTAAATGTTTCATTTTTCTTTTCACAGTATTATATGATTAGACTGAGTAAGTTGCTTTAGTTGGGTACATACTTAAGCCACTGGAACAGTAACTTTGTTTAAATGCGTCTCACTTACCCGAGCAATGAGTAGGCCAGAGAGAGCACTTTAATTCTGGATGAAATTGCAGAATTAGGCCCATGACATTCTAATCAATGCAGCAAGTTCCATAACACTAACTTCACTCATTGGTTCACTTATGCGATTATTTGTCTCAGAACTTCTACAGGAAAATATATTAAATCATTCTGGTGAATTTCCATATAACTTGTTGACAATGTGTTATGCTTTTGTTGAGGAATGCACACGAGACATTGCGTTAAACTTACTGGAACTCTTTTGTTGTCTTTTGGAATTTTTTTGGGGAATGTTTTGCAAGAACCTCCAAGTTCATTATAAGATTATCTGGGCTGTGAGCCTATGAATCCCTTTGGGTACATACAATTGCTTGCTCACACCCAACAGGGCTTGTAAAGTCTTACTCTCCCATTAACAGCAGCTTTCCACATTGCACGGCAAGCCTTTTTTCAAATTCTGCTGACTTTGGAAACTGGCTGATCAAACACTGCAGAGATTTCAACCAAGACTAGAGAACCTTTGGCCTACCAGATGTGTCTGGCTCCAATTCCTATCAGTCCCCACCAGGTTGGTCAGAGGGGTAGGAAATGAGTGACAGGTGCCTGAAGAGATGAGATTGACACACCCACACCCCCACACACACCCTACAACATTGTAAAGATACCACAAAGCAAGTATGTTTTCATCTCAAAAGTGTTTATCGGCCACACATGTGCATACAGAGACTATACAGGTATATGACTTATCTGCCCTCAGTGCCCAAAGAGGATATTTTGCATTGCCTTTTACTAATGAAGCTCTATTGATTCATGTCGTAAAACATAGTTTATATCCTGGGAGCTTGAGACATTGCAGACATCTACAGCTGTATATTTACATCGACTCTATATTGCATTATCTCTTCATTATAACAATACATTTATGCAATGAATAAATGAGCAGCATACACTGGAGTGGCTCTGTTAGCTTAGGGACAGCCTTCTCCAGAAGTTGTTGGATTTCAACTCCCATCAGCCCTAACCAGCATGGCCAATGACCAATGGTGATGGGAGTTGTGGCCCGATAACATCTGAAGGGCACTAGGTTGGGGAAGGACGATGTAGCACAATATACAAAGGCATGCAAGTAAAGCTGTCAATGGGTGGAAGTACTGGCATGATAGGGTTTGACACAGTATTGTGTGAGCTGCTTTAGATTTCAATGAGAAGAAAAGGCAGAGTTTTCTCTAGTAAAGGTAAAGGGACCCCTGACCATTAGGTCCAGTCGTGGCCGACTCTGGGGTTGCAGCGCTCATCTCGCTTTATTGGCCGAGGGAGCCGGCGTACAGCTTCCGGGTCATGTGGCCAGCATGACTAAGCCGCTTCTGGCGAACCAGAGCAGTGCATGGAAACGCCGTTTACCTTCCTGCCGGAGCGGTACCTATTTATCTACTTGCACTTTGACGTGCTTTCGAACTGCTGGGTTGGCAGGAGCAGGGACTGAGCAACGGGAGCTCACCCCGTTGTGGGGATTCGAACCGCCGACCTTCTGATCGGCAAGTCCTAGGCTCAGTGGTTTAACCCACAGCGCCACCCGCGTCCCAGACCAGGAGTATCCTCAGCCAAAACAAGAAGCACTTTTTGTCCCAGAGTCAATTAGGAGGCTCCTTCTCTCTTCACACATGCTCCTATCTGCTTTGTCCATGGAACTCGACAGAACCAACAAGGCCATCTCTTTCAGCATGTAGCTGGGATGAGCTCTTCCCTCTCGCAAAGCATTTGCTGTTGGAATTACTTAACGGAATATGGCCTTTACCTTCCCGCCAGAGCGGTACCTATTTATCTACTTGCACTTTGACGTGCTTTCAAACTGCTAGGTTGGCAGGAGCAGGGACCGAGCAATGGGAGCTCACCCATATATGCTATATGGTAATTTATGGACCTAACAGGTATCTAAAGCCATTTGCACATGTTGCCTTGCAACCAGTCCATGCAGAATGTAGGCACCCTAGATACAGAAATGAGCGAACCAGTGATATTTTAGGGAGCAGGCGGGGCCCATTACTTACATCAGAGGAGCCTACACAACACAAAACACTGTTGCTGTATGTAGGTTTTTATCTTATATTTTGGAAATGTACATCCAGGGTTTTTTCCTTTAAATTTTTTTTGGGCCCCCCCAAGAGAGGGGGCCCTAAGATATAGCTTGTTTAGCTTATATACATAAATCCAGCACTGCCAAGTGGGTATGAGTGTGTGAAGGCCTGCCCTTTCTGGTAATTCCTTTCACCCTCAACAAGTGGGGGTGGTGAACTTCTGAAATGGAGAGCTCTACACCAACCTTAGGGACACAGGTGGCGCTGTGGGTTAAACCACAGAGCCTAGGACTTGCCAATCAGAAGGTCGGTGGTTCGAATCCCCGCAATGGGGTGAGCTCCCGTTGCTCGGTCCCTGCTCCTGCCAACCTAGCAGTTCAAAAGCACATCAAAGTGCAAGTAGATAAATAGGTACTGCTCCGGCGGGAAGGTAAACGGCATTTCCGTGTGCTGCTGTGGTTCGCCAGAAGCGGCTTAGTCATGCTGGCCACATGACCTGGAAGCTGTACACCGGCTCCCTCGGCCAGTAAATCGAGAAGAGCTCCGCAACTCCAGAGTCATCCACGACTGGACCTAATGGACAGGGGTCCCTTAACCTTTAGCTTTACACCAACCTTGCTTACCTCCACTTAACTTTTTGCCCCAGTCTTTCCAGGTGCAGGTCCACACTTAAAAGCTCTGTGTCTGAACGTGTGGGCTACTTTTGTTTTTTTGTTTTGCCTGGGAGCTATCCCCATGAAAATCTGCTCTTTAGCACTCAATTGCAGCAAGCCCCATCTAGAATTGTTGCTTGTAGCGACTAAACAAAAGGTTGCTGTTGTATCACAGAAAGTTAATAAAATCTCTCCCCATCGCTTACCCATCTTTTCTTAGGTGGAAGGCTCCTATTAGCAGTCTATAGCACCCTCTGCTGCTTCTGCTTCAAAACTGCTTCTTCAAAAGAGAAGCTAGGCAAAAACAAAACCATGTCTTAACAACAAGAAAGGGAGGCAAACAGATCACGCTTTTTACTCATAGTGTCAGGAAACGTTACACTTACAATCAAAAGTCAACGTTTAGGAAGCCTCCGTTCGCCAAAGAAAAGTCTGTTTCGAAACGGTTTTCATTTACGGAGCGCTTTTGACATCCCTGGGAAGAATGGCTTGTTGTGATTGCGCAGTAATGGGTAGTATAGACAGACACATCTCGACGGCTATCAATCAAGACCAGTTAAAAACATCCCATCGCACTTTAGAGTGATGAAGAGGCAGAAGCCAGAACGGACCCATGCAGTGATGCAGATGAAAAGACAGGCCTGATTCTTAATGGCTGGGGTCACCGGGGGGCAGGAAGAAGGTTTAAGTGGTTGGTGGGTTGTGTTGCTCTTGATGTTTCTTACAGATCATCATTCAGTCATTCTCAGTCACCTCAACGGCCATCTGGAAGAGAAACACTTTTTCCGTTTAACCATTTGGCGATAGCCCCTAAAGACCACCCTGAAATTTGTGGAGAGTCTCCAAAGACTACCATGAAGCAGTCCTTATTTACGGCATTCCAATGGGCGGTCAGAAATGGGGGGCATTCCTGCGGTCAGTTGGAAGAATTGGTGTGATTCCACAGCTATTCAGCATCGCACTTGAGGGACGGAAGACCTGCAGCCCTCTAGAAGACGTTATTGGACTCCAACTCCCATCAGACCCAGCCAGCGCACCCAATGGTCAAGCATGATGGGAGTTATAGTCCAGCAACACCCAAAGGAATGTTTTCTCATTATGAAGACAGGGATTATGAGCGTCAGCTCCTGAAAATCTGAGAGAAGGCGGCTTTGCCTCTTTTTCCTGTCCTTGAAACCTCTACACTCTGTCCCTCCCTGTTGTTGTTGTTTAGTCGTTTAGTCGTGTCCGACTCTTCGTGACCCCATGGACCAGAGCACGCCAAGCACTCCTGTCTTCCACTGCCTCCCGCAGTTTGGTCAAACTCATGCTGGTAGCTTCAAGAACACTGCCCAACCATCTCGTCCTCTGTCGTCCCCTTCTTCTTGTGCCCTCCATCTTTCCCAACATCAGGGTCTTTTCCAGGGAGTCTTCTCTTCTCATGAGGTGGCCAAAGTATTGGAGCCTCAGCTTCACGATCTGTCCTTCCAGTGAGCACTCAGGGCTGATTTCCTTCAGAATGGATACATTTGATCTTCTTGCAGTCCATGGGACTCTCAAGAGTGTCCTCCAACACCATAATTCAAAAGCATCAATTCTTCGGCGATCAGCCTTCTTTATGGTCCAGCTCTCACTTCCATACATCACTACTGGGAAAACCATAGCTTTAACTATACAGACCTTTGTTGGCAAGGTGATGTCCCTCCCTATTTGGGTGTAACAACCAGAAGTCTTTCTGGCTGCCTACATGGGTTTTGCTGTCCATATGCTACCTTAGATTCTTCCTGAATTTTTTCTTTTACATTAAGATGTACCTCGCTCTGTAGCAGCAAAACTGTCAGCCAAAGCTGCTATGTTTTAATACTCCACTATGTCTATTTTTGAACAGGACAGTCAGATTTTACCTCCCTGTTTCCCTTCTAGGGGTGTTTCCAGACAGGTGATGCCTTTGGCTTCCCAATAATTGCTTTTTCTTCTGCAAGCTACCAGTCGCCGTTGCCGTTGCCTTTCCACAGTGAGTGTGGGTGAGTGACAGCAACACAGCACTTGTTCTTGTGTGTGTACATTCCACTATGGGCTCCTCCAGGCAACCTGCTTGTGAAGCATCCATTCTGATTTGCTAGCAAGAAGCTTACACAGAGCTTGGATCATAGCCAGTTTTTTACTGAGCATTAGTTCCAATTTGTCTATGAGGAGGTTATATGGCAGCAGGTATTCTTCCTGCATTCGTCCTGATCTGCTTGTGCCGCAGTTATATGTCCTCCTATTAATCACCACACACTTTTCCAGTACACTTTCCTAATCAAAAAAGTCCTCTTTTTTTAAAGTCACCTTGCTGCACCAGGACAACAGAACATTTTAATTACACAAGCCTAAATTTCAGGTATGTGATTGAATCTCTTCTGTGAAATAATGACAGTCTGGAAGGAACCTGTTATGTATTGAAGTTCTCACCCTGACCACCAGGGGTATTGTGTATACAGTGGTACCTTGGGTTACATATGCTTCAGGTTACATACGCTTCAGGTTACAGACTCCGCTAACCCAGAAATAGTGCTTCAGGTTAAGAACTTTGCTTCAGGATGAGAACAGTAATTGTGCTCCGGTGGTGCAGCGGCAGTGGGAGGCCCCAATAGCTAAAGTGGTGCTTCAGCTTAAGAACAGTTTCAGGTTAAGAACAGACCTCCGGAACGAATTAAGTACTTAACCCGAGGTACCACTGTATATAGTTTTCACTCAGGTCCACGTCAGTTAATTTAGGTGGGAAACCCTGGGTTGCTGTTGTCACAATGTTGACAGCCGGCTGAGCTGTTTGCTGTTCAGTTCAGATCCAGCTTACTTATAAAGAACTACTTGGAGAAATCTCTGTGTCGTCTGCTATGTCCACCCACTATTTAATACAACCCATGTTCCATCGTGGGTGTGTAATCAGGGCAATCTTAAGCATATCCAGTGCTGTGGTGGAAAGCTCCCTCCAGCACCTCCCCCCCCCCCCGTTTCCCAGAGTTTTTTTAGGGAGGACGGCGCTGCTGGAGGGGCTGGAGGAGGCGGGCAGCGGCTGGAGGGTGGCTCCTCTGGCAGGTAAGAGGCAGAGCCTGGACGCAGCTCAGCTGGCCACTTTGTGCCGCGGTGGCCATGGCAGACGGAGGCTCCGGGCGTGGTGCTGCTTCGGCGTGGCATGGCGGAGGCGGGCGAGGGCGATGAGCTGATGTTGGGTGGCGCCGCATCCAGCCTCCGCCTCTTCCCTGGCGCCCTCCAGAACTTGGCGCCCTGGTGCCCTGCGCCACTAGCCTCTATGGGTATGACGCCCCTGTGTGCAACCATTTGGATAAGGAGGGTACAACTGATTTGAGCAACCGTTTATTCTTATTTATTTTGCTTTGGAGCTAGTCACACAGGCAACTCTCAATTTACACGGGGTTTACGCTCTGGGGATAGCATGTAAAGCCAAAATCGCGTATAGTCAAAACACGTTGGGTTCAATGGTGGGTGGGATTGTCCATGTCTATTTTTCTTGTATGACTGCCCCATTTCTGGCCCTTTTAATAATAATAATAATAATAATAATAATAATAATAATAATAATTTGCCAAGCAAGGAAATACACATAAGTTGCAAGTTACCTGAAATTTATCTTTTTGAATTCTATTTCTACTTGGGTAAACAACCCAGCCCAAGATCTACCGTATTTTTCGCTCTATAAGATGCACCAGACCACAAGACGCACCTAGTTTTTGGAGGAGGAAAACAAGAAAAAAAAATTCTGTATCTCAGAAGCCAGAACAGCAAGAGGGATCGCTGTGCAATGAAAGAAGCAATCCCTCTTGCTGTTCTGGCTTCTGGGATAGCTGTGCAGCATGCATTCGCTCCATAAGACGCACACACATTTCCCCTTACTTTTTAGGAGGGAAAAAGTGAGACTTATAGAGCAAAAAATACGGTATTTCCAGTCTTTCAGTTAGAAAAATCTGGTTGGGTTAGGCAGGGGCCATCAAACTTTTTCAGCAGGGGGCCGGTCCACTGTCCCTCAGACCTTGCTGAGGGGCCGAACTATATTTTGAAAAAATAAACAAATGAACAAATTCCTATGCCCCACAAATAACCCAGAGATGCATTTTAAATAAAAGGACACATTCTACTCAAGTAAAAACATGCTGATTACCGGACCGTCCGCGGGCCGGATTGAGAAGGCGATTGGGCCGGATCCAGCCCCTGGACCTTTGTTTGCCTATCCATGGGTTAGAGAGCCCAGTCTGGTTAATTTCTGCCCTAAGCAATGAGACTGGGTTGTTTACCCATTTCTCGTCAATGTAGGGAAATCCTTGAAATGAATGACAATATAGCACTGGTGCCATATTCCACACCCACCTTCCTTCCTGAAGCATGTTTCCAAAGAGCCAGTGTGAGAGGTTGATGCCACAATGGCACTTAATTTAGCCAGGTAAGGAAGAAACACAAGAGACCTTTCTTTGAAGTCGCTGGCATTCTTCACTGTCAGTTTGATCAATCGACTGAAACCAATTAAGTCTAAGAGGCTAATGCTCTTACCTCGCTAAATTTAGTGTGACTGGAATCGCTGGGTGGGAAATCTGACATGGAAAGCCATTCTCACTCCCTGTACCAGAGTTGGTAAATTCTGACAGAAATGTAGAAAGCTATAAGATTGGGTCACTTTTCGGCTCTTTTTCTATTCTGCCTTCCACAAAGCAAAGCAAGAGCGTGGGGACAGAGAGACTTGCCCTATTCTGATTCAGACCATTGGTCTCTCTCCAGGTCTAACACAGGTATGGGGAGCCTTTGGCCATCCAGATGAACTACAGTTCCTATCATAGCTGGCCATTGGGCATGCTTACTAGGGCTGATGGGAGTTGTGTTTCATTTTTTTGAAAAAAATATTCTATTGAATTTTTTTGTAACAGTTTGCAAAAACAATTATCCAATTTTACATTTTTCAATCTCTCCCCCATTGACTTTCCTCATCTTCCCCTCCTGGTTTGTTACGTTTTTTTGTTATCATCTGCATGTTAAATGTTATTGCATTGTTTTTCTCCATATTTTACTTAAATAAAATTGTGAATGTGTCTTCAAAACCTGCCAATGAGTCCATCTCTTTTTGTTGTTTCTGTAGATAAGTTGTAAAAGGTTCCCATTCTTTTTCAAAGCCACTATTGTCCTTTTCATGTAATTTGTCGGTTAATTTTGCTCATTTTCCCAGTAGTGATGTATGGAAGTGAGAGCTGGACCATAAAGAAGGCTGATCGCCAAAGAATTGATGCTTTTGAATTATGGTGCTGGAGGAGACTCTTGAGAGTCCCATGGACTGCAAGAAGATCAAACCTCACCATTCTGAAGGAAATCAGCCCTGAGTGCTCACTGGAAGGACAGATCGTGAAGCTGAGGCTCCAATACTTTGGCCACCTCCTGAGAAGAGAAGACTCCCTGGAAAAGACCCTGATGTTGGGAAAGATGGAGGGCACAAGGAGAAGGGGACGACAGAGGACGAGATGGTGGGACAGTGTTCTCAAAGCTACCAGCATGAGTTTGAGGAAACTGCGGGAGGCAGTGGAAGACAGGAGTGCCTGGCGTGCTCTGGTCCATGGGCTCACAAAGAGTCGGACACGACTAAACGAATAAACAACAACAACAACAAATTTTGCTCATTCTGCATAGTTCATCAGTTTTTCTTGCCATTGTTCTTTTGTTGGTACTTCTCCAGTCTTCCAACCTTGAGCTAACAGAATTCTTGCTGCTGTTGTAGCATACATAAAAAAATTCCATTTTTCTTTCGGCAGTTCTTGACCTGAAACACCTAGCAAAAAGGCTTCTGGTTTTTGTTTTTTTTACAAATGTCATTTTAAACATTTTCCCCCAATTCATTATATCTCATTTTGATGGGAGTTGTGTTTCAGAAACATCCGGAGGGCCAAAGGTTCCCCACTTGTGGGCCACAGTGACTGGCAGCAGGTCTTCAGACAGGCAATTCTCCCAGGTGCTGGATATTGAACTGGGAGCTTCCGAAAACAAAGAGGATGTTTGGCCCCTGAGCTACAAGGGTAATCTGATTCCATACATCCCTAGAAGTACGTCCTACTCATTTCACTGGGACTTATTTCCAAGTAAGTGTGCATAGGATTGTAACCAAAGAGTGGTTAAAAAAACAAAACAAAACAAAACAAAACAAAACAAAACAAAACAAAACAAAACAAAACAAAACAAAACAATAAACATGATTTCCTCACTTCTATTCTTGTAACAACCCTGTGAGGTTAGGCTAAGAGATAGTGATTATCATCACCATCACCATCCATTGAGCTTTATGGCTGAGAGGGGTGTCCCCAGTTCTAATTCAATGCTCTGTTGCAACAAAATATCTCTTTTCAGGTCCCCCTGAATCCGCAAAACATTAGACTCCAACGCATGGTGTGAATTCCCTACATATGTACGAGTGTGGAAGATAATCACCTTTAAAAACAAAACAGGGCATTCCGATCAGCTTTACTTTCACATTATAGATTGAGGTTGAATCCTGACAAGACAGGAGTACTGTTTTTGGGGGACAGGAGGCGGGTGGGTGTGGGGGATTCCCTGGTCCTGAATGGGGTAACTGTGCCCCTGAAGGACCAGGTGCGCGGCTGAGACCCTATCTGCCTGCGGACTGCCTCGCCAGAGTGGTACATGCTCTGGTTATCTCCCGCTTGGACTACTGCAATGCTCTCTATGTGGGGCTACCTTTGGAGGTGACCCGGAAACTACAACTAATCCAGAATGTGGCAGCTAGACTGGTGACTGGGAGCAGCCACCAAGACCACGTAACCCCGGTCTTGAAAGACTTACATTGGCTCCCAGTACGTTTCCGAGCACAATTCGAAGTGTTGGTGCTGACCTTTAAAGCCCTAAACGGCCTCGGTCTGGTATACCTGAAGGAACATCTCCACCCCCATCATTCTACCCAGACATTGAGGTCCAGCTCTGAGGGCCTTCTGGCGGTTCCCTCACTGCGAGAGGCCAAGTTACAGGGAACCAGGCAGAGGGCCTTCTCGGTAGTGGCACCCGCCCTGTGGAACGCCCTCCCACCAGATGTCAAAGAGAACAACAACTACCAGACTTTTAGAAGACATCTGAAGGCAGCCCTGTTTGGGGAAGCTTTGAATGTTTAACAGACTATTGTATTTTAATATTTTGTTGGGAGCTGCCCAGAGTGGCTGGGGAAACCCAGCCAGATGGGCGGGGTATAAATAAATTATTATTATTATTATTATTATTATTATTATTATTATTGCACAATGACCTCAGATGGCCTGCTTTTGCAATAATCTGTTAATGGAAGCCCCATTGAGGAGTGGTTCTCTGGGGTTTGACTCAGCTGTGTCTTTACCGCATATACAGTGGTACCTTGGGTTACATAGGCTTCAGGTTACATACGCTTCAGGTTACACACTCCACTAAGCCAGAAATAGTGCTTCAGATTAAGAACTTTGCTTCAGGATAAGAACAGAAATCGGGCTCCGGCAGCGCGGCGGCAGCAGGAGGCCCCATTAGCTAAAGTGGTGCTTCAGGTTAAGAACAGTTTCAGGTTAAGAACGGACCTCCGGAATGAATTAAGTACTTCACCCGAGGTACCACTGTATATTGTTGAAGTCAGAGCTGCGACGTCGCAACTAAGAAGCTCAAATCATATGTATGACTGACACCCTTCTTCGAAAATTAAACCAATGTCCAGACTTTAACATTCAAAAATTTTACTTGCAGAAACGTATAGATGAATTGAAACATAATATTTACAGTCACATGATTGTCCAAGCGTAGGCTTACAGCCTCTTCTTCTAATTTCCAAACAACTGCATTTCCCTCTCTTTCCAGAGCTCAGCACTCAGTCTTCTGTATCTCCTTCAGCTCCGAGGAGACATTTTCTCTTTTACCCTCTCCTGCAGCTTTGCTCTCTTGCTTTCAAGCAGGGAAGAAGCACTCCAACACTCTATTCAACATAGCAGTGTTCACAGTGGATTCTAAAACACAGAGTCATCTTGCATCACATAAAATGGAATCTCCCATGTGACCAACGCTAGCCAATCACATGAGAACTCTACAGAATTCATACAAGCATTGACAATCTCAGGGAATTAAATTACGATAGTCAACTTATATGACACCAGCTACAGAGCAGGTGGATGTGGAGGGGCCAAACAGAGAGGTCCAGTGGCCCTGATAAAGCTCATGGGCCAGAAATTCTGAGCTTGATGGACCAATGGACTGACTCACTATAAGGCAGGCATCACCAAACTCGCCCTCCAGATGTTTTGGGACTACAATTCCCATCATCCCTGACCACTGGTCCTGTTAGCAAGGGATGATGGGAGTTGTAGTCCCAAAACATCTGGAGGGCTGAGTTTGGGGGTGCCTGCTATAAGGCATCTTTCTAGGTTCCTACATTCTGTTATGTCTATCTAACTTAAGGTAAAGGTAAAGAGACCCCTGACCATTAGGTCCAGTCATGGCCGACTCTGGGGTTGCCGTGCTCATCTCGCTTTATTGGCCGAGGGAGCCGGCATACAGCTTCCGGGTCATGTGGCCAGCATGACTAAGCCACTTCTGGTGAACCAGAGCAGCACATGGAAACGCCGTTTACCTTCTCACCGGAGTGGTACCTATTTATCTACTTGCACTTTGACGTGCTTTCGAACTGCTAGGTTGGCAGGAGCTGGGCCTGAACAACGGGAGCTCACCCCGTTGCTGGGATTCAAACCACCGACCTTCGGATCGGCAAGTCCTAGGCTCTGTGGTTTAACCCACAGCACCACCCGCGTCTAACTTACTTTGCTTTTTTGGGGTATGCTTTTTTTTTTGCTTGCAGTTGGAGAGATTAGTAACCCAGCCTGGATTTTGAAATAAACTGTAAAAACCTACTAATGGCCTCCATGACTCTTTCAGGTTCTTGCGGCCCCAGGGAGAATGTTTGCATTAACAAGATGACAAAATGCATATCTGAACTCTCTGTTCCCTCTGATTCACATAGAAAAATCCCATTAATCCAGTGTTTTATTAGATTACACTCCAAGGAGCAGAGAGTTAATTTGGGAGGAGTCAGCATACATTTAAGCAGAACATTAATATTTACCATTTGCAGCTTTTCAGGTCTGTGAAGTGGGTGAAGTGATTGGCTTGAGATTATAACTTCAATTAGGTAGTGCTAATAGGCGAAGCAATGATGCCTCACTGAGGGAAATTGCTGAAATTGTACTTTAAGTATAGTCAATTAACTAGATTTTGACAAAGCAAGGAAAAGATGAAACAGAAGCCTTTGGATAAAATAATGAGAAGGAACATGTCTGTTTGGGGAATCCTAATATTTTGGTTGAAATCCATTAAGTGAAATTAAATACTATTTTAAACCAAAGTGCTAGAATATCTAATTAAGTTAGCAAAAGGCTCGGGGAAAATGGTATTGTTGGGGGAATTAGAGAGGAGTTTTACTAGCACATCAACCAAGATGGAGCCCATAGGGGTAAATATATATATATATATTTGCGTATTAGAAATGGGATGGAAACTCCCTGGATAGTGAAACTAAAAATTTAGTGGAGATTTATTTAGGGGTGACTTTGAGGTTTGGAGCCTTAAGAAGGAAATTAAAGATTTTAGTTCAGGAACATAATTGAGTGAAATATTGGGGAGGGGAAGGAAAACCTGGATGTGATTTCTCAGATCAAGTGTTAAATGCCCAAGGGCCAAATAAAAGGAGACTGAATTTATGCTATGTTTGGTCCCGGGATTATGGAAGCAGCAGCCTAGTACTATAGGGAGACCAATAAGAGCCTTTCCAGGTAAGATTTCATTGCACAACTAGGTATGCAAAGCATTTAGCCAGTTGCAGCTATCCAGATGCAGCGGTTCCATTGCAAAAGTATTCAGCCAAATGACATCTTCCACCTGGGGGAAAACCACATTTTCCAAGCAATGCACTGCTATTTTGGTTTGATGGGGGAAATGAATACTTGCACTAGCTCGCGGTTCCACTGTGACATTGACTGCAGCCTGGAATGTGAATTTGTGTCATAGGCAGCTATTGGTTAGTAGCTCCAACATCACTGGAAAGGATAGAGGTATCTGTTATGTACTGAAGTTCTCACCCTGGGCCAGATACTGTAGATAGTTTTCATTCAGGTCCACGTATGCAAATAAGGACTTGAAAGTGACGTTCAGTGATTGGATAGTTACAGAAAGTTGTTACTGTTGCTTTGTAGTTGAGCTCTATACAGTGGTACCTCGGGTTAAGTACTTAATTCGTTCCGGAGGTCCGTTCTTAACCCGAAACTGTTCTTAACCTGAAGCACCACTTTAGCTAATGGGGCCTCCTGCTGCTGCTGCACCGCCGGAGCACAATTTCTGTTCTTATCCTGAAGCAAAGTTCTTAACCTGAAGCACTATTTCTGGGTTAGCGGAATGTGTAACCTGAAGCGTATGTAACCTGAAGCATCCCTGTATAAGCAGGTTGGCTGAACCCTTCAGCCCACTTCTGTTCTGGGCCTGTGAATAAACAAGAGCTGTTTGAAGAATCGCTGTGTCGTCTGATATGTTCACCCACAACTTAACAGCATCCTTCCATACCCTGCAACCTTGGAAATAGTATTTTGCAATCTTTCTCTTCTCGTGCTTCTTTTAAAGGTAGAGTTTCCTCCTATCTCCCTGTTTTGCTTTCCGGCCCCTCTCCGGTGGTCCTCTCTGGCTATAAATCTCCCTCAGTCCAGAGAGACCGGTAATAGGCGACCCTCCTCTCCTGAACAGAGCACGCCAATCTTCTGGCATGTCATAGCAGAATAAAGACTCAATCGTAGTTCTAAAACTATTTTATTTACAGTGTTAAATACAGAGACTCCATCAGTACGCCTGTGCTCTTTGAACACCAGTACAGTGGTCCCTCGGGTTACCTACACTTCAGGTTACATACGCTTCAGGTTACACACTCTGCTATCCCAGAAATAGTGCTTCAGGTTAAAAACTTTGCTTCAGGATAAGAACAGAAATTGGGCTTTGGCAGCGTGGCAGCAGCGGGAGGCCCCAATAGCTAAAGTGGTGCTTCAGGTTGAGAACAGTTTCAGGTTAAGAACAGACCTCCATAACGAATTAAGTACTTAACCTGAGGTACCACTGTACAGGAAAACTGCGACACACACAGAAGTGAAACTAACTTCCAATAGTGCTCAAAGGAAGAGATAAGAAAGACTTCCTTTCTCATGCTCTCTCAGACACTCACATGATGTATACAATCATAGTGCCACTCGCTGGAGCAGCTCGGACAGATAAAAATCCTAACACAAGTATGGACATTTTTCTTCTTTAGCCTTTCTGTTATGCTCCTCTAGGCTCCAGCCTACCACTGCTCACAAGAAACTAGGAAAGTTTGATGTTTAGTGGTCCCCAGATGTGGCGGCTTTTGAATTATGGTGCTGGAGGAGACTCTTGAGAGTCCCATGGACTGCAAAAAGATCAAACCTCTCCATTCTGAAGGAATTCAGCCCTGAGTGCTCACTGGAAGGACAGATCCTGAAGCTGAGGCTCCAATACTTTGGCCACCTCATGAGAAGACTCCCTGGAAAAGACCCTGATGTTGGGAAAGATGGAGGGCACAAGGAGAAGGGGACGACAGAGGACGAGATGGTTGGATAGTGTCTTCGAAGCTACAAACATGAGTCTGACCAAACTGCGGGAGGCAGTGGAAGACAGAAGTGCCTGGCGTGCTCTGGTCCATGGGGTCACGAAGAGTCGGACACGACTAAACGACTAAACAACAACAACAACAAGATGTGGCGGCAGATAACTTCATGGGCTGAGAAGCACATTTGCGTCTGTGTCACCTCAAAACGTGAAAGGTGTATTTCCACCTGGTGGATTTTCCTTGCTGAGATCAAGAAGCCTAATGTTTTAAAGAGGCAATTAGAGATCATACTAGACAAGAATTTCAAAAAGCATGGAGAAAATGCAGAGAATACTTCATAAAACAGTGCCCTAAAATTCATACCTGGACTTGTTTCGATTAATGTCTGCAGGAGACTTTGTGGATATTTAAGTTATAATTAGAAAAAGCTTAATAATTATTCATAAAGGAAACAGCTTGTAAGAAGTAAATAAGGATGCCAGAAACAGGATAAAGGAAGTCTTTTATTTGGTTGTTTGTATTGTTGTATATTATGCTTGTTGTTTGTTATGTTTGTGTCTGATGGGGGTGGATTTCTGTGTTGGGGGGGTGGGGGGTTGTGTTATGTTGTAAATAAAATTTCTAATATATATATATATATATATATATATATATATATAAGAGGGACGCGGGTGGCGCTGTGGGTGAAACCTCAGTGCCTAGGACTTGCTGATCGTAAGGTCGGCGGTTCGAATCCCCGCGGCAGGGTAAGCTCCCATCGTTCGGTCTCAGCTCCTGCCCACCTAGCAGTTCGAAAGCATCCCTAAGTGCAAGTAGATAAATAGGTACCGCTTATAGCGGGAAGGTAACGGCGTTTCCGTGCGCTGCTCTGGTTCTCCAGAAGCAGCTTAGTCATGCTGGCCACGTGACCCGGAAGTGTCTTTGGACGGTGCCGGCTCCTGGCCTCTTGAGCGAGATGAGTGCGCAACCCTAGAGTCGGTCACGACTGGCCCGTACGGGCAGGGGTACCTTTACCTTTACCTTATATATAAAGAAGCTTAATGTTTTAAGATTCTATTGATAAAATATTTCTAAGCTGCTTTTACAGTTAAAGATGTCACCGACATATCACTGTTTTTCTGGGGTTTCTCCCTTCCAGGGGCGAACGAAGGCTAACCGACACCCGGGGCAGGGGGAACTGCTGGCTGCGCACACGTTACGCCGCTACGTACGACACATGCGTTGTACTGCTACATACGATGCATGCATTGCGCCGCTATGTACGATGCATGCATTGCGCCGCTACGTTGGGCGCATGCGCAGCGCCGCTACATAGGGTGCTTGTGCGGTGTCGCTACGTACAGCGCATGTGTGCAACACCGCACATGTGTTGTACGTAGCGGTTTGCCTCCGGCTCTGCTCAAACGTCGTACGGATGGTGGCGGCATACTCTGCTAGCGGCTGAAGCCATGAACGGAGGATCCTCCACATGTGGCTGTGGCGGTGCGATGGCTGCCTGCGCCGCCGCGCCCAGGGCTGGCGGGGCGAGCACCCCGCGGGGCGCCTTCTTGTCACCCCCCAGACATGGCACCCGGGGCGCACCCCCCCTTGTGACGCCACTGCTCCTTTCTCACTTGAAATTGGTCCAGGATCCATTTCGTCAGGAAAGATAGGATGCGACTGTTTCCACCTTTAAGGGGGTTTCTGGCAAAGTGTCATGAGCTTGGCTAATGGATCCATTACTTTTAAATAGGTCTACTTTGAGCGACTTGCCAATCAAAAGGACGGCGGTTCGAATCCCCGTGACGGGGTGAGCTCCTGTTGTTCAGTCCCTGCTCCTGCCAACCTAGCAGTTCGAAAGCACGTCAAAGTGCAAGTAGATAAATAGGTACCACTCCGGTGGGAAGGTAAACAGTGTTTCCGTGCACTGCTCTGGTTCGCCAGAAGCGGCTCAGTCATGCTGGCCACATGACCCGGAAGCTGTACGCCGGCTCCCTTGGCCAATAAAGCAAGATGAGTGCCGCAACCCGAGTCGATCACGACTGGACCTAATCGTCAGGGGTCCCTTTGCCTTTTACTTTGAGCATAACATGGTTCCATTCAACATAAAGTATTTTTTTATATACAGCCCCCAATTTATATATGTTAGCACCCAATATCGCCATCACTAGTCGCAAACATCCTCATATGTTGTGCATTGCTAAGGAGCTTTAGCATCTCAGCCTCAAGTCAATGGTTTGTTCCTTCTGAGCCTACAGGGCAATAAAGTCCCTTCCCCCTTTCTATGGTCAGACATTTCCTGTGCAGGCTTCTACAGACAGTTTAACAAACTGCAACGGCGATAGTAAGGGCTTAAAAGCCTTTCTTAAAGAATTTACTAAGTATTCTGACCTCCATCATCATCTTGTTAAATTCATTTTATATCTCGAGATGAGTTAGTGAAATATGCATGGGTCCATTGTATTAAAGAGAATTGTATCTTTCAATTGGTATCTGATTTGCACTTTGCAATAACTGCTGATAGTGTCTATACAGACCCTGGACATGATTTGATGTTATTTTATTACCATCCTATTATTCTCCTTTCTAACATGCAGGCAGGTGGTGACTGCAGGTTTTTTGAGTGCTTACTGGGCAATATTTAACATGGGATGTTTTATTTATTAGCATAAAGAGACACAATGGATTGTTGATGATTAAAGGGATGATACTACTGCCACACTTGTCAAAAATATAGACTTAATTCAATAGAGAGGCGGCAGCTAGTCTCCGCGTTGATCTATGCTGAAGCCAACTGCATCTGAAAGCAGCACTAAGCCAGCATTGGGCTCTTAATTTTAAGCTCTAGGGCACAGCATAAAAAGCTTGAATTCTTACTAAGTGCCTATAATTGCATGCTACCGGCAATGAAAATACAAGCCAAATTTTCAAAATTGGAAAGTGTTAAGCTTTTCCGCCATGGCCCATCTCCAGAATAAACAAACACACAAACGAATTTTTAAAAACAAAACATCAAATTGGTTGGAAGGGAGATTTGGGACCTTGTCTTTAAATATAGATTATCCCCTTTGGCCAATTGTAGACATTATAGCGGAGAATGCGGTATCTTAGATACACAGCAGCCAAACCGTTTAGGGCTTAAGATCAACATCTGGAATTGTGACCAGGTTCCAGGAAGCCAGTGGCAGGCCCCGGAATATGCATGTTGTAATATGCTCCCAGCAACATGTTGCTGCGGCGGCAGCCCCTGAGCTCTTTATGCTGTGCACATCACGCTACGGTGGTGCTAGGAACTGTGATCATCAGACCCGAACCTGAAAAAAGGCAATTGGAAAAAGCCTATTCTGGTCACTGCTACAACACAATGATGCTCAGGGGACAATGGCATAAGCAGCAGATCTGAATGATTGATGGGCATTGCAAATAGTGGGCATGCACCATGTCTTGTGATCAATTATGTGGTGCGGGGCTTACCTGTCCCCCCCCCCCCAATATTTTATTCAATTTGGCGCCACTGCTTTGTGGGTGGGATTTAAGTATCCCCTGCCAAATTGTGGCTGTGCAATTAAAGGGAAATTAGGTAAAGGTAAAGGGACCCCTGGCCATTAGGTCTAGTCGCAAACGACTCTGGGGTTGCGGCACTCATCTCGTTTTACTGGCCGAGGGAGCCGGCGTACAGCTCATGTGGCCAGCATGACTAAGCCGCTTCTGGCGAACCAGAGCAGCGCACAGAAACGCCGTTTACCTTCCCGCTGGAGCAGTACCTATTTATCTACTTGCACTTTGACGTGCTTTTGAACTGCTAGGTTGGCAGGAGCAGGGACCGAACAACGGGTGCTCACCCCGCCGCGGGGATTTGAACCGCCGACCTTATGATCGCCAAGCCCTAGGCTCCATGGTTTAGACCACAGCGCCACCCACGTCCCTTTACTGTGCAACAAATCTGCTTTCCTCCTCCTCCCTTGCAAGACCCCACAGGCTTCTTATGGTGGTGCGGAGGAGAAGTTCAGAGCTAACAGACTTTTGACAAAACATGGCAAATATTTGATTAGTAAATAGTGGCCACCAGAAGACTGCCAGTGTGGTTCTGCTTTTCTTCATCAACATTAACTGAACTATCCGTCAAAGGACAAATGTTAATCCCAGGCCATGATATCGCACTCATCTCATGGGTGTCCTCAGGGCTTTTTTTCAGCTGGAAAAACTCAGTCCCAGCACCTCTCCAGGGGCCACTATTGCCATCATAAGAGAACAAGGGAGCGGTGAATGGTGAGTTCCGACACCTCTTTTTCTAGAAAAATAGGGTATTCTCCTAGCTGCAAGAATGAAACCTTTTGCTGTAGGAGCTTAGATGCAGAAGGAGAAGATAAATAGGAAGAGAAGGAAGAAGAAACAAGGGAGTATTTCTTTAGGAGCGGAGAAACGAGTGCCTCTTTAAAATGAGAAGGGAAACAACTAGAAAAGGAAAGATGATTGCGGTGAGGGCTGAGTTAAGTGCCTGGGAGGCCCCCAAGAAGTGAAAGACTAGCAGAAGTCATAGAGGGAGGAAAATGAAAAGCAACAGGATCCAGTAGGCAAGCCGATTTATTTTATTGATCTGCAGATTTGTAAACCGCTTCACAACCAAAACCTATGGATGCTGTGTGCAATAAGATAAAAAGATAAAACATCACCATCATCATCATCAATGAAATTTATATACCACCCTTCCTCCATAGATCACAGGGCAGATGAAAGTATAAAAACACATAATATCTACCATATTTTTCGCTCCATAAGACACACTTTTTTCCTCTTAAAATCTAAGGGGAAATGTCTGTGCATCTTATGGAGTGAATGTGTGGTCCATGTGGCTGGGGGGGGGGACCTGGGCTTCCCCCACCAGCCCCGACCTGCTCTTTGAGGCTAGCGGTGGGGGAAAGCGTGCTTTCCCCCACCGCCAGCCCCACAAGCTGGGGAGCAGCGGGAAGGCTGTGAGCAGCCTTTCCGCTGCTCCCCAACCTGCTCTTTGGGGCTAGCGGGATTCCCCCTGCCAGCCCCAAAGAGCAGGTCGAAAGGAACCCAAAGCCTCCAGAGGGGAACTCCCGCTGCGCTCCGGAGGCTCCGGGTTGCCTTCACTGAAGCCTGGAGAGCGAAAGGGGTTGGTGCGCACTAACCCCTCTCGCTCTCCAGGCTTCCAAGGTAGCTGCCTGAAGGCGACTGAAGGCACCTTGAATGCACTGAACGCACCTTTTTTTAGAGGGGGAGAACAAGAAAAAAAATTATCCCCCTCTCTGTGCAGCGCCCCTTCTGTGAAGCGGCAGGAGAAATGGAAGGGGCTCCATTTCTCCTGCCGCTTCGCTGAAGGGGTGCTGCGCAGAGAGGGGGAGATTTTTTTCCCCTTGTTCTCCGCCTCTAAAATAAGCTGCGTCCTATGGTTGGGTGCGTCCTATAGAGCGAAAAATATGGTATATATTTATATATGCAAATGTTATGCAGATCTACATATCCTTTTTGCCTTTTTGGCATGATGTATTTCCTTTTCTTTTTAGGTGATTCCTAGTTAGCTATCCTATGTCAGAACAGCCCTTCAGCTACAGTTCATGTAAGTTTTCATGGAGGACTGGTCAAGCTGTATCTGAGCCGTACCACTGCTTTTGTGGGGCATGTATGACTGAATGTTATTCCATCCAACACACACAAACACATACAACTGGATGTCAGGAAGAAAGCTTCTTTCTAGTTCATCGTTCTTGTTATGTACTGAAATTCTCACCCTGGGCCAGCAGGGGGATACTGTAGATAGTTCAGGTCCACATATGCAAATAAGGGATCAAAAGTGACGTTCAGTGATTGGATAGTTACAGAAAGTTGTTACAATTACATTGTTCTGGAGCTCTATATAAGCAGGCTAGCTGAACCCTTCAGTTCTGTTCTGTTCTGGCCTGTGAATAAACAAGAGCGGTTTGAAGAATCGCTGTGTCGTCTGATATGTTCACCCACAACTTAACGGTTCTCTCTGACATTCTAGATTTCTATGTTGAGTCAACGCTTCTAGACAAAGGAACATTCCATCACATGAGCCCACAGCCAGAAAACTGAAGCGGTAGAGTCCAGATACAGGTTGATCACTTTGGTCAAAATAAGGCCCTGTACTAGTCTTTAAAAATGGCGAACTGTTTTGTAGGCCTGTATTATAGCATCTGCATTGTTTGGAGAAGAAATGCCTTTCCCCTGAGGTCTGTATTTGAATCAGGTTGCTGTTGCTGCTGCTGCTGTATTCTTTAGAGAAGACAGCAGCAGAAATATAAGATTAATCATTTTGTACACTTGATGGCTTCATTGGACAGGCAATAAATCAATTATATTGAATTGGGAAAGGTATTGTTCAAATGCTATTAGTGCTCTCTCTCTCTGTCTCCATTATTGAACTGGGATTTTAGGCCTGATTTAAAGAAGTCTTCCACAAGTCTGTCCTTGGAAGGTGCGCAGTATTTTATCTATTCTACCACCAGTTTTGGGGCTCCATCCCTGGGCTTAATTTTTGTACTTTTAAGTTTTATGACTTTGCTATTATTCATTTCTCTTTTCCTTCTGATTTTTCAAACTAATGCATCATGCAATATTTATTTCTTTTGGTGTGTAAATGATCAGATTTGTAAAAGGCATTTCACTAATAGTGGAAGCATCTTGCTAGCCATATGATATTGGTGCAATAGGGGGAAATGGGGCGAACCTAGGGAGGGGGGGCGTACAGGGGGAAGGGTTGTTTGACCAATTAGTGTAATCAAAATCTTATGCTAGCGCATCCTACATTGCCTCAATTCTGCCTTGGGTTCACTTTTATGTTGTTGTTGTTTAGTCGTTTAGTCATGTCCGACTTCGTGACCCCGTGGACCAGAGCACGCCAGGCACTCCTGTCTTCCACTGCCTCCCGCAATTTGGTCAAGCTCATGCTGGTAGCTTCAAGAACACTATCCAACCATCTTGTCCTCTATCGTCCCCTTCTCCTTGTGCCCTCCATCTTTCCCAACATCAAGGTTTTTTCCAGGGAGTCTTCTCTTCTCATGAGGTGGAGCCTCAGCTTCAGGATCTGTCCTTCCAGTGAGCACTCAGGGCTGATTTCCTTCAGAATGGATAGGTTTGATCTTCTTGCAGTCCATGGGACTCTCAAGAGTCTCCTCCAGCACCATAATTCAAAAGCAACAATTCTTTGGCGATCAGCCTTCTTTATGGTCCAGCTCTCACTTCCATACATCACTACTGGGAAAACCATAGCTTTAAGTATATGGACCTTTGTTGGCAAGGTGATGTCTCTGCCTCTTCATGGATCACTGCCTTGTCGTGGTGAAGGGGCTTGAATAACTCAGAGAAGCTATGAGCTATGCCATGCAGGGCCACCCAAGATGGACAGGTCATAGTGGGGAGTTTTGACGAAAAGTGATCCACCTGGAGCAGGAACTGGCATACCACTCCAGTATCCCTGCCAAGAAAACTCCATGGACAAAGACAACAGGCAGTTTTATGTACATAGTATAAAAACATTTCAGTCTAGAGCCAATGTTGAACCCTAGACATCAGCACCTAGCTATGTTGATGGGTGGAATTTCAAGTAACCCACAAGCTCATCATGGCACGGTCAGCATATAAGAACCAGCGAGGGGATATGGATCACAACATGGGGCTTCATCAGTCTGCCCCTGTCTAAGACCTGCAAAGAACTTGCCAAAAAGGAACAGTTCACATAAACAACAATCAGCCAAGGATAATGTCAAAGGATGGATTGCTCTTGTGTATACCTCTCAGGTACTCTGGGCATGCGGCTGGTGCTGTGGTCTAAACCACTGAGCCTCTTGGTCTTGCTCATCGGAAGGTTGGCGGTTCGAATCCCCGTGACGGAGTGAGCTCCCGTTGCTCTGTCCCAGCACCTGCCAACCTAGCAGTTTGAAAGCAGGCCAGTGCAAGTAGACAAATAGGTACCGCTGTGGCGGGAAGGTAAACGGTGTTTCCATGTACTCTGGTTTCCGTCATGGTGTTCCATTGCATCAGAAGTGGTTTGGTCATGCTGGCCATGTGACCCAGAAAGTTGTCTGTGGACAAATGCCACATCTCCGCCTGAAAGCGAGAAGAGCACTGCAACCCCATAGTTGCCTTTGACTGGACTTAACAGTCAATGGGTTCCTTTACCTTTTTACTCTGCCTCAGGACTCCAGAGACTGACAATGCCTTCCAGGAACACCAGTTCCACCTATACTGTTGGGGAAATATTGGGGTTCAACACCCTATACCCCAGGCATCGGCAAACTCAGCCCTCCAGATGTTTTGGGACTACAATTCCCATCATCCCTGACCACTGGTTCTGTTAGCTAGGGATCATGGGAGTTGTAGTCCCAAAACATCTGGAGGGCCGAGTTTGCCTATGCTTGCTATACTCTGTTGTTTCAGCCTGGACGGCCAATAAGATCCAGACTACAACTCTCAGTCAAACCTCAAATAGCAAACAATTTCACCAAATATGAAAGCAGCACAAACATTTATACCCTTACAAGCAAAGGAGAGGTTATGTCCATCTATGGCAAACCTTCATTCAGCTAGCTTCTACTGGTTTAATCATGATGCATAGCAAATGTTCTTATCTTTCCCTCCTTTGTCCCCAACAGTTATAGCAATAGCTCCTGCGTACATGTTGTTCTGTTCTTCTCTCCTGGTTCTCTTGCAAATAGAGCCTTCACATACCAGTCTTCACTTGCTGAGTCCTTCTCACTTCAAATGTTAATTTTATCCTTCTTCTACAGCTGAACAGGACATTGGACGTAGGTGAGCAATGAGGGGTAGGGTTCGCGCAATGGGGAGCCAGTGTGGTGTAGTGGTTAGGAGCGGTAGACTCGTAATCTGGTGAACCGGGTTCGCTTCCCCGCTCCTCCACATGCAGCTGCTGGGTGACCTTGGGCTAGTCACACTTATTTGAATTCTCTCAGCCCCCCTCACCTCACAGAGTTGTGGGGGAGGAGGGGAAAGGAGATTGTTAGCCGTTTTGAGACTCCTTAGGGTAGTGATAAAGCGGAATATCAAATCCAAACTCTTCTTCTCTTCTTCCTACTGGGCTGGGAAAGATTCCCTGTCTGACACCCTGGAGAGCCACTGCAAGTCAGTGTACTGTAGACCATGGGTAGGCAAACTAAGGCCCGGGGGCCGGATCCGGCCCATTCGCCTTCTAAATCCAGCCCGCGGACGGTCCGGGAATCAGTGTGTTTTTACATGAGTAGAATGTGTCCTTTATTATTATTATTATTTTATTAAATGTTACCCCCCCAAAAATAGAAAAAAGAAATAGAAACAATACATAACCAAACACAAAAACATTTTATCTACACAATTTTCCAGAATGCAGACTAGAAAGACAAAAGATAAAAGAAAGAAAAAGAATGAAGTGAAAAAATACTTTTCATAATCAATTATTCCAAATTCATACTTCAAACATTACAATATTTAAACCCTAGTTAAAATATTATAAAAGACTTCCACCGCATTCACCACACGTCTCTTGGTTATCTAATTCACCTTTATATCTGTTCTTCAGTCACTTCCTTTCCTTAAATTCTTTCATAGTCCATCTAATCTTTGTATTCTCTGTATTCTTCACAAGGTTAGTCTAAGCATAACCAAACTTTTGTGTTTGATCCCCGTTTGTGTAAATATTCATTTAAGCATTCCCATTGTTTCTGTACCATAGTTTTAGATTTATGCCTTATTATATCTGTCAATTTTGCTAACTCCAGATACTCACATAGTTTACTTGACCATTCCTTTTTTGTTGGGATAGAATGTGTCCTTTTATTTAAAATGCATCTCTGGGTTATTGGTGGGGCCTGCCTGGTCTTTTTACATGAGTAGAATGTGTGCTTCTATTTAAAATGCATCTCTGGGTTATTTGTGGGGCATAGGTGTTATGTTGTGGGTGAACATATCAGACGACACAGCGATTCTTCAAACAGCTCTTGTTTATTCCGAGGCCAGAACAGAACTGAACTGAAGAGCTCAGTCAGCCTGCTTATATAGAGCTCCAGTACAATGTTACTGTAGCAACTTTCTAAAACTATCCAATCACTGAACATTACTTTTGATCCTTCATTTGCATACAAACTATCCAATCAATGAACGTCACTTTCGATCCTTCATTTGCATAACTATCTACAGTATCCCCCTGCTGGCCCAGGGTGAGAACTTCAGTACATAACAATAGGAATTCATTCTTTTCCTCCCTTCAAAATATAGTCTGGCCCCCCACAAGGTCTGCGGGACAGTGGACCGGCCCCCTGCTGAAAAAGTTTTCTGATCCCTGCTAGATGATACTAAGCCAGACCGACTACTGTAGTAGCCTGGCTTGGTGTAAGGCAGTTTCTTTTTTTATTTTTAAAAATACTGTTTTTATTTATTTTCAAGGTATAGAAGAGTAAATTTTGAGAAAACAATTGTTACAACAGTAAGCAGCGGATAACTTGTCCTGAGAAAATGTCAGACTTTTATCATGCCCTATGTGCTTGCCTGTCTTGTGATTCCCATCTTGTGTACATCAGTCCTATCCTAACACCAAGGTCTTCTTCACTATTCCTGGACACAGTTGCCCCCAGCTACTATCAGATAAGAAACCACAACAGCTGCCTCTTTAATGAAAAAAAGATTGCAACAGACTCCGCAAGTAAAGTGCTGCAAAAACACATTACTCTCTAAAACATTTGCTATGATCGCTTCTGCTTTGGAAAAAGTAGAGAATCTGGGTGTTTCTTTTAATAACTTTTATAACTTGATTTACTCACATTATGGTCTTTTTATTTTTTTAAAAAAATAGCAATTAAGATATTCATTTGCAAGTAAGAAGGAAATAATGAAGCTATATTTTGATTAGAGGCAGAATGCACAGTGCTTTAGGAAATACATTTTCATTGTTTGATTTGAAGGAATACTCTCACTACCTGTGAACCTGCATAACTCACTAAATCATACACTGGTTGCAGTTTTCAGTTTTGCAGATCAAATATGATAGTTTCCCCTCTGAGGCGATATCCATGTCCCTGGAAGAGGTATTAAAGATAATAAGACAGAGCAGTGAAATATTTGGCAATAATCTTAATAAGAAT
This sequence comes from Podarcis filfolensis, assembly GCF_964270895.1. Lineage (NCBI taxonomy): Eukaryota > Metazoa > Chordata > Lepidosauria > Squamata > Lacertidae > Podarcis > Podarcis filfolensis. Next base: position 10,324,720 of record NC_139606.1, on the reverse strand, counting down.
GCAGGAGATTATGGGCCTGCATATAAAAGAGGAGATGATGGAGATCAGGACTTACGGTATATTATCCATACTATTGCTTGGAAAAATAAACTGCCTAAGTTAGGTGTATTGGAGTATAGTTAGCTATGGGATACAATTATTTGCAAATGAGAGAAAATAGAAACCCCAGAAGGAAAAATAATCCCCAGCTAATAAGGCAATACCATAAAACAAAAAGTTAAGGATAAGAAACTGAAATGAGCTTTATAATCAGTCTCTGTATTCACAAAATCTAATGGATGTGTTGCCCATAAATATGTTTAACAAAATTTATCCCTATATACATAAAAACGAAAGGCTGTTGTCACTCTGTTGTCATGTGGCTGCCAATTTGCAACCAAGCCAACTCCAGCATAGTGAGAGTGGCAATATCAAGCCCAGGGTATACAGAGAGATGAATAAAAAACCAAACAAGTCTGTATGTAATTTACAAAAGTTATTAACAATAATGTACAGCATTTCAACACCTTCTATTACATAAAATCTTAAATAATTTATACAATGGCAAAATAATAATGACTTTTGCAACTCAAAACAAAAAAAATTTTTTCCTTCCAGTAGCACCTTAAAGACCAACTAAGTTAGTTCTTGGTATGAGCTTTCGTGTGCATGCACGCTTCTTCAGATACACTGAAACAGAAGTTGCCAGATCCTTCTATATAGTGAGAAGGTGGGGAGGGGTATTACTCAGAAGGGTGGTGGGAATGGGTGGTTGGCAGATAGCTGTGATAAGCCTGTTGACGACTCTTAACGACTGCAATAGGTCTTACAGGAAAAAGCAAGGGGTGAGAAGGTGAAAAATGGCTTTGTCATGTATAATGAGATAAGAATCCAATGTCTTTGTTCAGACCAGGTCTCTCCATGGTTTTAAGTTTGGTAATGAGTTGCAATTCAGCAGCTTCTCTTTCCAGTCTATTTCTGAAATTCCTTTGTAGTAATACAGCTACTTTGAGATCTTGTATAGAATGTCCTGGGAGATTGAAGTGTTCTCCTACTGGTTTCTCTGTCTTGTGATTCTTGATGTCCGATTTATGTCCGTTTATTCTTTGGCGTAAGGTTTGGCCTGTTTGTCCAATATAGAGAGCTGAGGGACACTGTTGGCATTTGATGCCATATACAATGTTAGACGATGAGCAATTAAATAGTCCCGAGATGGTATGTGTGATGTTGTTGGGGCCAGTAATGGTGTTGTCCGGGTGTATGTGGCAGCAAAGTTGGCATGCACACGAAAGCTCATACCAAGAACTAACTTAGTTGGTCTTTAAGGTGCTACTGGAAGGAAAAAAATTTTTTTGTTTTGACTATGGCAGACCAACACGGCTACCTATCTGTTTTGCAACTCAGTATCTTAAAGTCCGGCAGTCCAAATATTTCTGAAATAAGTCCATGAGAGAAATACTCTCTGTGTATATTTGTTCTAGTGCGGTCCCAACGGAACTCCAACCATGAGATACCCGGATTTCAATCTCTGTTTTGTGAATAGCCCTTTGGTCAGCCTGGAAAGGAACTCTAAATTATATATAACATGCTTATAAGAACCTCATTCAATACAAGCCTCATACAATGACAAAAATTCTTATCATAATAAAAACTCAGTGCATTACACTTACATACAATGGCAATTCAATGCTCCACCAAATACTTCAGCTCCAACCTTCGAATGGCCATTTGGTCTTTTTTGGGGGGAAAGGCTGATACGGTCACAGTTATGCATACTGCTTATATGCCCCAAGGACCAGCAATTTGTCCAGCGAATTGTACAAGCAAACACATGAAAACGGCTTACGTTTGGTATGCCAGATTTTATAATGGCTCGTAGCTCAGTGGATCATGTGCAAATATTGTAGGTGCATTTAGCACACTCTTGAAGCATTGTGCATACCCACCTGCCACCCTGTTTTTACAAGTATGTCAGGGTTGAGTGTTGGGAGAATGAGAGAAACAGGAAAAGCAAATGAAATGGACACAACTCCACATTCAAACTGAAATATACTCAGAGTTGCAAAGTGATTTCATGCTCTTTATTCAGCTCATAGTGGTGAGGAGGAATGAATCGAAGTCCCCTCAAAGTATCTGCTTTATATACATTACTTACACAATGGGCTGCACATGATTGGCTAATTCCGGAATTCTACTGTAAGCCAATCAGGTTGTGGATTCACTTCTATCTGGAGCATGATTGGGTGGTTCCTGCCAACCAATCATACTGCTGCATTGTTCTAGGACCAATCAGACTGCTGCATTCTGAATCCTATTGTTCTAGGACCAATCAGACTGCTGCCTTTTGGATCCTATTGTTCTAGGACCAATCAGACTGCTGCAGTTTGGATCCTATTCAACTCAGTACATAACACAAACTTTTCAACAATGACACTGGGGACAGTTGTGCATCTGTAACCATCACTGCCCTGGGCTTCTCTTTTCACCTAATATTACACTCATCGCTGCTTTATGGTTCCTTTATGAAGCAAATTATGTCACTAGACTGATCCTATGATGATGATGTCAAACGGTCCGAGTTTTAGGAAAGCGGTATATCAAGAAATATCCAGCACAAATAAAACAAGTTTTGTTCATTTACATTCTACTTCTTTTAAAACGCATGCTTTCCCAAAGCTGCTAAAGGCTTTTGAGTTTTCAAAAAAACAGCACACCAGTCAGTCTGATAGGTTTGTTTTTATGCAGTGCTTTTTTATGTATAGGGGTACTCTCATTTTGACTCAAGAAAACCACCATTTTATAGTTCAAATCGGGGAAAATAAATACAAATTCACAAAATGCTAAGGGGTATGCGTTTCCCCCAAGGGAAAAAAAAACACTGGGTTTATGGCATGAATATAGAGAATAACGGAATTCTCAGTTGGGCACCAGACTCAGGACAAAAGAAAAAAACAACTAATTACAATTTGTATTTAAGAAGGGCTCAGCTGAGTGATATTGACCCAGCACAGCTGCGTAATGCGCGAGAGCGCCTCAACGGAGCCGCGCGGAAGGATGACAGAGTGGAAAGCGACAGCGCACGCGCGGAGCGACCACCCACTCGCGTCTATGGAACACTCCGCCCATCCTCTCAGCCGCATGCGCCCCTCCAGCCCTCGGCTGCCGCCAGCTGAAGTTGATTGGAAGGGAGCCGGCGGCGCCGCAAAAAAAAAAAGGAGAAAGGGGGTCCGGCGGCAGTTCTCGCGAGACCTGCGGATCTATAAATGCAGGGAGGCGGGAAGGAGGCGGGCCCTTTTTCTCGCAGTGCGCGTTGCTGCTGCGTGTGTCCGTCCGTCCGTCCCCCGCCCGCCACACAGGTGCCCTCCGTCCTGTTCTGTCCCGTCCGCGCGGCTGACGTGACTTGAGTGGGGAGAGAAGGAAGGAGAGCCGGTGACACCGAAGACCGCGTTAGGTGGTGAGGGCGGCCAGCAGACAAGATGGAGGACAGCAGCATGGACATGGACAACATGGGCTCCCTCAGGCCGCAGACCTTCCTCTTCGGTAAAAGGGCCTAGGCCGCCCGCCCGCCGCGTGAGGAAAAGACGAGGCGGGGGGGTTATCTCCCCCACCCCTTCGGCGCATGCGCACGTCCCCTTTCCCACGCGGCTTCTCCCCCCCCCTTGCCCCGCGTTTCGAACGTCCCTCGCGCGCTCCGCGTTCCTTCCTCGCCCGCTTCTCATGGAGGGCGGGGCCGGGTCGAAGCGCCTGGAGGGAAGGAAGGTGGGGGGGCGGTTTCCCCACGTGGCTGGCGCTTCGCGGGCTTTTGCTTCGGGGGGAATTAGGGGGCCCCTCAGCCGCCCCCCCCCGCCCTGCTGTGTGTTTGGAAATGCGGCGGCTGCTTCCTTTGTCCTCCTTTCCCACCCCCTCCAACCTCCTCCCTGCTTAAATGGACGCCGTCTCCGCCGCTTTGGCACCGGGCCCACCAGTTCCTGGCGACGCTCTCCTCCCCCTTTCCTCTCACGTGGCTGAAGGAGGAGGAGGAGGAGGGGGGAGTTGGGTGAGGGGCCTTTTGGCTCCATGGCTCCCCCATGCGCTTAGCCACGTGGCCGGCCTGGAAGTTGGGGGGGTGTCAGGTTCAAGAAGCAAATGCGAATTACTCGGCTTCAAAAATCAAGCGAACCACACAAATAGGGCAGGGAAAGGAAACACTACGATGGTTAATTAATTTTTCTGGCCCCCGAGACGCTTCCCCATGGAAATAACGCTTCCCTTTCTGCCGCCGGTGCTTTTTCGGGTTGACACAGGTCACTTCATGTCAGACCTATAGGCCTGCTGTTGGGGGGGGGGGAGAAAAGCGCAGAGCTGCTGCTGCAGAGGCTGGTATTGCAGTGTGGTACCAGGTGGGGAGGAGAGAAAGAAGGGCCTCCGATGGCCATGTGCTTCAGTAGGCGGAGCATGATAGCACCTTGCAAGATGAGGAGGAACCGTGTAATCATCGCAAGATGGCAACTGTTCTTTGTAACCTGCAGGCATATAAGTAGAATTGTGCGCTGTGCCGCTGGCCCGGAAAAACTAAACTGTGCTCTAGAATGGCATGGCGTTTGTGTGCTTTTAACAGGAGGTGTAAGTGGAAGATCAGTGCTTATAAAGCTTTCCCCTGTATGTTTAAATGGTACTCGGGATTTTTTCTCTATTGGCTCTCGTCCCAACGTGTGACCGATTGGATCTGATCCCAACTTGTGACAGCTATATGAGCACTGTAAACTTCCAAGGGTTTTTTGTTTTTTGTAGATGTAGAAGTGAAGCAGATCTGTTCGAATTTGCATGTGGGTTAAAAAAGGACACAGACTGCAGTCTTTTTTTGGGAGTGAGGACGGTTTAGTGGGCCTTTTTTTTCCTTAGTAGAAGTGTAAGAGATGGCATATTACGTCTTCTCTGCTAGGCCTGTAAAGGGAGCTAAATATTCAAGCTATTTAACAGCAAACACATTGCTGCTTTTGCAGGTTGTGAACTAAAGGCAGACAAGGAGTATCATTTCAAGGTGAACGATGAAGAAAATGATCATCAACTCTCTTTAAGAACGGTAAGTGCTGATTCTTGGAAAATACTGAAGAACTACTGGAACAAGTGCTGCAAAATAAATGCAGATTGTACTGATGCAAAACATTGTGGCAATCACACCTGAAAGTTCACTGATGTGGCCAGAATGGGCATTTGATGCAGCTATCTAGATACTGGCTTGATATGTATTGGTACCACTAAGCTGTGGTCACACTTTCTGTGGCTTCACCTGAGGCTACCATGGAAGACCTGTTAAAATATCACTGCATGAAATATAGAAGGTGGCTTAAATTATCATTCCTCTTCCAAAGACTCACTTTCTTGAGGACCCCACCACCATTCACTTACTATGGCAGTTGTCAAAACTGGGGTGTTCGTGGGCATCTCGATTAAACTTGGAGTAACGAGTACACGTTATGGCACCAACTGAGAATAAAGTAAGCTGTACATTCTTTGTGTTGGGTAGCTGTAACACTAAGGTTGTAAGCCTCAGCTGTTCTCCTTGTCAAACACTGTACCTTGTTCTACAGGTTAGCTTAGGGGCTGGTGCGAAAGATGAGTTGCATGTTGTTGAAGCAGAAGCATTGGACTACGAAGGCAAGCAGATTACTGTCACTCTGGCATCCTTGAAGATGTCAGTGCAGCCTACGGTAAGTTTTTCACTTATCTATTAAAATTGGTGGGATGAAATCTAAATAAACAAATACTACATAATGCTATTCCCTTACACATTTTTTTCTAGTTGTATTCTCACAGGATTTTGATTGTACAGTAGCTACGTAGTTGAAAACTAAAGTGGATACTTAAGAGCTCTTCCGTGCCTGTGCTGAAGGAAGGTTGAACATGTGACCTTGGCTCTTACCTGTGGTTTAGTGTTGCATCTTAATTTGGTCAGCAAGTTTACTGGGTTACATGACTTAGCTTTCGTCTTTTTATTTTGTATAGTGATGTGGGCTTATTGGACATTTTTTATGGTAATCTAAATTGATTTCAATGTTTGATATCTAGGAAACAAAAACAAGAGAAAGACACTGTTAAAACAGTCCCCCCCCAATAGAATTTATTTGTTTAGGGAATAATTAATTAAAGCACCATTAATGTTGTGTAAATGTTGGATGACGTTCAGTATCACATGAGCAGACACCTCCTTCCTCTTCTCTCCATGGTAAGTGGGTCTCCCAACCCTTTAGAATGGATTTGTGGGTGGGGAAACCTGCTCTGTCAATCTGATCTGCAGTTATGGTTGGATTTTACCCATTATGTTTAAACAAATGTGAAGCTTTACTCAACATACTAATGTGAGTATGTCTAAAGGACTATTAGAATTTTGAAATACCTGCCCAACCTTACAGGTAATGTGTTCATTTGTTAAAACTACTAATTTTATGAAGCAATGCATTTCTGGAAATGAAAAATTTTCTATTATGGAAAAGCATCATCCTACATTACTGATTCTTTAAGTTACTTTGAGCTCTTTGAAAAAGCAGCCTAAGACATCTGAAGGCAGCCCTGTATTGGGAAATTTCAAGTGTCTGATATTTTACAGTTTTTTATATATGCTGTAAGCCCCTCAGAGTGGCTGGGGAAATCCAGCCAGATGGGCGGGTTATGAGTAATAGTAGTAATAAATGCTCAAAGTGAAGTCCTTTTTTTTAACATAAGCTTAAAAACATTACATTTTTTTTGTACCATGAAACTTTTTATTCCACTGTAACCGGCAGAGGCTACATTACATAAAAACTGTGCTTTGTAGTTGTAAGTAGAATTATTTAATGTTCTGATCTGTTTGTGTGGGGAATAGGCAAAGGCTTAGCAGATACAGCCAGCCAAAATGACTTTGTAATTTGAATCTATTGTACAGGAATAGGGACCCATTTTCAGCCTAATGGTATTTGTTTTACTTAAAGCATTTATATACACCCTTTAGTCAAAAAGACTCTCTGAGTGGCTTTCATTAGTACTAAGATGATCCCTGACCTCAGGCTCAGTCTGTAATGACATGACACAGTTGGAAAAAGGAACAGAAGGCAAGAGGGAAGGCAAGGAGGCGCAGGTTTTTTGTTACAGTTCTTAACAGTGCAGTTACATAGGTCAGTTCATGCAGATTCCTGCTGTGTAGAGCAGCAGTAACTCCTCACTGATGTCTGTGGCAGTTGTGACTGTCTTGCCCTTAAGGGCAGCTCTCTCCAGAAGCACACTTCTCCCCAGATCAGATCTGTGAGCAGAGCTAGTGACAAGTGTCCAGCACAGGAGGACACAGCAGCTCCTGCCATGTGGTTCTTTTCTCAAACTGATGTATTGATGGCTGTTAGAATCCTCACAGGCAACCTTTTTCTGTATTAATTAATTAAATTTGTATGCCGGAGATCTCAGGGTGGTTTATAGGCGTGTGGCCTGCATGTCAGTTGCCGGTGGGTCCAGAGGCAAAAGGGAGCAGAGCAAAAGATATGGCTCCCCTCTCTACACAGCAGGCTGAACTGAATTCATACAAGTATCTGAGATTTCTACTCCGCTCTTTGCCCAGGCAAGCAAGAACTTTATTACAGTTCAGCCTGGCTCTTGAGGGTGCAGAGCAAGGACTTTTAGGGGAGTGGCTTTGGGAAGAGGGGGTGTTATCCAGAGAGAGCACTATAAGCTAGCTAAGAGAGGCTCTATGGGCCACATCTGGCCTCCTGGCCTGAGGTTTTCCACGTCTATCATGTTTTTATGGTCTGTAAGCTGCCTTAAGTGGGCTCCCTCCCCCATGGCCTATTAATACCTTTGTAAATAAAAACAGATATGTATATTGGACTCACAGCTGTCCATGGAGGCACAGGTCAAATCCGTGTCCAGGGCAGCTGTTTACCAGCTCCATCTGGTACGTAGGCTGAGACCCTATCTGCGTGCGGACTGCCTTGCCAGAGGTGCATGCTCTGGTTATCTCCCGCTTGGACTACTCCAATGCGCTCTATGTGGGGCTACCTTTGAAGGTGACCCGGAAACTACAACTACCGTATTTTTCGCCCTATAGGACGCACCGGCCCATAGGACGCACCTAGTTTTTTTGGGGGGGGATCAAGGAAAAATTTTTTATTTCCCCGCCAGGTTTGCGCAGCCATCCCCAAGCTAGAAGAGCGAGACCGAGCGCTCCGTCTCCCTCTTCTGCCTTGAGGGACAGCCTCTCTAGCCTCCGTGGGGCAGCGGCTTGCCCCGCTGCCCCCCAAGCTTGTGGGGCTGGTGATGGGGAGAGGCAAGCTTGCTTCTCTTCCCCCCCGCGAGCCTCCAGATCAGGTCCGGGAATAGCGGGGTGGCGGTGCTCCGCCTCCCCGCTATCCCCCGAGCTTGTGGGGCTGGCGAAGGGGAGAGGCAAGCTTGCTTCTCTTCCCCCCCGCCAGCCTCCAGATCAGGTCGGGGAATAGCGGGGTGGCGGCGCTGCGCCTCCCCGCTGTCCCCCAAGCTTGTGGGCTGCAGGCTGCTGCCCGCAAGCCTTGCGAGCCTGCGGGACCTCCCGCCGGGCTTGCAAGGCTTGTGGATAGCTTCCTGAAGCCTGGAGAGTGAGAGGGGTCAGTGCGCAGCGACCCCTCTCGCTCTCCAGGCTTCAGCGAAAGCCTGAATTCGCCCCATAGGACGCACACACAGTTCCCCTTCATTTTTGGAGGGGAAAAAGTGCGTCCTATAGGGCGAAAAATACCGTAATCCAGAATGCGGCAGCTAGACTGGTGACTGGGAGCCGCCGCCGAGACCATATAACACCGGTCTTGAAAGACCTACATTGGCTCCCAGTACGTTTCTGAGCCCAATTCAAAGTGTTGGTGCTGACCTTTAAAGCCCTAAACGGCCTCAGTCCAGTATAGCTGAAGGAGCGTCTCCACCCCCATTGTTCTACCCGGACACAGGTCCAGCTCCCTAACTGCGAGAAGCCAAGTTACAGGGAACCAGGCAGAGGGCCTTCTCGGTAGTGGTGCCCTCCCTGTGGAACGCCCTCCCACCAGATGTCAAAGAGAACAACAACTACCAGACTTTTAGAAGACATCTGAAGGCAGCCCTGTTTAGGGAAGCTTTTAATGTTTGATGTATTGCAGTGTTTTAATATATATTTTTTGGGAAGCCGCCCAGAGTGGCTGGGGTATAAATAATAAATTATTATTATTATTATATTTATAAATACATATGAAATCGACAGTTACATAATTCAGGCTTTCGTTAGGTTGATAAACACATGAAATGCCTTTACTGTGATTCACTGTACAACCTTTGGCATTATTTTTCTCTCAGTTTGTTAAAGAATATTCCCTCATTTTGGTTTTCGTACATTGGTTGTTTCGGTAGAAACCTTGTGAATAATGGGTTTTGGCTAGTCAGATGTCTGATGTAATTTTCTGTCTTACTCGGTTTTGAATGACCCATTTTTCAAGAAGTCAGTTCTGTAACACTTCAAAGGCTAAAGTTTTTTGTAGCTTGACTGAAACTGCAGTTTCCTGGGCCATTAGCGCCATTAAATGCATAGGTTCAACTAAGCCAGCTGAAATATGTTTATGTTTTATAAAGTTCTATCATTTTAAATACTAGTCTGGACTCTACCAAAGAAAATGGGGAAGAGGTTCAGCTTTTACTTCATGCAGAACCCAGACCACTTTTGCTGGTTTGAGTAGAGTTGTATGATGATCCAATGCCTTTCCTAGACCTCAAACCCCGATGCCTTTTCCTGACGTGTTAGGAATTGTGAGTTATGTAGCTTGGCAATACTATCTATATGATGCAAATATTTCAACTATGCTTTGTACGTTTCCCCCCTTCAGGTTTCATTAGGTGGCTTTGAAATCACACCACCAGTAATTCTGAGGTTGAAAAGTGGCTCAGGACCAGTTTATGTCAGTGGTCAACATCTCGTAGGTAAGAAAGTGACCTCTCTTCTCTGCTTCACTTAATTTCTGTCTGAGCACATAAATTTGGTAAAGTGAATGCATCTCTTATGGCCTGCCATAAAGATGAAAAGTTGTGTGTAGTCTTACTTGACTTGTCCCATATCTTCAGCTTTAGAAGAAGAACCAGAATCTTCTGAAGATGAAGATGATGATAAGGTACTACACAACACAGCAAAAAGGCCTGCAGGTGTGACATTGGCTAAAGTTCCACAGGTAAGCTGATTGGGGGGGGGGGTAGAGAAATGGCTGCTTTGGAATTGATAGTGTGTCTGTAGGAATGTGTTTCCTCACACAAGCTCTTAAAAACCAAGCAACTCACCTGTGTTCTAGCTTGTATGGTTGGCAAGAGAAATTTTGCATAGGTCCTTGTGAATCTAGATTTAGGAATAAAATAAAACCAAATTTTGTATATAAATTAGATGAAGCTGTATCATGTGGTATGTGTAAAAAAGACCAAAAAGACTTTATTTTAAATTAGTTGCCACCCTTTTTGGATCGGTGGGTACATTTTGATTTTTAAGGGAGTGCTGTTGTGCCCTAGGAAGGAAGAATATAGAACTGAAAGAGGAAGTAAGGCATATTGTCACTTCCAACTTCCTTCTTCAGCTCTACTTTTCAAGGGAGAAAAAGGTAATCATCTTCACAATTCCATAACTAAAGGGATAGTCAGTGGAGGAAACTCAGAGGCCTTCTAGGTGCCAGCGAAGACTTCAGTGGTGAATCCTACATTAGCAGGTCTAAACTTGAAATCAAAACGTTGGGCATATTTGTAATCCCTTCCATACCTTCTTTCTTTAAAAGAAAAAAGTAAAGCTGACAGAGGATGACGACGATGATGAAGACGATGACGATGAAGATGATGATGATGAGTATGTTACCTTTTGCAATATGTTCAGTGTTTTTAACAATTTGCCAATAAATGTCAGCTTTGTACCCAGAAAAATTCTTTTTTTCAAAAGTAGTTATTTAGATAGATCGGTTTATGTTTTATTTATGAATATTTGTGAGGATACATGTGCCTTGTTAAAATGTTGCCATTAATAGCAAAATTTCAGTTTTTGCTAGTGAAAAAACAAGCAGCATTTTTTTTTTACTTTATTTAGTTGGATTTCCTACCCTGCTTTAAATTCAGAAAGGATCTCCAGAGCACCTTAAAAAGAACAGATTTAAATTAGGAATGCTTATACATGCTCTGAAATTGGCATTGTTCTGAGTTAGTGTGTGTCGCCCCCCCAACCTAGTTCACATTAAGTTGTAGTTGTTGTTTCCACTTCAGTTTATCTGTTACTGGTATAGTACAAGTTGGATGAGGGCCTTCAAAGATGCTTAAATTACCATGCTTTTGGGTGTTGATACTAATTGGAATTTTTAATTGTAGTGACGATGACGACATGGATGATGATGAGGAGGAAGAGAAGACTCCAGCAAAAAAAGTGAGTAATTATGTACAATTCAGAAATCACTTCACAACGTATAAATTTGTATGTACAGAAGGGATTATTAACATTTCTATAGGTTGTTTGTTTATGCTATTGGAATGATGTGGTTGAATATAAAGGTGAGCATGTCAAGTCTAAGTATTGTATCCCAACCCTCATAGCAAAGAAAACAGTATCTCATCTCACAATTCTCACAATTTGGTGACAACAATTGCTGAAAAAGAACCGAGCTATTTTTAACAGAATGATTTCTATCCCACTGAAATGATCGAGGTGATTTAAAAACATTAAAACAATTATTTTGTGAGTTCCCGTCTGCCATGTGGGTGCAAATAGTGCAAAAATTGCCATTTGCTATTGATTACATGTCAAAACCTCCTTATACCCTGTCACCAATTAAGAAGGGGGGTTTCTTTTTAGTTGACTGGGTTTGTGTTTCTGCTACCTTTGTTGAGCTCATGCTCTAGTAATCTAGTTGTAAATTTCACATATTTTGAATGCACAGAAGGATGCTTTCAAGCATGGGTTTGAATCAGTCTCTGAGGGTTAATAATTACTAGCTGGTTCATATGCAAACATTGCCTGCCCCTGTATGGTCTCTTCCCCAAAATGCTGGTTCTGAAACATTTTTTAGTCCTCTGTGTTTCAGCTCTGTGTCTTGGTGCTTCAGAGCAACAACACTTGCATTGCCAAATTAAAAAGCAAACATGTCTGATAAGCGCTGTTGTCTTGTCAGCGTTTGAAGGGAGTGGGGTCTGAACTGGCCTAATCTTGAAAGGAAGCTTCTGAGTGAGGAAACGGAGGCTCCCTCTATTGCACAGTCCAGGATCAAGTGCTATTTGGCTCTTCCTTTCCTAGTACTGTCACATGTGGTATCCATAGTTCCTGAATCTATTTTATTTTTTCTTCTCCCCATTGCCTTTTGTTTTCATTAATCAGCAAACGGTTGTTTAAGCACATTGGCAGGAGCAAGTTGCGGCACTATATTGACTCCTTTTCAAGGCCTGGGCTAGACTGGGAAGTTGACCAGCCTTGACTCTCAGTGAATCTGTGCTTATGCCTTTTGAGTTGAGAGCTTTGGGATTAGGAGAGAGTGTGAATGGCTCCCCTGTCATGGCACTTCCTGTTCTGTTCCCTTGGCCTGGGCTGTAAGCAAAATCCACTTGTCTAAGTGGGGACAGAAGATTCCCTTCCAGAGGGAAATGTAGCTTTTGCTTTGGGATAGATAGGTGGAAGTAGGAAGGTGCTTTTAAAATAAATGATTTTAAAAGTAAAATTTTAGTATGGAGCAACTGCAGTAAATTGACTTAGATTATGTAAAGCTATCAGCCGGGATAGTATTTTCTTTTCACATTCAAGTAATAAGATCTTATTCTTTGGAGAAGTAAAATGATAAAAATCCCCTATTTTTATGTTACTTTACAGACATGGGGCACTAGGTGGCACTGTGGCTTAAAGATTAAGTTGGATTAGAGATTTTTCAGTTGTAGCTTTCACTTTCCATTAACAATCCTTTATCTGAGTTCATTACATGTCTGTATAACTTATGAAAAATAATAGAAAAGATCTGAACAAGAGTTGGGGATATTGGTAATATTTTTAAAAGATAGGATTTGTGATTTTGTGTGTTATGAGATTTAGAACCATTAAGGCTATTAAAATCTAATTTGCCTTACTGGGAATCTTAATTTAAAATTGTGAATCAAGGTAAAAATGAATTATGGGTACTAAGTTTTAATCAAGTATAACATTTTTGGTTAAATACAAATTAGTAGAGTCTAAGATTGTAGTTATTTTGTTTGTACCAGTTGCCAATTTTTACTTGTGTTTGTAGTGTGTTACTAATTAAGTTTGTAATGCATTCATGTTTCTTTCAGAAAAAATAAGGTGATCTCCAACTAAGTTGTGTTTAGTAGGCCCACTGAAATAAATGGACTTAAGTAATGTCAGTTTATTTCGAAAGGTCTGTAGCACTGCAAGGTGTAATGTCACCCAAAAGCTTTACTTTTCTAGGTTATCACCACAACAGTTATTATTAACACTGAGCTTCAGTAAAGCAAATAATTTAATTAGACAGTGCCTATATGATATCGAGCTACAGAATATAATCTGGCCATAAGGAATTTTTGTCCATGGTATGATTATTTTCCACCTAGTCATTTTGACACCCTATTTGCAAATGTGGTATGTGGCTAGTAGAGAATGGAATCGTTTGGCAGATTCACATAAAGTGGAGCACTGATAGATTCTTACATATATTCCTATTTTAGCCTGCCCGAGATTCTTCTGCAAAGAACACACCAAAATCAAACCAGAATGGGAAAGATTCGAAGCTGGCAACACCCAAGTCAAAAGTAAGTATAAATTCCTTAATACACTGGTATTCATAATTTGCCTGCAAATTTGTAAAATAATTGGGAATTATTTGAACATCTGTTCACTACAAACTTATGGAAGTTAGCTGTGGAATTTCAATACCTGATTTAAAATAGCTCTTACATGTAACAGGAAACAAAAACTAGAATTCACATTAATGTAGTTGATGAAATGACCATGTTTTTAGAAGGGCTGTATATCTGGACTTCTTGTACAAGCTAGACAGTTGTGGTTGTACACCTTGACACCTTTTACCCCTGTCTAGTGGATGCAACATTATATTGGCACAAGGGCATTTGCTACTTGGTTGTACACACCGTTTGCCTTACGCAGCAGAATATAAATTGGTGTTATTAATCTGAATCTGAAACCAAAGCATATAGTGTAAACAGAAGGCATTGGGCACAATGACCAGATAGTAAATACTATGTTGTCATATTGTTGAGAAATGTAATAAGTTGCTCTGTTTTAGACTCCGGAGTCTCATAAAGAGAAGAAACCACAGAGTCCAAAAACACCCAAAACCTTCACTCTAGATGAGATGAAAGCAAAAATGCAGGCAAGCGTACAAAAGGTAAGTTTACTGGCTACCTGGCTAGTAGAAATTGCCTTACTGACAATCACGTTTTTGTTTTAATTGCTGCTGAGCTCATAGTGGCAAGGAAGACGTAAATCCTTTGTTCAGGTACTGAATGTAAAATTTTGGATGTGCTTGAATTTTAATATAAGTGGTGCAGAAGACCTTTATACGGACTGCTTGGTGAATGTACAGAAATCTGATAGATATAAAATTGCAGGAAACTTGACAATCTGTTTTATAAGAAAAAATGAGTTCTGGGGGAAATAGCAATATGAAATACTTTTCAAACCTAATGTTCTGTTTTAACAACATAAATGTGTAATTAGTCAACACGCACACAGTTGTACCATTGAGTATATTTATTAAAATGTTTAAAGGGTGAGCCCCAACATAATATATGAGGGAAACTGCTTGTTTCTCCTTCTGTTTGTATGCTTTCAAAATCTGATCCAGTGGGTTGGGGGTTTCTGTCAAGCACATGGGGGGAGCTTCGGTGGGAAGGGAGGCAAGCGAAACCCAAAGTCCCATTGTACAAGTGGATTTCTGTTGTACAAGCAGGCAGACTTCATTGGATATTGCCCTGCGTGGCTTTGTTTTGGTCATACAATTATTGCAAAGGTACCAGTGATATAAACAGACTGCAGAATGCTGCATACAAAGTGTATCTTTTTACCAGTTGGATAAATTGGTGTGTGTTGGCGAGGAGGTGGTGAATTGAACACTGAAGCTGTCAGCATTGCAATAAATGAAGGAAAGGTTTATTATCTGGACTAAATATCACAAAGACCTCAGCATTAAGCGGAAATAAGCATGCCTTGCAGAAAAAGCTCAAAAAAATAATTTCTATAATGCATTTTACTGGTAAATAACTACACTAATCTGTTGCATGTTATCATTACACTCAAGCTATATACAGTCCTGCCCGGTTGAATACTGGGAACTGCTTGAGTAAATATGTACAGGCTGAAAATACAATAGTTGCTGTAGGTGCAAGATTTAACAGTCCTGAACTTGCATGTTGCAGTCATGTCAGTAAATACAAACTTAATTTTGCAACTTGGGTTTGTTTGTGAGAAATCCACAAATTCTGATTCCGAACTTTTGAGTTTTGTGTTCTTCAGAAGCTTTGTTTCATTAAGCTTCTCACTACTTCATGTTATCCCCTTGATTGTATCTGTACTTCTACATATACAGTTATTTCATTTCATGCAAAAAGATGGAGGAATCTAAGGCATATGAAAAGCAACAGGATTCAGGCGAGTTGCTTGTTTCATGTGCAGCCAAATGCTATAATCACAAGCATCACTACCCCAATTTCTGATTTTTTTTTCCCAACTGGGCAAAAAAAATAAAATGCTGAGGGGAAAAATTCTCCCCTAGGCACTCAGATCCTACATTTTCCCTATTCCTGCAATCTCACTAAAACAAATGTTGTCTTGTGAACAGGAATTGGCACGCTTTGTCTCTGATAGTAGCAAAGGTCCTCCAGAATGTTGCATGTGAATCAGATTATCTTAAAATTTGTGTAGTGATTTATTTCCATGTACCACACAGTCTAAAAGTCTTTCAGTTCCTTGTGTCAATCTTATGTTTCACTGTTATTTTCTTTTTGCAATAGGGAACTAGTTTGCCTAAGGTGGAGGCCAAGTTTGTGAATTACATTAAGAATTGTTTCAGGACAGAGGACCAGAAGGTAATGAAATCAATCAGGTCTTGATAAAATCGCTAAAATAAATTGTTGCCCCCTTTCCCAATCACTTTCCACACATTTTGGAGCTTCAGCTACAAGCAGTACTTGGACTAGATAAATGGAAGCTGTTTGTGGGAAAGGAAACATTTTTCTCCATTTTGATGGTCGGTGTCTCTTCACTTTTAAACCCACAGGATTCTCCAGCCCCATTTTGACCAAGTAAAATGGTGTTGTGGTTTTCTACTGCTGAATTTGGCTAGCCTTCCCTTCAGTTTCCTTTTTGCAGAGAAGAACTACTGCGCTAGAACCTTTGGCAGTCTTGACGCTTTCCTTTCCCAAAGTCAACCAAATTACTGTGTGACAGCATGCCAGGAGGTGGTGGTGCTGGTATCAGGAAGCAAGCTGTATTGGGTTAGACCTGTAAATCTTAAATTTCACTATCAAAATTCCTTAAACAAAATTGTTATGCTTTTCTGCTTTCCCCCAAACAGTTCAAAGCTGTCGGGAGGGAGGGGGTGTGTGGAAATTGTGGCCCGCTGAAGGGAGAATGTTTGAAAGCAGCTAGTTCAGCTACTGAAGTGGATTTGGACATAAGGCAGGGCAGGCAGAGTTCAGACAGTATTTGCCTAGTTGAGACACACCCTTCCTTTTGCTTTCCTTTACTATGCTTTATAGGGTGTGAGCAGTCTTAAAAGGCAAAATATATTGGGTAATTTTAATCTTGGTGTACTGAGTGGTGTACTTGGTAAGCAATTTTTTTCATAAAATTAGCACAGACTTGGATTTCATATACGCTTGTCCTGTTAACTGTACCTAGATGAAAGAAGCTTTTAAGTGGAAAATTCCATGCCCATAAATACTTTATGCAGATCATTTATTGTTTTAAATAGCTTTTCTGGTGCTTAATGCAATTTGTACTCTAAAGGAAGATCAAGACGGAACTAACCTTTTTTTATTTTTGGTGTGTTTTAGGTTATTCAAGCACTCTGGCAGTGGAGGCAGACTCTGTGAGCAAGAAGTTAATAAATGACTCCTTTTCAAGTTTCAGTTCTGTGTGTATAACCATTAATATCTGGCTGTCCTTTTTATAAATGCTAAAGCTTTCCCTACAGAGTCTTGATTAATGTCGTCCAGAATGTTTTGCCAAGAATGTGTTGTCCAAAATGCCTGTTCGGTTTTTAAGACCAGGACTCCACCCTTTTAATTTCAAATATGTATGGAATGTTTTGATAATGCATAGTAGTGGTGGTCAAAAATGGAAATGGGGAAACTTAAATGTAAATGTGAAAATAAAGTTTAGTATTTTAAGTAGCTTTGCTGCTTTTTTTGTTGGATTGAGCTTTTCTCCCATACAAGTTGCAGCACACTCATACAAACAGGGTTCCTTGATCACATTTTCCCAAGAGCATGAGGTGTGGAATTCCTTTCAGAATGGTATTTTGACAGTTCCTGATCTTGCTGGTTTTATTTGTTTGTTTGTTTATTGTTGGCATCCGTCTGCCTTGAGAGACAATGAAGAGTGCACCTCTAGGGTTGAAGTCACAACTGCTGGAGGATCCCTGTTGCCTTTTCAATTCCCATGTTTTGGCAAGGGTTTTCTAAATTCTGTAGTGAGCTGTATCCCAGTGAATGCCAAAACATCTCAGAAGCTGGCTAGGCCTCACGATGTGAAACAAGGAAGGGTAGGGGGTGTTTCTGAAGAAGAGTTTGGATTTGATATCCTGCTTTATCACTACCCTAAGGAGTCTCAAAGCGGCTAACAATCTTTCCCTTCCTCCCCCACAACAAACACTCTGTGAGGTGAGTGGGGCTGAGAGACTTAAAGTAAGTGTGACTGGCCCCAAGGTCACCCAGCAGCTGCATGTGGAGGAACGGAGATGCGAACCCGGTTCACCAGATTACAAGACTACCGCTCTTAACCACTACACCACACTGGCTTTTGTTTGCAGCTTTTTTACATAGCATGGTCAATGTACATTTAGACCTTTTTTGGGGGGGGGGTTAAGTCCTTCCTTAAATGTTTGCTTAGGAGGTTAGATATCTGCTGATAAATCTGTACAGGCTTTTATACACTCATCCATTCCTGTTTATCATGTATTTCTAAAAGTTCCCCAAAATCTTCCTGGCAAACTGTGAAACTTCTCATTCTGTGTTTCTTGTGCAAGGAGGCAAGACCCAAAAGAACGAAACTGCAAAGGGTTTTTTTGGGACTGTAGGGACAATGTAGAACTTGAATGAAAATGCAGAACATCGCTTAAGGTAATAACTTGTACAGAGTTTTGGTACGCAGAAAGTACGATTGGGAGTTGAAGGGAGAAGGAGATGCCTGGCTGTGCCTTTCTAAGGGTCTTGAGTTCATGCTCAACTGCAGCCAGAGTGGAATATGTAATGGACATATCTTAATATAACATTTAGTGGTAGTAATGGAGGGAATGGGGTCAGTTACAGTTGGTCTAGTACAGTCAACTTGTCTGACCAAAACTGCCAGATGGAGGCTCCAGTGACTGAGCAATTCCATGCGACAACCTAATTGTGACCATAGTCGCATGCTTCTTGCTTTGGAAGCAAATTTAGATTGTCTTTGGTGGTGAACTGAAGGCATCAGATTAACTTCCCAGAAGCAGAATTTTTACAAAATGAAGTCTGTTCTTTTTACTGAACCAAACTGCAGAGCTCAGTGCTGGCTAGTCCCTCTTGAAAATACGCTCACTGTGCTCTACCCAGCTATGGATCTTTGAAGCCTCTGCCACTCGTGCAATCCCTGACTGTCTTGTAAAAAACATGATTTGATTTACTCTGAGTGTTCCAGTTCCAGCCATGTCCCTTTCCATGCATTTCGTTCCCCTGGTTTTCTGTTTCCCTGCCCTCTTGGCAAGTAGCATGCCCAGTCCTCTGGCCTGTTTCTGGTTTTGTTTTTTTGTCCCCTTAGGTTCACTCTATATTTGTATACTTCTTTGAATTCCTCCAACTGTGCTGATACCATTGTAACAGAAACAGGACCATGAGAAACAAAATTCTCAGTACTGTACTCAACAGCTGAGTGAGTTAATACGTTCTGAAGCTTTAGTCAGAGTAGGGAATCACGTATCAATTTATGTTTATGTGAGCTTAGCTGCAGGAACTCGTACCCTCACCCCCAGCCCATTTAGTTGCAATGAGGTAGGTTGGTAGAGAGGTCGTGAGTGGACCATGCATTGCTGTGGTTGAGTGGTGACGAAGCCACATCTCTGGCGCTAGTCAAAGCAAACAGGTACAGTCATAACTCTAGTTGAATGCGCTTCAGGTTGAGCGTGTTCGAGTTGCGCTCCGTGGCAACCCGGAAGTAACGGAGCGCATTACTTCCGGGTTTCGCCGCTTGCGCAGACGCTCAAAATGACGTCACGCGCATGTGCGGTAGCAGCGATGCACAGATGCGCCGTTGCGTCTTGCGTTCCATTTGGGATGCGAACGGGGCTCCGGAACGGATCCTGTTTGCATCCTGAGTTACCACTGTATTTCTCACCACCATGAGAGCTACACAAAGACCAGTTGGTTAGCCTCTTGTAATGTAGACCAAGCAATGGCAACTATTATCAGGTTGGCCCTTCATAATGTAAAGTGTTGTTTTATCACCCTGTTCAGAGATACAAAGCGGGCAGGTGATATCTGTATTAAAAATACTCTGGGAAGAGCTCACAGAATGGGAATAAATGGAAGAAAATCCCATGCGTCAACATGGGAAGACAATAGTGCTCTTGGGGTGACAAGATCACTGCGATGGGTTTTTTTGAGGGGTGGGGTAGAATATATCAGTTCAGTACATCTTGAGGTAGGGACGCGGGTGGCGCTGTGGGTTAAACCACAGAGCCTAGGACTTGCTGATCAGAAGATCGGCGGTTCGAATCCCCGCAACGGGGTGAGCTCCCGTTGCTCGGTAGATAAATAGGTACAGCTCCGGCAGGAAGGTAAATGGTGTTTCCGTGCGCTGCTCTGGTTTGCCAGAAGCAGCTTAGTCATGCTGGCCACATGACCCGGAAGCTGTACGCCGACTCCCTCGGCCAATAAAGCGAGATGAGCGCCACAACCCCAGAGTCGGCCACAACTGGACCTGATGGTCAGGGGTCCCTTTACCTTCACCTTACATCTTGAGGTGTCACTCGAGCATGTTGTTCAACACCATTAGGATGGATGTCTGCCTATCCTTCACTGGCTGAAGTGAGCACTCTAAGTTGCAGTGCTTTTCTCCAAAGGAAACCCCCAAAATAGGTGTATGCAAGGGGTGGGGGTGGGAATTAATCATGCTGCCCAAAAGAATATCGCAGTGGGGCTCTTTCCAATCATCCCAAACATGAATGTTGGAGACGTGTACAGTCCTAGTCTCTGGGTATAGGGCATTATATAAATTCAACAAATGATAATATAAGCTGTAACCCAAATACAGCTATGAAGAGTCCTAACTAGTTTTTACCCACATTCGTTCAGAAGGTTCCTGAGAACTTGAATTTGATAATATTGGAGCCCCTGGTTGTTTCTATCTGTGTGGGATGTAAATCAGTTATGCTAGAGCTATCTGCCGTGCTTCCCTCAAGTACTATATCATTCTTGGAAACAGCAGGAGATTGCAACAGGAAAATATTTTGAGTGCTCTAGTTTTTTGATTATGGGTTTTCCCTTGTGAAACACTAATGGTTTTAGAAAGAAAAACCTAAGAAAATATAGAAAGGGCCAGGGAGGGAGTTGGGGGAGAGTTTTTAAAGTAATGCATGTGACCTCATTACAAAATGGAAAACTCCCTTTCCCCACATTCATTGAGTTACTTAGTTGACGTTGACCACAATCTCATCAATCTGTTGATGGAACATGCCACTTAGTAAATTAGTACTGTCTGAAAAACCTTAATTGTAAGTCCACAAGGGGATGAGGTTAATCTAAGATCCCACCTCTTGAATGTCAAGTTACAACAATAAAAGGAACTACAAGAAATGGGCAGATACACATATAATCATGTGTGAAATTGTATTGTTTGACGTCACTAATGGGTAATGATTCTACAGACAGAAGGTAGCTGTGAATAACATCTTGAAAGGATATGTGGATTTTGTTTGCTAGTAGAAAAGCAGTTTAAAAACACTCATAATAAATATAGAGGCAAATTTATTCTTTTCTGGTTGCAAGTGATATAGAAGCTAATCACTTTGGATTAAAAAATAAAATCAAGGAAAATCGTATTTTGCTTTTTGGTAGCAGAAGGGCTCTGTCAGGAAAAAGGCTTTTGATCCAGTTGAAAATTCCACTCCTGGAAGGAGGCAAATTTTGGTTCATTCCTGTGTCCCTGATTTGTGCCACCCCCTAGCAGATTTTCAGTAGGTGCAAGAGGCTACAAGGAAGAATGATTGAAATTTGCGTCCTTTGCCCTCAACTGGCGGGACAAGGGTTGTATTCAACGTAGTGCTGAGCAAAACATTGCCCTTGCACACCCTAAATATGTTTTGGGTTTTCTCCCAAGCCTCCAGAGCAGATCTGGGGTCATTGTGGGGCAAACACGTGAGTAGCACTATTTAATTGAATACCCCCTTCAGTCTCTATCCAAGCAGCTGTTAACTCCCCCCCCCTGAATGCATGCCGCTAGTTCCAGAGGTACTTTGGTAGTTACAAAAGTTGAGCCCCTAAAAACCCAGAAGGGTAGCCATGTTACTCTGTTGGCAGCAAAAGCAACAGGAAAACCATACAACCATAGATCTGTAGGAAGGGAGCATGAGAGTCATCTAGTAAACCCCTTGAGATACAGGAATCTTTTGTCTAGAGTGGGGCTCAAACCCACAAGTCCCTGAGATTAAGAGTTGCATGCTCTACCGACTGAGCCATCCCAGGTGCTCTTGTGGCACCTTACAAACTGAAACAAATATTACGGCATAAACTTTAGATGGGTTACACCAAATGCATGAAGTGTTACTCTTGAGTTGCTGCTATACATTCACACGGAGGGGGAAAGTTAACATGGAGGGGAGGGATTGTAAACTGAGATCTCAAGGTCCTGCGCCCTGCAAACAAACAACAACAGCGACAACAACCTTCCCTGCATCTGGTAAAGCATGAAGTGTCAAGAACTCCCTTACTGATTTTTTAAAAAGTGTTTTTGGAGCTCTCCCTCAAGGGAGACTCCTCTGTTGTTTTAGGCAACAGCAGTTCAAGACTATTCCTTTCTATCCATCCACTCTGGGCACTGCAGTGTACCCCTTGCAGAGTTACATACCCAGCAGCCCTTTGCAAACTACAGTTCCCAGAATTCTTTGAGGGAAAGAAGGCGCTTTGAAGGTGCTTTAGAGGTACAGTGTTTACCACAACCTCAGGGAACAATCTCATTTTTTCCTGCTTCATTTTCTGTCTCTTGCTTTGCTCTTTATCAGCCTTTTTGCACTTGTTCCTTTGTTTTCCATTTTTCCATTGTTTCTCTACTTCGATCTGATGCGAGCCACCTTGTGGTTGTTTTTATTATTATTTAAAGGTGGAAATGCAGTGCACAAATGTTTGAAATGAAACAAATTAGTTGTACAGCATTCTTTGGATATACTGTATCTTTTGCTCTATAAGACTCACTTTTTCCCTCCTAAAAAGTCAGGGGAAATGTGTGTGTGTCTTATGGAGCAAATGCAGGCTGCGCAGCTATCCCAGAAGCCAGAACAGCAAGAGGGATTGCT
Organism: Podarcis filfolensis; assembly: GCF_964270895.1. NCBI lineage: Eukaryota > Metazoa > Chordata > Lepidosauria > Squamata > Lacertidae > Podarcis > Podarcis filfolensis. Next base: position 10,302,035 of record NC_139606.1, on the reverse strand, counting down.
GCTTTCACTGCACAGTGATCCCTCTTGCTGTTCTGGCTTCTGAGATTCAGAATATTTTTTTCTTGTTTTCCTCCTCCAAAAACTAGGTGCGTCTGGTGGGTATTTTAATAAACAAAGTCAAGGCGGGCATTAAAGTGAGAGATCCTGTGTCTCTGTGTGTTTATATGTTTTAATGAAGTCTTCAGGTGAAGCCCTTCTGGTCAATAATTTGAAGCACTACTTTTTTTTAAAAAAAATCATGCGCATCCATGTTTAAAATTGCCAAGGAAGTCCCATTACATTCAATAGGAATCACTTCTGAGTAGATATTATAAGGGCTGCAATGTAAAAGAGCTACAAACTTCAAAAGTTAGTATTGTTTAAAAGCTTGGGGGAATATTCTTTATACATACACATGTAGTAGTGATGTATGGAAGTGAGAGCTGGACCATAAAGAAGGCTGATCGCCGAAGAATTGATGCTTTTGAATTATGGTGCTGGAGGAGACTCTTGAGAGTCCCATGGACTGCAAGAAGATCAAACCTCTCCATTCTGAAGGAAATCAGCCCTGAGTGCTCACTGGAAGGACAGATCGTGAAGCTGAGACTCCAATACTTTGGCCACCTCATGAGAAGAGAAGACTCCCTGGAAAAGACCCTGATGTTGGGAAAGATGGAGGGCACAAGGAGAAAGGGACGACAGGGGACAAGATGGCTGGATAGTGTTCTCGAAGCTACCAGCATGAGTTTGACCAAACAGCGGAAGGCAGTGGAAGACAGGAGTGCCTGGCGTGCTCTGGTCCATGGAGTCACGAAGAGTCAGACACAACTAAACGACTAAACAATATTTATCTGCATGGGTTCCTATGCCTTGCTCATAGGAAGGCTGATATGAAAGACTAAAATGCTTTCATTCATGACTCAAACCAGTGGCATCTTTTGGAATGCTCTGCGTAAACACAATTTTAATTTGGGGTGGGGCAGAAATGGGGCAGTGGTGAAATGCTCCATGTTACTTCAGGCAAGACTGCTTCAATAGACAACTGAGCTTTCTTGGTTTGGTGGACATTATTTTTAAATTTTTAATTAAATTTTAGTAAGACAGAAAAAGAAATGCACTCTACCGGTGCAAAGACATACAAAAATAAGGCTACTATTTACATACATATATACATAAATCCTTCCCATCACCACACCCTCCACAACATCTCGACTTCCTTATCTTATAGATTTGATACTGTCATTGCAATTTTTAAATTTTAAATTTGGTTTGGTAGACATTAATTAATCATTTTGCTGGCAGAGGTTGAGGTGAGGGCGAGACCTTCCTGATTTGATGGTTTTTTGGGGGAAGGGGGGTGCTCAGTAAGGTATGGCTTGGAGGGGCTATAATCCACTCCACAGAGTTTAGGGTTGGACTATCTGAAGGAACACCTTCTTCCGTCTTTACCTCCCTGACTTTGGAAACCAGCAACTTGGGACTTCCCCCACAGCCAGAAGTCAGAATGTTCCTACCCAGGTGCAGGGCTTTGTTTGTGGTGGCCCCTTGGCTTCCCTCCCATTAGAAATCTGTCACATCTGTGAGCTTGGTACTCTCAGATACATCATGAAGACTTTTCCTATAGCTCTTTGGAATTTGCTAAGCAATATTTACTCTGGCTACAATGCCAAGGTATGCTTGTTTTAGGTTTTATGGCTTAAAAGTAAATAAATCCACAGATAGCCTTCTACTTTAATTATGCTATGGAAGCGGAATGTAATTTTTTTTAAAAAAAAAACAAGTCAAAAAAGAAGAAGAGAACATGCTTTTTAAAATTGCGAACTTGGTAGTACAAAGGGCAAACAGCTGCCTGGCCTGCTGAATGATGTCAGGTGCAGGAAGGGTGGAAGGAGATAGAATCCTTTTCTGTACTTCTCATTCACATTCCTAAGCCCTGATGCGATGGGGCATCCAGTGGATGTGAAGGCTTTTTCACTCAAGCATGCTATTAATTCCTTGGGCCTATTGAATACATTTCATACTGTGTGAAACGTCTGGTAGTTCAAGTGACGCTGCGGACCAGTGGAGCAGAGAAAGTGAATTGCTTTTTTTTCTCCTTTTCACTTTTAGCAGGGGGATTCTTTAACAGCAATGTAAGCAGAAGATGCCGTGGATTTGAATTTGTCGAGGAAGGGTTACTAATCCAACATGCCTCTGAAAAAAAACCCTTTGAACACAGTATTAAATCGGGACTTTTCAAGCGGCTGAAACAAATTAACACCATTAAGAGAGTTCTGCTGCCGAAGCCTTGGCCCTGGGTGAAATTTTACGGGCTACTGTAAGTTCCAACCTCTCTGCCGTGCATTTTCTGCGAGGTGGAAAGGGGACCTGATGCACATTTACAAAGGCCTGGGAATACAGGTACTGGGTGTGTGGAAGCCATTTTTTAAAACCGTGTTTCAGATCGTATGTTTCTTTGCCGATAGTGCATAGGCTTTGCCAAGACATCAATAGAGTCAGAGGCAGCAGCAGGGCCAGAGTCTGGGGTCATCGTGCAACACAACCCTTCACATGGTTCATGGTTCGCTCAGAATGATTCATGGAGAAGGGCTTTGGTTCAGTGGTACAGCCCTCGCTTAACATGCAAGGAGGTCTCAGTCTCATTTGCTGGTATCTCTAGCATGTGGGAAATTGGGTCCTCCCTTAAAGAGGGCACGTATTGCGGTGAGACTTGGAAAACCGACACCCTATGTTGTGGGCGGTTACGATTGGTCAGCCACAACACCCGATTGGTAGGTCCCTCGAAGCTGGGTGCAATCTGGCCAATGGGATGCAGTCCAAACAGTTCGAGGGACCTATTTATACCATGCACGTGACCCAGAGCTTCTTCTTTTGGCGCATGCATTCGGAACACCCACCCACCTCTCCCTACTTTTAGGGCTTTGTGCTTGACTATGCCATCGTGTGTTGTCTGTCGTTGGGACAGGGGCACGGCAGGAATTTTCCCCACTTGGCTGATTGGCTGTTGCCATTTGGGTTTCACCTGCCGAGTAGCAAGTCGTCACAACTTGTAAGGTTGCGGATAGGCTCTGGTTCAGGTGATAGGGATGGGAGAAGGCTCTCGCCATCCCTATGTGAAGGGTATTCCGTTAAAGGAAACCAGGGACTCAATGGTTTGGTCAACCAGTATGTTTCCGAGCACAATTCAAAGTGTTGGTGTTGACCTTTAAAGCCCTAAACGGCCTCGGCCCAGTATAACTGAAGGAGCATTTCCACCCCCATTGTTCTGCCTGGACGCTGAGATCCAGCGCCGAGGGCCTTCTGGCGGTTCCCTCACTGCGAGAAGCAAAGCTACAGGGAACCAGGCAGAGGGCCTTCTCGGTAGTGGCGCCCGCCCTGTGGAACGCCCTCCCATCAGATGTCAAAGAGATAAAGAACTACCTGACATTTAGAAGACATCTGAAGGCATTCCTGTTCAGGGAAGTTTTTAATGTGTGACATTTTAATGTATTTTTAATCTTTGTTGGAAGCTGCCTGGAGTGGCTGGGGAGATAGGTGGGGTACAAATAAATTCATCATCATCATCATCATCATCATCATCATCATCAACCCCTGAGAGGGGGTTGTGCCCATGCCTGAGTCCGGGGGACATTTGGGTGGCGGAGTTAGCCCGTTCCCGGCTTTCCGCTTATCCAGGTGTTCACCCTTGGCTGACCTATGCTGGAACCCTGAGTCAGCGCTACCTGCATGGCAGGAAGCTAGTTGAACCAGAGCCTATGCAACCATTCACTTTCTGTAATCAATAAAGTTGTGGCCTAAATTCTGCCAAAAACCAAAACCAAAATTTGAGTCATATGTGAATTTATTTAGGGGGGAGGTTTCTGGGTCTGAACACACAATGACCGCTGCCTGAAACACTGGTGAAAACAATCTCCAACCAGGGCTGCAGCCGTTGTATTATTAGGTCCAGTCAAATACCCTTTTCTGCCTCTCCCATTCCACATACTGCCTGCCCCTTCACTTTGGCTTCTGTCACGGTGTTCCAATGTGCCAGAAGCGGTTGAGTCATGCTGGCCGCATGACCTGGAACGCTATCTGTGGACAAACGCCAGCTCCCTCAGCCTGAAAGTGAGATGAGCACCACAACTCCATAGTTGCCTTTGACTGGACTTAACCGTCCAGCGATCCTTTACCTTTTACCTTTACCTATCTTTTGTGTACAGATAAATGTGGTTGATTCATTACCGTGTTATTGTAGACTTCTGGTAAGGGAACCTAATATGCAGGAACAGGAGAGTAAAAGCAAGTTAAGAAACCCCAGTCTGGTCCAAGGTGCAAAGGACATAATTCTCATGAACATGGTGAGTAATGTGTTGTTGTGCCAGGCAGTGTCTCCTTGTTATTCAGGTGAACAGCAGTTGTGGGCTGGTACACTGGCCAGTTTCTCTCTCCTTCAGCATCAGCATGACATCACAATGGCCTGTGTCTCTCCTTCTGGTTGGACACATCCGTGTGAGAACACAGTGGCCAGTCTGTGAAATAGGCAGCATCAGCATGAGATCACAGCGGCCAGTTTTTCTCCCTCATGTGGCTAGCATGGGCCACAGTGGGCAGCCCCTGTCCTTCAGGCAGGGAGCATCATCTTGTGGGGAGAGGCATTCATTCATCTTCATTCCTCTTCCACTCAGGCAGGCAGTAGAATGTGGGCAGAATATTTATTTCTCTTGCGGAAGCTGCCAAAAGCAGGTACATGTCAACACAATCTCTTTCTCAGTGAGGCAGGCTCAGTTGGGAGCAGATGGTGGACCCTGTATGTTCTTCTCTTAGTGAGGTGGTCAGCAGAAGTATGAGTGTAGTGGTCATCTCACTGAAATGGGCAGCAGCAGGTGGACAGAGAAGCAGCAGGCAAGGCAAAGAGCAGGCAAGTAGGCAATCCATCTATTACAGGGCCTCTCTGCTTACAGGAAGTGGACGTGGGTGGTGCTGTGGTCTAAGCCCCTGAGCTTTTGGGGCTTGCCAGTCTGAAGGTCAGCAGTTCAAATCCCCATGACAGAGTTAGATTTCATTGCTCGGTCCCTGCTCCTGCCAACTTAGCAGTTCGAAAATTTGCCAGTGCAACTAGATAAATAGGTACCACTTTGGCAGGAAGTTAAACAGCATTTCCATGCACTCTGGATTCTGTCACGGTGTTCCGGTGTACCAGAAGCATTTAGTCATGCTGGCCACATGTCCTGGAAAGCTGCCTGTGGACAAACACTGGCTCCCTCTGTCTGAAAAGTGAGATGAGTGCCGCAACCCCAAAGTCGCTTTTGACTGAACTTAACCATCCAGGGGTCCTTTACCTTTCTTACCATTTAGGTTTCTATAATACAGCGGGTAGAACTGTGGTCTAAACCACAGAGCCTAGGGCTTGCCAATCAGAAGGTTGGTAGTTCGTATCCCCGTGACGGGGTGAGCTCCCGTTGCTCGGTCCCAGCTCCTGCCAAACTTAGCAGTTCGAAAGCAGGCCAAAGTGGAAGTAGATAAATAGGTACCACTCCGGCGGGAAGGTGAACGGTGTTTCCGTGTGCTGCTCTGCTTCCCCAGAAGTGGCTTTGTCATGCTGGCCACATGACCCGGAAGCTGTACGCCGGCTCCCTCAGCCAGTGAAGTGAGATGAGCGCCACAACCTCAGAGTCGGTCACGACTGGACCTAACGGTCAGGGTTACCTTTACCTTTAATACAGTGACATGACGTAATGTTTTCAGTTTGCAGGGAAATATCAAATGTATTTTTTTATCCATCTTCATTGTGAGGTTTTTTATTATTTATATTTTTAAAGAAAAGGTTATGAGGAGACATTGGTCTTCTTCTTTTGTGTATGAAATGGAAGCTCTTTCCGTCAGGTCGATCTGCCAATTAACTTGCTATCTTAAATATCTTGCTTTCTAAATTCTGAGGATGGTGTCTGTGTGAATACCAACTAACACTCCCCATTTATCCAGATATTTTTAATCTGCCCTCCCAGGCTCTTGAGATCACATCATCACATAGTTTCGTTATGAAAATAGCCCTGTTTTCATCAATAGCCTACGCAGAAGTCAGCCCTCCAACACTGAACAACGCCAGTTATGCAAAGCCATTGGGAAAATGCAAAGTAGAAGGGATTAATAATATCACCTGAACTAGTACTCCCTACTGACTTTGAAGTGTGAGATTTGATTACTTCGGTCTCACCCTGCATAGCTGGCATTGTAATGAATGATCATAACATTACCCAGACTTGGCTAGAAGACCAGCCAAAATCTATTGACGTCAATCTTGCATCCATTGACATCAACAAGAAAACCTCGGCCAACATATGCAGGAAGAACATTAGTAATCTCCTGCAGATCTGAAGAAGGTTCACTGTTCATCAGGATGAAGGGCAAAGGCTGGAGGGAAACAAAAAAAGAGTATCCTTCCATTAAGACATAGCATACCTCTGTAAAACCATACTAAATATACTAGACCAGCCTTTCTCATCCTGGTGTACACCAGATGATTTGGACTACAACAACCATTAGCACCAGTCAGCAAAGCTGTGTTGGATGGAGCTGATGGGAGTTGTAGTCTGAAACTTATGGAGGGCACCAGTTTCGCAAAAGCTGCACTACATGTATTATGAATATGAGTGTCAGCCTTGCAGAAAAGCTTGGGCTCATTTAGGGCTGGCAGAATAGATGACATTTCTAGTGCAAGAGGAATAATGGTTTGGCATGCCCTTTGAATATTGAAGGAAACCGTCAAGACCTGACACTCTCTCTTGGCAGAGAAAACATCTATGAAATATAGTATTGCTGGTCAAGCAGCAGATCGTTCTCTTTTGTCATCTTTTTCTGTACCTTTGGTTTATTCTTGTTTTCTTTATCCAGCCCACCTTTCAATATTTGATTCTTGCTAAGAGGCCTTCTGGCTGTAAGCCAGAGAATTAGGCTGTATGGGAACTTGAAATTCACATTTTTAAGTTTCGTGGAGAAAGGGTAAGATAATAAATATGGAATATCAGCTGTCCTGGTTATACCTTCTTTCTTCCCGGGTTTGCAGTGAGCAGTCGCCTGCCTCTGTTAAACCGTGGAGTTTCCTCCCACCAGATGTAGAGATGGGCACAAGCTTTAAAATAGGATCAAAGACTTTCCTTTTTCAAAAGGTCTCCCACATGAAAACCATGGGATGGATCTGCCTGAGATTTGGCACGCTTAGTCTACTCTGAAGGGACTTCTGTGCCTGAAAATTGTATCCACTTATACGAAAGTCAAAAAAAGGGTACATTCCACATTATAGTCAACAGGGGTGAAAGAGCACTTCGGATCTAACAGATCAAATTTGGGCCTGAATAATGCAAGCTAACAATTCTCTCCCACCAACTGCTCAAACTTGTTTGTGGAGAGGCTACATTAACCATTGATTTCTTAAGTATATGCTTGAAATGACACTACAAACTCAATGTAATGTTTTTGTGGGGATTCTATTATATAACCAGACTTGTACTCAGTTACTCTTTATTATTTGGGGAAATAACAATTTTATTGGAAGGGGGGAATGTATTGAATCAGAATGACACAGAGCAGAACCAAAACAGATCAGGCTGCCTCCAAGCGCTACAGATACAAGGCACAACATCTTGTTGCTGCACACCTCTAGCTTTACAGAGGGTGGTGAACACAGCGCATGATATCATGGGCTGCCCCTGAGCCCACTAGATGACATCGCAAGGGATCGTTGTCTTAGGAGAGCGAGGAAAATTCTCAGGAACGATTCATACCCCGGCCAGCACCTCTTTAATCTTCTACCCTCGGGCAGGAGATATAGAAGTATAATCAGTCGTGCCAACAGGCTAAAAAACAGTTTTTGTCCGTGGGCTGTTAGGCTGCTGAACAGAAAATAATATACTGCAACTGACTTTCAGGGTTTGTGTGTTATGCGACAAGCACACAGAGTGCAATGAGATTGAGTGTTTGTGTGGGGAGGGTAAAGATAATGGTAAAGGCACCCCTGACCATTAGGTCCAGGCTTGGCCCCCTCTGGGGTTGCGGCGCTCATCTTGTTTTATTGGCTGAAGGAGCAGCTTCCGGGTCATGTGGCCAGCATGACTAAGCCGCTTCTGGCGAACCAGAGCAGCACACGGAAACGCCATTTACCATCCCGCCGTAGTGATACCTATTTATCTACTTGCACTTTGACGTGCTTTCGAACTGGTAGGTTGGCAGGAGCAGGGACCGAGCAACAGGAGCTGACCCCGTCGTGGGGATTCGAACTGCCGACCTTCGGATCGGCAAGCCCAAGAGGCTCAGTGGTTTAGACCACAGCGCCACACACATCCCAGAAACCTAAAGAATCCTGTGGCATATCAAAGATGATAATATTTTTGGCACCACACCACATCAACTGCTAAGATTAAGCAATCTTCCAATAATTCCTAACAAGACTTAATGACAGAAATATAAGAATGTAAACCAAATAGCAACAAAAACAATACATCTACACCAAAACAAATGTTGCCCCCCAAGCAATACCCCTAAATATCCACAGATCCAGATTTCAAACACAAAGTCCCTTCTACCAGATCTTTCAGAAACGTCACACAACACCATGGGTAGGCAAACTAAGGCCTGGGGGCTGAATCCGGCCCAATCGCCTTGTAAATCTGGCCTGCGGACAGTCCAGAAATCAGCATGTTTTTACATGAGTAGAATGTGTCCTTTTATTTAAAATGAATCTCTGGGTTATTTGTGGGGCATAGGAATTTGTTCGCCCTCCCCAATATAGTCCGGCCTTCCTCAAGGTCTGAGGGACAGTGGACCAGTTCCCTGCTGAACCCTGCACAACACGAATGCTTTTCACAGAATGATCTAGGGAAGTCTGATATGACTATAGTGCTCTTCACTGTAGATTAAAGGGTATTCATTCTCTCTCTCTCTCTTTCTCTCTCTCTCTCTCTCTCTCTCTCTGACAAAAAAGTGAGGTATAAATAAATAAATAATGATGATGATGATGATATTCTTAAAAATGAAGACTTTTGCTTCCTCAAATTCTTCCCCCCTTTTAATATTTTAGCTGTAATAATAATTTTATTATTTATAAGCCACCCATCTGACTGGATTGCCCCAGCCATTCTGGGTGGCTCCCAACAAAACATTAAACACACAATAAAATCTCAAACATTAAAAGCTTCAGGTGTCATCTAAAAGTCGGATAGTTGTTTATTTCCTTGACATCTGATGGGAGGGCATTCCGCAGGGCGGGCGCCACTACTGAGAAGACCCTCTGCCTGGTTCCCTATTACTTCACTTCTTGTAGTGAGGGAACTGCTAGAAGGCCCTCAGAGCTTTTAAAGGTGAGAATACTTTGGGAAAAGCCATTGCTCAGGGCTGGAACATCTGCCTTGCATGTAGAAAGTCCCAGGTTCAGTCCCTGGTATCTTCAGATAAGGGTGAGAAAAGGCTTCTTTCTGAAACTCTGGAGAGTTTGGATATTATTGAGCTGGATGGGTTGGATATGTGTGGACGTTCAGAGGATGACCTCCAAACCATCCTAAATATCTTCGCAGAAGCTTATGAAAAGCTTGGCCTGTCGCTCAACATCCAAAAAACCAAAGTGCTGCACCAACAAGTACAAAATAACCCCTCTGCAGCGCCACAAATCCAACTCAGTGGTGTAACGTTGGAAAATGTCGATCACTTCTCCTACCTAGGCAGTTACCTTTCCACAAGGGTCAACACTGATGCCGAAATCCAGCATCGCCTGAGCTCTGCGAGTGCGGCTTTCTCCTGATCTCTATTTCAAACTTAAAAATGGAAAGCGTAATGCTGGTGGTCAACAAAAGAAGTTTAAAGACTGTCTCAAGGCAAATCTAAAAAAAATGTAGTATAAACACCGACAACTGGGGAACACTGGCCTGCGAGCGCTCCAGTTGGAGAACAGCCTTTACCAAAGGTGTCATGGGCTTTGAAGACACTCGAACTCAGGACGCAAGGGAGAAATGTGCTAGGAGGAAGGCATGCTTGGCAAATCCACACCGTGATCAACTCCCGCCTGGGAACCAATGTCCCCACTGTGGAAGGACGTGTGGATCCAGAATTGGCCTCCACAGTCACTTACGGACTCACTGTTAAAACCGTGTTTATGGAAGACATCTTACAGTGGTACCTCGGGTTACATACTCTTCAGGTTACATACGCTTCAGGTTACAGACTCCGCTAACCCAGAAATATTACCTTGGGTTAAGAACTTTGCTTCAGGATGAGAACAGAAATCGTGCTTCGGTGGCGCGGCAGCAGCAGGAGGCCCCATTAGCTAAAGTGGTGCTTCAGGTTAAGAACAATTTCAGGTTAAGAACGGACCTCCGGAACGAATTAAGTACTTAACCCGTGGTACCACTGTACATAGCTATTAGTGATCGCCAAAGAATGGCAGATTCCAATGTTCCCGTGTTGACAAATCACAAGCACCAGGAATGAAATATAATGTTGCCATGCAGACAATACTGATCAATGTATTTCTGAAAATTAAAATAGGAATGTAATTTGGGTAGTTCCTGGCATTTTCGTCTGCTGTATGTGAGTTTTCCAGGAATGGGCAATAGTTCCCATATCACGCCCAGTGAGATGTGATCATTGTTCTCATTGATTCTTTTTAAAGAGTTGTGCTTTTTTAAATATTAATGGGAGTTGAGGCAGACTTGCTTTCTCCCTGCTGAATAACATCAGTGGCTGATGTGAGAGTTGAAAACCACAGACGTTTGGTTGGTGCCCTAGAGGATGAATGACTTACCCATTCCAGAGCATGAACTTGAATTTGTCATATGTTTGGATCTGGAAAAATAACCCTTGTATTTTGTGCTGCTGCCAGCATAGGAACATAGGAAGTTGCCTTGCAATGAGTCAGATGGTTGTTCGGCGTTAATAATGGTTGTTCCATTATGTTTGACATTGTCTGAGAGATTTTACTTTCTTGGGCTCTATGATCACTGCAGATGGTGACAGCAGCCACGAAATTAAAAGACGCCTGCTTCTTGGGAGAAAAGCAATGACAAACCTAGACAGCATCTTAAAAAGTAGAGACATCACCTTGCCGACAAAGGTCCGTATAGTAAAAGCTATGGTTTTCCCAGTAGTGATGTATGGAAGTGAAAGCTGGACCATAAAGAAGGCTGATCGCCGAAGAATTGATGCTTTTGAATTATGGTGCTGGAGGAGACTCTTGAGAGTCCCATGACTGCAAGAAGAACAAACCTATCCATTCTGAAGGAAATCAGCCCTGAGTGCTCACTGGAAGGACAGATCCTGAAGCTGAGGCTCCAATACTTTGGCCACCTCATGAGAAGAGAAGACTCCCTGGAAAAGACCCTGATGTTGGGAAAGATGGAGGGCACAAGGAGAAGGGGACGACAGAGGACGAGATGGTTGGATAGTGTTCTCGAAGCTACCAGCATGAGTTTGACCAAATTGCGTGAGGCAGTGGAAGACAGAAGTGCCTGGCCTGCTCTGGTCCATGGGGTCACGAAGAGTCAGACACGACTAAACGACTAAACAACAACAACAACAACAATGGTTGTTCCATTATGTTCGACATTGTCTGCACCAAAGGTCTTCAACCTCTTGAGACCCAGGACCATAGCTGTCAACGTTTCCTTTTTCTATGGGAAATTCCCTTATTCCGAATAGGATTCCTCACAAGAAAAGGGAAAAGTTGACAGCTAGGCCCAGGACCCATATTTAGGCCAAACATGCTTTTAAACACCCACCCACTGCCATGGACTGGTTGGATGCAGAGGAGTGATGGAAGGAGTCCTTTGGGGAACCAGCAAGGGAAGAAGGCTCCGAGGCTGGGGAATGGTGGTGAGATTATGAGTGGTCAAAGGGAGAAGCCTGGGAAGAGGAGGTGTCAGAAGCTGAAGAGGTAAACTTCAAATCAAACACATTGCTTCATAAGTTGATTTCCCACCCTCAACTCCACAGTGTTTTTACTCACACCTTTTCTACTGATGATGATGATGATGATGATGATGATTATACTGCCATTTACCTGCAAGTCTCAGGGTGGTTCCAACATAAAATCCCAGTATAAATCATATCTTTTTCCATTACAAAAGTTTCTCTATTATAATTACTTTGTCATTTTTCTTCCACTGTTTTTTATCTCAAATCCTGCCCGTGATTTCATTTGACTGTAAAAACCAAGAGCTTAAACATCCCTTCCCTATAATAATAAGAGGATACTACTACTACTACTACTAATTTATTATTTATACCCTGCCCATCTGGCTGGGTTTCCCCAGCAACTCTGGGCGGTTTCCAACAAAACACTAAACTACAATAACCTATTAACATACGTTTAGAGGAGAGTGAAAAATGTTTATTGAATATACGTGGGGAAATTATGTGCACTTGAAAATGTTGGCAGCATTAAGATAAATTTAACACTGTAAATAAGTTTTGATGGATGTAATAATGGAATACTGAATGGTTTTAGTTTATGTAAAATATGAGGTTCCAATACTTTGGCCACCTCATGAGAAGAGAAGACTCCCTGGAAAAGACCCTGATGTTGGGAAAGATTGAGGGCACAAGGAGAAGGGGACGACAGAGGACGAGATGGTTGGACAGTGTTCTCAAAGCTACCAGCATGAGTTTGACCAAACTGCGGGAGGCAGTGGAAGACAGGAGTGCCTGGCGTGCTCTGGTCCATGGGGTCACAAAGAGTCGGACACGACTAAACGACTAAACAACAACAAAAAATATGCAGGGATTTATGATATGCAAAATGAACCATGGAAACAGAAGAAAGGAAGTCATTGATATTTTAAGGATGTTTAAATGAGTGTTCTAAATTGTGAAACAGAAAATGTAATAAAAATTACACACACACACACACACACACACACACACACACAGAGAGCAACCTATTACTATCTTTATTCCATATCTCGAGTTCTGAGAAGTAGAACCAATGTTGTCTGAGAAGCCTTTGCTCTCGGTGGAATATGTTGTTGTTGTTGTTTAGCCGCTTAGTCGTGTCCGACTCTTCGTGACCCCCTGGACCAGAGCACGCCAGGCACTCCTGTCTTCCACTGCATCCCGCAGTTTGGTCAAACTCATGCTGGTAGCTTCATGAACAATGTCCAACCATCTCGTCCTCTGTTGTCCCCTTCTCCTTGTGCCCTCCATCTTTCCCAACATCAGGGTCTTTTCCAGGGAGTCTTCTCTTCTCATGAGGTGGCCAAAGTATTGGAGCCTCAGCTTCAGGATCTGTCCTTCCAGTGAGCACTCAGGGCTGATTTCCTTCAGAATGGAGAGGTTTGATCTTCTTGCAGTCCATGGGACTCTCAAGAGTCTCCTCCAGCACCATAATTCAAAAGCATCAATTCTCCGGCAGTCAGCCTTCTTTATGGTCCAGCTCTCACTTCCACACATTCGGTGGAATATAATTCTCCCCAAACTCTGCTCTCATAGAAGAGTTGCAGGCTCAGTAAGAGAACACACAGCTGATCCCTTCCCCCATCTCAAGTAAAGGACTGCGGCAAGGCAGTTGCTCCAGAATTTGCAGCAACGTTGTTTTCCCACTAGATGGCAAGCGAAGTGTTTGGAAACTCTTTCAGACTGGCAGCCGGTGGAAAACAGCTGGGGTGTGGGAAATAGAAAAATCTATTTGATTTCTTTTTTTAAAAAAAGAAACTTTGCTAGAAAAAGAAAAAGTCAACTTGAGCTCAGACGTAAATAATATCCCAAATGTGAAAGGGAGCAGCAAAGAATAGCTTGGCAAAAATAAACCACAACTATCCTACCATACTAATTTTACGTATTCGTTTGAAGCATTTCTCTCTGCTGCTTTCCGACACGGGTTACAAACCGGCTTACAACAACAGTATATTATATACGTCTACACACAGCAAATAAAAATACAATAAACAGTCATAAGAATGTTAAGCAGCCAGTTAAAGTAAACTTTGTCCAGAGAGAAGTGCCGGTAGCCTGAGGTAAAAGTTAGAGCGGTCATTCCACATTGACAGGGCCTGCTGGTAATAGCTGTGACCCAACAGATTGGGCGATATCCCATGTTTTTCATGCTTGGAATAGTTCCATTGGAATCACTGGACTTTTAGTCACTTAAGCTCATTCTTTTCAATGGGTCTCCTCCCAGCATGACTTACTTACTCACTCAGTTGCTCACAATCTGGTTTGGATGAACGCAGCAAGCAGAATGTGATTGAAACACACTTTGAGTTACACAACTGCCTCCTTCTCCTAGGACTTAACTCTGAACTGGAACGAGCCTCTGGGAGTCTTTGGGTAGGCAAGCCATACCTTGACCCCAGATGATCCATCATTCAATGGCTGGTGGTCTGCCAACAGTCGTAAGGATAGGGCAACATTCAGCTTCTTTTGATAATTTTCAGGTAGCAGTTGAATAAACACAGGCTCTGCAGGGTTAAGCAGACGGTCAGCTTCCAAAGGAAGCTTTTTCTCCTTGGCTGAGAACACGAATCTGAAGGTGCCTTTCTGGCCTTTGAAGCAATGGAGGGCAGGAGGCCTCCTGGCTCGTTCCTCACGGGCGAATGGCTGCCAGTTTCCTGCACCTGCTGCCTCCTTTCTCTTATGCATGCACAGGTAAGTCTAGTTCTCGCTGCATCTGGGGTGGACCGCTTCCGGCTGCAAGTGGAGTTAAATGATTAAACGACCTTGTGTCAAAAGTAATTGAAAACTAGCAGGTCAGGCAGACGAACTGGGCTAGAAATCTGACCTCTGACACGCCAGCTTTCTAACGGTGTGGAGGGAACGTTTTTAATATGTAGGGTCAGGAATCGTGCGAGCTCCCTGCTTGCAGTCTGAAGAGGTGCTTCTCAGACACAAGTTGACTTCCATGGAGAGTCCTACGCTACAGCCACCTCCAGGTTTTCACTGCATATAAGCTTAGGGCCATAAACTCAGTAGCACAGAGCGCATGGCCAAAGGTCCCAGGTTCAGTCCCCAGAATCTCCAGACAGAGATGGAAAAGGCTCCTGACCGAAATTCAGTCATTGCAGACAACACTTAAGATAGGCCAGGGGTCTGCATTTGGTACATGGAGGGATGCAATTTATACCTCACATATTGCATTCCTTGGAACTGTGATTTCTAGGTTTTGCAAGGGCCAGTGATTTGTGGTGGAATTGGTGCCAGGTGACTGAACTTTCCACTCTGCGAACCTTTAGTTTTATTTTATCGATAGTGGCAGACCATGCCCTGTTTTGTGAACTTCGGCTTCATTTATTTATTTCTAGGAATTTTTTAAAAAGGAAGCAGCAACAAGCATCCTTCGAGAGTGGACTCTCCTTTGAGCTTTGCTGGAAATGTGAAGATGTGCAGGAAGACAGCACCACCACTGTTTCCCTGTGGTAAGTCATTATTATTAATATTAAATTTGTATACCGCCCTATACCCACAAGTCTTGCCCTCCCTGTCGGTTATGCTAGTGGATATCACACACAGAAAAGAAGGAATGTATGTATAGCCCAAGGGTAGCCAACCTGGCCTCCTCCAGATGTTGATGGACTACAACTCCCATCAGCCCCAGCTAGCACGGCCAACGTCCAGGAATGATGGGAGTGGTAGTCCAGCAACATCCAGGTTGACTACCCTTGGCATAGCAAAAGGAAGACACTTGCACACTTTCAGTGATTGGGCTGAAAGGTTCTCAATCTGGTCTTCTGTCCTTCTTCCATCCTCCAAGCCCTCAAGGAGCCAAGGAGAAGAGCGGTCAAGGAGAGGCCCCTGTCTTCTCATTGTTGCCCTGGCCTTCTTTATAAAGTAGCAGCCCCACACATTTTCTTTTCTTGGGCAATACATATTTTCTCCATGTGCTGTCACCCATTTTGCCAAGGCTGCTGGCGGTAACAATTTTCACGCGCAGCAAACCCGTTGTGCAAGGGAGGCTCAAGCACGCTTCACAGTTCAAAAGCCCTCAAAGATATTCCTCACTTGCATAAGCACACAATGCCGCTTTGGGTGAGTCCAGAGAAGAAGACATTTCGTGATGTCAAAACCCGACAGGAATTGGGTTGACTTTGGGAGATGGTCTCTATCAACACTTGCAGAGAATCATAACCCGCAGAAATATTCTCATGAGCGTGAAAACCATGGAAGACTTCCTTTCTTTCCACAGTGCTTGTCAATATAAAGTGGTGTTGCAGCTCTTGACAACTGTGGCAGAGGTGAAAAATCCGTTCTCTCACCCCCAAACAAACAGGGATCTGAGCTAAACTTGAAAGACAATGTTGAGGCTAAGGCAAGGGTTGAAAACCAAGGCCATATACAAACATCCACTGGATCACACCAACTGAGAGTTGCCAGCTATCCCATCACCAGCTCACAACCAGGAATGGAGGACAGGCTCATGGAATCGCCTTCCTTGTGGCTGCATTGATACTGCTTACCTAGATGGGTTGGGTGGCAGCAAGATTCGTGCTGTGTGGGCATGCTGGCAGGAGAGTTGGGTTGGCTCTACCAGTATGCCCAGGCGGCCCCAACTTTGCTGCAACCTGTCCTGACTCTGCAGCAGCAGCCAGGTGGAGCTGTCAAGGAGGGCAGCTTTCTGGCGTGGTCCTACCACCCTGGGCTGCTCCTGCCCCCAACCATCAATGTGGTGTGTGGGTCAGGCAGGTGCTACAGGATGGAGGATGCTCTACATTTTTTGCTTCACTGGCTCATTCAGTTGCAAGCAAGCCAACAGGCCAGTTGAGTTGGGAGGGCGAGGTGGGGAAGAGCCTTAAAATGAGCAGGGGTCAGGGAAGTTGAGCTAGTACTTTGCAAGGGGGTTTGCTTCACGGACAGGACCAAGTGTTTCTGAGCAGAGGAGGAGTTAGAGTGGGCCAAGAGAAGGGAGAAGGGGGTGAGGTGGGGTAGAAAGGGATAGGTCTGGATCCAATGCAATCAATGGCCCTGTGTGAAAGGAAGCCGCCTTCTGCATGGCTCATAGCTCCTCCAAGACTTTTGAATTGCAAGGTAGGTCAAGAAGACCAGGCTAGCTGCAGACCTTCCTGTAGGTGCTCAGGCAGGAGGCCTTGTACCTCCTATCACAGGCATAGGCAAACTCGGCCCTCCAGATGTTTTGGGACTACAACTCCCATCATCCCTAACTAACAAGACCAATGGTCAGGGACGATGGGAGTTGTAGTCCCAGAACATCTGGAGGGCTGAGTTTGCCTATGCCTGTCCTAACTAAAGGCTGACCATTATGGGCTTCCAGTCTTTCAGAAAGTGCTTGGCTTCTCCAGCTGGCCTTCCCAAAGCCAGCTGGGCAAGGAAGGTTGGACCTTGGCCGCTTATGCAAAGAGCCATCTTAACTCTGATCAGGCACATCCTCCTTGGTGCTGCTGCTGCTCCCAATTCTTCTTTTGAGGTGGTGGTGGGCTTCTAGGAATGCCAGAGGAACCTTGTTGGATCAGACCACCCAGTTTCCAACAGCATCCTGCCAAATGCCTTCAGGGAAGCCCACAAGCAAGCAGTCCTCCACTGGGGCGAAAGAAGTGCTGCCCCACGCACCTCCACCTGCCCCCACCTGCCTGCCTCCTTAAAACCAGCCAGGGGTTGGTTGTCCCTGTCATTGGCTCCTGCTGACTCTCCTATCTTCCAGTCACCAAGTGGACACCAACCACCCCGGCAAGCAACGCACGGAGGTAACAGCGCCCCCTGCTGCCCAGCTCCCACCCGCACACTCCCAGCAACTTTTATCCAGAGCCGCAGCGCTACTTGAACCCTGGAGGCTCTCAGTTCAGGACAGCCCTGTTGGATCAGAACCTGCATTCCGCTCCAAATTCCTGTTTTGAGCAGCGCCCAACCAGATACTTCCGGGAAGCCCAGCCTTCTCCAGCTAAGTGCTCCCCGCTCCCCGCACTCCCATTCGGGGTGGGGGTGGGGATAGACTGCCCCTGAGTCTGGAGGCTCCATGGAGCTGCCATGATCTCTGCCTGCCTGCCTGCCTTCCCCGCTTCCGCACGTCCTCCTCTTGCCCTTCCTCTCCAAAAGGCGCTCTCTCGCGCCTCCCTCGCCCGCTTTTGTGTCGCCGCGTCGCTGCGGTCTCTGGCTGCCGCGCAGGTACCGAGGCTCTCCCAGCGCAACGGGACTGGCGGAGAGGCGGAGGCCCAGCCGCCAGCTGGCTTCCCGAGCGCCCTTCGCCTCCAGCAAGTGCAAAACAGCCAGCGCCTCCCTCCGCTGGCCCGGGATCTTCTTTCTCTCTCTGTGCGCCGCGCTCCCTCTACCCCACCCGCCTCGCACCCCTTCTCCAGGTGGGGAGGATGTCGAGAGAAGCCGGGCGGGAGAGCGCAGAGGCGGGAGGAGGAGGAGAAGGGGCTCCTTGCCCGCTTGCAGGTGGCCCTGGGCCAAAGCGACCCCGAGGGAGCCCGGCCCTCCCCTCCGATGACCTCGTAAGGAACCTGCCCAGCGACTGGGAGGGAGCGAGGGAGAGACCCGGAGGCTCGTCGCGCTGCTGCCGCCGCCACACAACCCATCGGTGGGGAGGGAAAGACAGAAAGAGAGAGACACAGAGAGGAGGAGGAGATCAAGGACCTGAGACGCATCCTTGGGCATCTGTCTGGGCAGTCTGATCCAGGGAAGAGCCAGGGAGAGGGGAGGAGAGGAGAGGGGTGGGGGGAAGGTGGCGGCGGCGAGACGGAGGAGGGGGGAAAGGAGGGGTTGTTGCTGATGATCGGAAGTTGCTGACAACCGGGCAGCACCTTCTCCTCTCTCCAAAGGCGGAGAGACAGAGTGAGTGAGAGAGAGAGAGAGAGAGAGAGAGAGAGAGAGAGAGACGCTCACACACACATACAGGCGCGCGCGCGCAGCAGACACACCACACACAGGCGCGCGCGCGCTCCCTCACTCGCATCCAGCGAGCCCGGAGGAGGAGGAGGAGGAGAGACGGGGGGGAAAGAGGAGAGCTGATGTCTAAGGGAGTCACTCGGAGGAGGCAAAGCAGCCGGGCGCTCAACTTCTCCGCCTTGCTGCTCAGCGCCAAGCGCCACCGCTGGAAACCGGACGCTGCCGCCGCCGCCGCCGGACTTGACAAGACGGGACCCTCCTTCCTCCCATGGCCAGGCTGCGGCTCGAGGTTTGACCGCTCGGCCGCTCCCGGGAAGCCACTGGACCTCGCCTCCGCCGCCGCCGCCGCCGCCGCCGCGCTCAGCGATGTATTATTCCCTGCTCTCCGCCTGCACTTGCCTGTAAGGGTCATGCTGACATTGCCCCGCTTGGCGCATTTCTTCACCAAACCCCCATCCCCGCCACCGGCTTTTTCGTTCTTTCTTTTTTTTTTAAAGTGTCACTTCGGGATCTTTTTAGCTCCCCCCCCCCGTGACACCCTCCCCTTCCCCCCAAAAGAGAGTTTCCTCTCCCCAATATTGGATATCCTAACTGCGCTCTTTCTCCGACAAAACCACCGGCGCGCGCGCGTGTTGATTGTCTTTTGGTGAACTTTCCATCGCATCCTTCTGATCTTTTGTTGCCTTTCTCTTCTCCCTCTCCCCAGATGTTTACACTTCCTGCTGCTGTGCATCCAGGTACAGGTGAGTGATCCTCCCTCTCGCAAACCTCTTCCCCTCTTTGCCCCTTTCTCTCTCCGCCCCCACCCCCGGCCCCGTCACTTTTACGAGCTAGTTTATTATAGCTGTAGAGAGAGAATCCACTTGCTCTCCAAACCGGCATCTCCCGCCTTGCCGAACTTTCCAGCTCAGAGAGAGCCAGAGCGAGAGAGTGCATTTCATCCACCGGATGAATCAAACGGTCTTCAACTTCAAGGATTCCCTCTGATCAGACCCTTCCCCCCCACCCCACCCCAACGCCTGTTCCCAAATGGCTGTTTCTGCTGCAAGATGCCAGGAGCCCTGCATTAAGAAGGTATTCTCTGGAGCGCATTAGTCTGGCTAATGATGTGAGGAGGAGATGTTGGCCTCCGCTTTGCAAAAAATGTTGATTGATGCACTTGCAGGGCACGGGCAGGAGGTTCTGCTCTTGGAGCTCTCTGGCTCTCAGGAGGACTTGGAAAAGGAAAGAAAATAGATCCCATGCTTTGAAGACGCGTGAGATCCTTCATCTAACGTGGAGAGCCTCCCCTCTCCTTTAGGAGAAATGCGCCCGGATCCAATCGGGTTGGTGGCGGGGAGGAATTAGGAAAGGAACTCTCTGCAACTTGGAGATGCCTCTCCAAACATCTACCTCTCTGTCTGATTATACTATAGTAAAACTGGCGTGGTGTTGGGTGGAGTGGATCGCGTGGTTTTCCATGACATTCTACCGGTTTTTGTAAGGAAGGGGGGAGGCGGCGGGAAGGAGCTGGGAAAGAAGCGAGCGAGAAAAGAAGGATTTCTGGTGCGGCGTAGCTGGAGCTGGTGTCGAGGCAGCACGTGCGTCCGGAGACAGACCCGCCCGCGATCTTGAATATTTCAGAGCTGGCAAGGCAGGTGCTTTGGAGACCTCCTCCGTCTCGCGCTCTCGCCTTGGCCTCGCCGCGCTTCGCTGTTTGTTGCTTTGGGCAAGCTTCCCGCGCGCGTCGTAAGGAGCCACAATGCATCAGGGGCCCCAGGCGCCCTACAACACCTCTCCCTTCCAACCTGCTCCCCCCCTTTCTTTCTCTCCGCCGGCGCCCTCACCTTCTTCCCAAGGTCGCTCGCTCCAGCCGCCTCGCTCCTCTCGCTCTCTCTCTCTCTCCGCCCGGAATGCACCTGTCTGCCAGGGTTTCTGTTGCGGTTGTTTCATGTTGGGTAGGAACTGATCCTGTACAAACGGATTAAAGCCTCTGAAATCCGAGCCTCCTCCGAAAGCCAAGCGCCGAGAGCCGTGCCATAGCCTTACCTCCTTTGAAAAAAAAGAGAAGTCTTTAAAAATCCCCAACCCAGCAAGAGAGAGAGAGAGTAGGAAAAAACAACAAGGAAAGGGGGACTCAGAAGGACCGGGAGAGAGAAAAAGACTCCGAAATCTTCAGCTGTAAATTACTTTGCGGTTGGAAGAAAAAGGCGTTTGCTCACAGCGAAACGGGCACCCTTGGCAGAACAGGCAGACACAGGGCGGGAGGGAGAGAGAGAAAGCCCCTTTCTTTCCTCCCCCCCCCCGATTTGTGCAGTAACTGAAGTTAATCAACTCCTATCCCACCCCCTTATCTGTCCCGCTCCCCACCGCGCTCCCATCCCCTCTTTGCTTTTAGGGAATCAGAAGACTTTTGGCGTGTTGCCTCTAAAGCACTTGCTAAAAAATCCGATCTCTTACTTCAGCAGCAGCAGCCTTTAAAAAAACCCAAAACTTTGGGAAGTTATTGGCATCTATACAGTTGGAGCTCTCAGGCTTTCCAAAGCAATAAAATAACGAAGAAGAAGAAGAAGGGAGAAAGAGAGAGAGAGAAAAAAATACTTTCTGTACTCTCCCAGTATTAGAACCATACTTCACTTTAGTGCTGATTATGCAACATTTCGTGTGCTCCGGGGGGGAAATCTGACATCTGACAGCAGGATTTGCTGCAGAGCGAAAGAAGAGGCTTGTAAGAGGCTCTTCTCCTTGTGTCATCACAGCCTAAAGATAAAAAAGAAGGGTCTCTGCCCCGAGGAGATTGCAATCTAAAAAAAGTGACGCAGGGGAAGCAGCGGGCAAGCGATGTCAGGTGCAGAGCAGGTGGGCGTGGCTTGGTCGAAACAACACGGGGGGGGGGCAATTAGACCCAAGGGACGGGATGGAGGTTCTGTGCCGCTCCAATAGAGGAAGACAGAGGAGAGGTTAAAGCAGAGAAGAGTATGTGCCATTCAGTTTCAGGATGCAATCTTGCACCCGCTCACTTGGAAAGTGATCCCCATTGAACTGAATGGGGTTTAATCAGGGGTGAAGCTTGGCTTTATTTCACCCAGTTTGGCACCCATGGGTGCAGCCAGGATTTTTGTGGGGGGGGGGCAGGCCTTTTGCTGGCGGGTGGGGGTTTGGAACCTAAGTTAGCGATGTATTTTTATTGATTTTTATTTATTTGGGGTGGTAGCTGCCCCTCCCTGCCCTCCCTGGCTTCACCCATGTTGGCACCCCCATGTGCATTTTGGGTACACACTCCGGGGGCTTCACTTGGGACAAAAAACCTAGCTAGCCCACACCCACTGTAGCTCCAGCTCTGGGTTTAATTCCTATGTAAAGTTGCACTGTGGGTTAAACCACAGAGCCTAGGACTTGCTGATCAGAAGGTCGGCGGTTCGAATCCCCGTGACGGGGTGAGCTCCCGTTGCTCGGTCCCTGCTCCTGCCAACCTAGCAGTTTGAAAGCATGTCAAAGTGCAAGTAGATAAATAGGTACCACTCCAGCAGGAAGGTAAACGGTGTTTCCATGTGCTGCTCTGGTTCGCCAGAAGCGACTTGGTCCTGCTGGCCACATGACCCAGAAGCTGTACACTGGCTCCCTTGGCCAATAAAGCAAGATGAGGGCCACAACCCCAGAGTCAGCCACGACCGGACCTAACGGTCAGGGGTCCCTTTACCTTTACCTTTAAAGTTGCATTGTCACATGCTTACCAGCACAGTCCTCTGCATGCTTCCTCAAAAGCAGGTCCCCTTGAGTTTTGTTGGTGGCTTAGTCCAGGCATAGGCAAACCCGGCCCTCCAGCTGTTTTGGGACTACAACTCCCATCATCCCTAGCTAACAGGACCAGTGGTCAGGGATGATGGGAGTTGTAGTCCCAAAACATCTGGAGGGCTGAGTTTGCCTATGCCTGGCTTAGTCCCACAAGTAATATGTGCAATAGGATTGTGGTGTCAGGCTTGGTTTTAGCAGGCGGTGAGGACTGAGGAGTGGGGGCAAAGTTAAGCCAGAGTCTTTAAAAATGTGTTTATTAAGGATGGGTTTGAAGGGAATGGGGAGGAAAAAACCCTGTTGTATATGTACTGCTCCGAGCCCATGGGATAGAGTGGGATATCAATCAATCAATCAATCAATCAATCAATGATAAGTAAAGGTGATGTCTTCCTCTTCCTCCAATCCGCTGGGCGGGCCTTTTTAGAGATGGTCCATTAATATGGGTACCACAGCACAAAGCCAAACTCTTGATTAGTTATCTTCAGGACTTTCAAGCGCATGTGTACAGTGTTAATAAAAATATATATATGAAAAGGTGCACACACAGCGAGTTTTTGTTCATTGACCACTTTGCTATCCAGCGCGTCTGGATTGATTTGGGCTGGATTACATGTGTGGAGCTTGAATGAGAGAAAGAGAGAGGGAGAGAGAGGAGGATTAGAAGCTTTTGATTATAATGATCATCTTTGGTAGGAGTTAACCTTTGGCTTTCATTTAAAGCATCACTTAGGCTTAATATTTATTTAGAGGAAATTTTTGCCTTTAGAAGTCTATAAGGAATGGATTCAGTCCTGCAAGTCTGCTCCCACCAAATTTTAATATTCAGGCAAAGGATTTCAGCTCACTGATTGCATGTTACTTGTTGGTTCAGGAATTAAACTTTCCCAACATCTTAGGAGGGTTGGCATCAGTTAGCTGTTGCAGTATTTATCATGGCTGGGATTTGTCATTGTTAACCTGCGGAAAGCCCTCCCTGCCTTTACCAAACATACCAGGTGAGCAAATGACAATGGACCCAATTCTTCTCTGCATGCCACACCCAATGGATAGGAACACAGTAGACCGGGCTCAGGGATATCTGCCTGAAAAGAAGTGTTGTTGGGGCATCCTTCTTCAGACTAAGGCACTAGGATGACCAGGTGAGATGGCCTTATTGTAACTTACTCTATGTGGGGCTGCCCTTGAGGCTGACCCAGAAACTCCAGCGGGTGCAGAATGCCGCCGTGAGACTCCTTATGGGGTCTTCGCTGCGAGATCACATTCATCCTGTGCTATACCAGCTGCACTGGCTGCTGGTGGAGTACAGGATCAGGTTTAAGGTGCTGGTTTTAACTTTTAAAGCCCTATACGGCCTAGGACCCTTGTACCTACGGGACCGCCTCTCCTGGTATGTCCCACGGAGGACCTTACGGTCTTCAAATAAAAACATCTTGGAGGTCCCAGGCCACAGGGAGGTTAGGCTGGCCTCAACCAGAGCCAGGGCTTTTTTGGCCGTGGCCCCAATCTGGTGGAACACTTTGTCACAAGAGACTAGGGCCCTGCAGGACTTGACATCTTTCCGCAGGGCCTGCAAGACAGAGCTGTTCCACCAGGCCTTTAGCCAAGGCACAGTCTGACCCCCTCCTTCTGTAATCCTCACAGAACTCTAGCTCAATGGTTGCCATTAATTTGACTTTGAATTGATTTTAGAATGAATTGATTTTAGAATGTATTTCAATTAATTGATTGTGATTTTATGTAAACTGTGTTATTTTTACTGTTGTTAGCCGCTCTGAGCCCGGCTTATAAATAAGCCCGGGCTCAGAGTGGCTGAGCCTGGGATATAAATAAAATTTTATTATTTTATTATTATTATTGGAGAATCCACAGGAACGCTAAGCACGCCAGTTGCTTTGCTGAAACGACAAATACTGCTTAAAATGTAAACCTTGGAAACTTTTTTGCTCCTGTGTCAAAGCGGCAGTAGCGAAGGTGCTCTCCAGGGACACCTTGCTCCACAACACCTCACGCTGAGGAAAGGCTCTGTGTTGTGACTCTGTGTGTGAGGCATCGGGGTGAGATGGCCTTGGGCAGCGCTGTAGGTAAACCGTTTTTTGAAGACATGGCAAAGCGGCAATGGTGCTCCTTGCAGTGGCTGGTTGTGGCTGTTCCATGGCCAGCAGATACGTGTGGCTTTCTCTACCAGGCAGGGGGCCATGTTATGGCAGAGGTTGAGGAGAAGGCAGACTAGCAGCAGTGGACAAATTAATAGCAGTGGCAGGTGGGCAGTGGGGGTGAATTCACGCCTACTTCCAAACCGTTGCTTGAAAGAAGAGGCTCCTCTTTTCTCATGGAACGGCTTTCCCTGGAGGGCAGCCCAAGCAATCCCACCCCACTCTGAGGACCAGTCTAGACTAGCATCCTTTTTCCAACCATGGCCAGCCAGGTTTTTCCAGAAAGCCCACAAGAAGGCAAAAGCTTGCAGCTGCTACCCGATGGTGCTACTCCAGTGTTGCTTTAAGCTTCTAACTGTGATAACAGTTACGCCGTCTGGGATGCTCCTCTGAATGGTTTCATGTTCTATAATTAGAGGGGTGGAGTCAAGGAAGGAATTAACTCATAACTATGTTCTGTGCAAAGCAGAATCACACACAGAGGCCTTCCTTCATCCATCCCTTTGTAGAGTTGAGAGGTTTTAAGAAGACGATGCAAGTAAAAGTGGTACCCATGGGCATCAGAGAAGAGGTTGAGCAAAAAGGTCAGGCTAGGGGACCCTGATTCAAATCCAACTCGTCTAAGTTCACTGGGTGACCCTGGGCCAGTGACTATCTCTCAGCTTAATCCACCTGAGAGAGTGGTTGTTTTGATTAAAAGAGGGAGGTGAGCGTGAGGAACACATGGTCAATCATCTTGAGCTCCTTGGAAGGAAAGGCAGGGGATAAGAGTATCGGATGAAAAACAATGAAAGTTAGACATGCATTCATGCAGTGGAAACAAGGTCAGCATTAAGCGTAGCTAGAACGTTGCTTTGTACATCATGACACTGAAAGCCATAATTAATTCTCTTCCAGTTGGGTTGAAGGGGAGATTAGAAAAGAGCCACATAATTGGCTGTGCTTGCTGCAGTGACGAGATAAGGGATGGCTTTGACCCTGCAGTTTCATCACTCTCCTCATATCCTCAGTGCTTGGTCCAGCAGTCCTAGAACACGCAGCAAGAGAACTTACTTAGGTAGCCCTGGTGAAGTCTTGACACAACCTGCCTCTAGATCTGCAATTAGATCTCTTGTGGGATTTCCACAGCCGTTAGACTTTCTTTCTGGTACTAGTAGCCATGCGCCAAGCCTATGGGCCTTGCCATCATTCTATGGTGAGCATTCACCATCATGTTGTCTTAGCCAGAGTCTCTTAGCCATTCCCAGGACTGCTGATATTATGTGAACGGTAAAATATGTTGTGAGGTGTTTTTTTGTTGTCGCAAGATGTCATTCTCCTTGCCATCTGAGACTGACTCATTTTTTGTTGTTCTTTGGCATGTTGTCAGCCGTTTTGAGCATGGTTATAACTGTGGAAAGGTGTCTCACAAGTAAAATTATGTATGTTGCACAGGGCAAAGGTGAATGTGAGGTGTGGTGGGCAAGGGGTCAGGAGCCTTAATCTGTGCCAGGGCTGGAGTCAACACTCAAGTAATAAGCCAGTGAAGTTAACTCTTTATTCAAGTAAACCAAAACACAGCTCATGCCTAGTGGTCTCAGCAACCCACCCTGGTAGATCTTGCCCCGATGACACAGTTGCGAGGACTGAAGGTCCCCGCCTTCTCACCCCGCTCCCGGAATTTCCCCACACAGTTTGAAATGGTGTCTGTGCACAACTACTCTCTGTTCTGCTCTTTTCATTTCTCTGCGCATTCTTGGAGACCGGGGGGGGGGGAGGGGAGCTGGTCGCAGCAGGAGGGGGAGACTCCCTTGATCTCAACCTTCTGACCCCCCTCCTCTCTTGCCTCCACTTCTGCCTCTGATTCTGGACTGCTGTCTGCCAGAGAGTCTTCCTGCTCACTAACCCCTGTTTCCCCTCCATCTTCTGACATCTCCTTCCCCCAGACCTCTCTCATCGTTGTCCCGCCACAACTCCCCTGGCTCTGAGCTTTCTTCCCCTGGCGGTTCGACTAGTGGGTTCCCCGGCTGGTGCCTCTTCTGCGTCCAGTCCGTCCATGACAACCGGTTCCTGTTGGCTGATGTCCTGCATCTTCATTCCTCTGACACTGGGTGATCCCAACGGCAAAAATGGAGATATTTTGGCAGTCCCTTTCCCTTCAGGCTGCTACAGAGAAGATAAGAGAATTATGGCACTGGAAAGGCCTTGAATTGAATCATCCTAGAGTTCCCCCTCTCTCCTATGACCCTATATCCGTGGCAGGGAACCTGTGACCCTTCAAGAGACTGTCTTGTTGGACACCAGTTCTTATCGGTCCTAGCCTGCATGGCCAGGGGGCGGGGATGATGGTTTGGGGGAAAATTATGTGACCAGACTTCCTTCCAGTAATTCTCTTTTTTTCTCTTTTCAAAAATAATAAGTTGGATTCTTTATTCCATCAGTCCCACTTGAGCTTGGATACTGGTGCCAAATCCCTGGGAATGTCCATTGGGGGTGGTCTGAGAAAGAACAGTCCTGCTTCACTTGGCAGTGTCTAGCCCTCAGCTGGAGGATGGTGTTCCGTTTTGATCACCACTTTCCACGAAGGCCGTGGAAATAGAAGAGATGGCTCTGAGGACAGGAGAAACGCAAAGACTTCCAGCAGGCAAGGCATGTATCAGACCGGGCTAAGCAGGTTTAGAGAGGACAACAGAAGGCAAAGAGGTGCAACCTCACTTTCAGGCTCTTAAGGCTGCTATAGAGAAGATAAGAGAATAATTGTGCCGCAGGAAAAGGACCTGGGTAGAATAATACTCTCTTCTACGATCCTTTGTCAGGGAGAGAGAACCTGTGGCTCTCCCTAACTTGTTAGACTCCCAATTCCCATCTGCCCCAGGATTAGAGATGATAGGAATTGGAAGTCCAGTAATACTGGCAAGAGGGCCTGCCTTGTGTGAACATATGAGGATGTCTTGAAAAATGAGGGAGAAATCTAGTGTTTTTTCCCTCCTGCATGTGTTTTGTGCAATTAGGGAGGATACAATGGCAATGTTGTTGGAGATAGAGACCCTCATGGGTGGATTGGTGAAAGGGCTGGCACAGGGCAGTGCTAGCTTCCACCTGGCAAACACCCTGGTTTCGCTTGCTGGTTTGTCTCTCCTGCTCTCCTGCATTGGTTTCTTGTATTGCTAGAGCGGCTGGTTTTGGTTTTCGTCAGACGTAGCAGCGGGAATGACGGTTACACATCCAGCCAGACGGATGATTTAGCCTGCCCGAACAGCTGCATGCTGGACAGAGCAAAGAGTGTGAGTGAGCAAAGATCAGCTTGTATTCTTGCAGCCTTTGGGACTTCTGCGTGTGGGGATGGGCCAAAGGCCATATTCCGTTAAGTAATTCCAACAGCAAATGCTTTGCGAGAGGGAAGAGCTCATCCCAGCTACATGCTGAAAGAGATGGCCTTGTTGGTTCTGTCGAGTTCCATGGACAAAGCAGATAGCAGCATGTGTGAAGAGAGAAGGAGCCTCCTAATTGACTCTGGGACAAAAAGTGCTTCTTGTTTTGGCTGAGGATATTCCTGGTCTGGGACGCGGGTGGCGCTGTGGGTTAAACCACTGAGCCTAGGACTTGCCGATCAGAAGGTCGGCGGTTCGAATCCCCACGACGGGGTGAGCTCCCGTTGCTCAGTCCCTGCTCCTGCCAACCCAGCAGTTCGAAAGCACGTCAAAGTGCAAGTAGATAAATAGGTACCGCTCTGGCGGGAAGGTAAACGGCGTTTCCATGCACTGCTTTGGTTCTCCAGAAGCGGCTTAGTCATGCTGGCCACATGACCCGGAAGCTGTATGCCAGCTCCCTCGGCCAATAAAGCAAGATGAGCGCCGCAACCCCAGAGTTGGCCATGACTGGACCTAATGGTCAGGGGTCCCTTTACCTTTATTCCTGGTCTAGAACAATTAAGTTGAGGGAGAACGTACAGTAGCCTCCATGGGTAGCTAGGTCATTGAAAACCTTATCCTCCATGAATTTGTTTACTGGCCTTTTAAAGGTCCAGCTCCGAGGGTCTTCTGGTGGTCCCCTCACGGAGAGAAGTGAGGGAGCCAGGCAGAGGGCCTTCTTGGTGGTGGCGTCCACCCTGTGGAACGTCCTCCCATCAGATGTCAAGGAAATAAACAACTATCTGACTTTTAGAAGACATCTGAAGGCAGCCCTGTTTAGGGAAGTTTTTAATATTTGATGTTTTATTGTGTTTTTAATATTCTGTTAGGAGCTGCCCAGAGTGGCAGATAAAGGTAAAGGGTAAAGGGACCCCTGACCATTAGGTCCAGTCGTGGCCGACTCTAGGGTTGTGGCGCTCATCTCGCTTTATTGGCCAGCATGACTGAGCCACTTCTGGCGAACCAGAGCAGTGCACGGAAGCACTGTTTACCTCCCCGCCAGAGCGGTACCTATTTATCTACTTGCACTTTGATGTGCTTTCGAACTGCTAGGTCCCTTTACCTTTAATAAGATGATGTGAATTGCACGGCTCAGTTGTGGGGAACTGGTGGCCCTGCAGCCACATTTCAGCTTCCGCCCTAATTCCACGTGGCCCTCTGACTTGGCAGTTTCATTCTGGGTCTTCCCTTTGAGAATTGTTTCCTCTTCTGCATTGTGTGTGTGTGTAAGAAGGGGTGTGGTGGGGGGAAGAGATGCGGCCGCTGTACAGTGAGCCTGGGGTGGCAAAAGCGTTGGAGGGAAGGAAGCCTTATAGTGAGGAGACTGTAAAGCCGAGAGGGAGATGAGGATGGTGGGAGAGGAAATTCCCACAGAAATGGGCAGAGCAGAAATGGATAGGGTCATGGAAGAGAAGTAGGGCAAGCCCTCTGGAAGGAATCAGCCCCAACAGTGTTACTGGAGGTGGGGAGGATGGGGGAAAGCTAAAAATAGACGGACTGCTAGAGGGTGGGGAGACTGCAGAGAGAGAAATGAGGTGGCACAGAGAGGGCTACACAATCCTGAAATATTGCCTATGGATAGCTCAGTTGGTTAGAGCATGATGCTGATAACACCAAGTTTGCAGGTCCAATCCCCATATGGGACAGTTGCATATTTCTGCATTGAATGGGGGGTTGGACTAGATGATCCTCAGAGGTCCCTTCCAACTGTACAAGTCTATGATTCCATTCCACTTACTTTTGATTCTGGCCTTCTGGCATGTGGCCCCTGACCGATTTTCCTGAGGAAAAATGGCCCTTCTCAGGAAAAGGTTTCCTGTCCCCAAGAACATAAGCAGAGCTCTGATGGGTCAGAGCAAGGGCTCCTCTAGTCCATCGTCCTGTTCTCACAGTGGTCAACCCAATGCTGATTGATTGCAGGACCTCAGTAGCATCCTTCCCATCTGTGATTTGTGGCAACTGCTATTCAAAGGCATACTGTCTCCAACAGGGCAGGGTGAACATAGGCATTGTGGCTAGTTAAGTCATTGAGAACATTAAAGGTAAAGGGACCCCTGTCCATTAAGTCCAATCGCAGACGACTCTGGGGTTGCGATGCTCATCTTGCTTTACTGGCCGAGGGAGCTGACGTTTGTCCGCAGACAGTTTTCCTGGGTCATGTGGGCTGCATGACTAAGCCGCTCTTGGCGAAACCAGAGCTGTGCATGGAAACGCCGATTACATTCCCACCGGAGTGGTACCTATTTATCTACTTGCACTTTGACGTGCTTTTGAACTGCTAGGTTGGCAGGAGCAGGGACTGAACAACAGGAGCTCACCCCGTCATGGAGATTCAAACCACCGACCTTCTGATTCGCAAGCCCTAGGCCTTATCTTCCATGAAATTGGAACCTGTCCATCTTGTTAGCCATCACTATTATCTTCTGGGAGTGAATTCCATAGTTTAAATATGTGCTGTGTAAAAAACTACATTCTTTTTGGCTGTCCTGAATCTCCCATCATTCAACTTCATTGGATAGTCTCAAGGGCTGCCCGCTGTGGCCCATGCTAGCCACCTGAGGGAGAAAAACTGGCCACTGTGATTTCATGCTGATGCTGCCTATTTCATAGACTGGCCACTGTGTTCTCACACGGATGTGTCCAACCAGAAGGAGAGACACACGCCATTGTGATGTCATGCTGATGCTGAAGGAGAGAGAAACTGGCCAATGTACCAGCCCACAACTGCTATTCACCTGAATAACAAGGAGACACTGCCTGGCACAACAACACATTGCTCACCATGTTCATGAGAATTATGTCCTTTGCACCTTGGACCAGACTGGGGTTTCTTAACTTGCTTTTACTCTCCTGTTCCTGCATATTAGGTTCCCTTACCAGAGGTCTATAATAACAAGGTAATGGAATTTATTTGCACACAAAAGGTAAAAGGTAAAGGACCCCTGGATGGTTAAGTCCAGCCAAAGGTGACTATGGGGTTGCGGCGCTCATCTCGCTTTCACGCCGAGGGAGCTGGCGTTTGCCCGCAGATGGCTTTTCTGGGTCATGTGGCCAGCAGGACTAAACCACTTCTGCCATGGTGGAACACCGTGACATAAGCCAGAATGCATGGAAATGCCATTTACCTTCCCGCCGCAGCGGTACCTATTTATCTACTTGCGATGGTGTGCATTCGAACTGCTAGGTTGGCAGGAGCTGGAACAGAGCAACGGGAGCTCATCCCATTGAGCAGATTTGAACTGCCGACCTTATGATCGGCAAGCCCAAGAGGCTCTGTGGTTTAGATCACAGTGCCCCCCGCGTCCCTCACCAGTATTATGAGAGAGGGAGGAAAATGACTATCTATCCCCTTTCTCCTCACAGTTTATAATCTAATACAGTGGAACCTCAGTTTTCGAACGTCTCCGTTGACGAACGTTTTGGAACCCAAACGCTGAAAACCCAGAAGTAAATGCTTCCATTTTTGAACATGCCTCGGAAGTCAAACTTCTGAGGCAGCTTCTGTTTTGAGTTCCCTATTGTGTTGAGGCTTACAGATTGAGTTTTTGGTTTTTGAACTTTTCGGAACTTGAATGGTCCTCTGGAACAGATTACATTTGAAAACTGAGGTTCCACTGTACCCCTCTGTCATGTCCCCCAACCACTTACTCACCGTTTCCCTAAGCTGCCACAGTTGTAAACTTTCCATGTGGTGGGACGGAGTTGCTCTAGCCCCCTGATCATTTTGGTTCTCCCTTTTCCAACTCTACCCTGTCTTTTTGGAGATGCTACAGCCAGGACCAATGCAATGCAGTACTTTTAATTATTAGAACCCAAGTCCCTTTCCAGGACGTGGGCAGCGCTGTGGGTTAAACCACAGAGCCTAGGACTTGCTGATCAGAAGGTCGGCGGTTCGAATCCCCGCAACAGGGTGAGCTCCCATTGCTCAGTCCCTCCTCCTGCCAACCTAGCAGTTCAAAAGCATGAAGTGCAAGTAGATAAATAGGTACCGCTCCGGCAGGAAGGTAAACGGCGTTTTCGTGCGCTGCTCTGGCTCGCCAGAAGCAGCTTAGTCATGCTGGCCACACGACCCAGAAGCTGTACGCTGGCTCCCTCGGCCAATAAAGCGAGATGAGCACCGCAACCCCAGAGTCGGCCCCGACTGGACCTAATGGTCAGGGGTCCTTTTACCTTTACCTTTTCAGGGAACCGTGGTTAATTGAATGGTGAAATGTCTACACGATCTTATTTGTTAATTCCACAAAATCCCCGTTTGCAGTCACAGAAAGAGGAGGAATTGCACCGAGTCTTATAATGCAGTGAATTATAAGATGTCTCGTTACAAGCACAGATAAGGAGCAAACCCAGTGCTTTAAGAATATTGGACAAGTCTCTTGCACTTGTGCTAGGACATCTGCTCAGGATTCCTTTTTTTATATTTCAAGAAGGATTTATTTGGACGACAGTTGCCTGCTGCAGAACGTGTTGCTCCTCCTGCTTGGAAGACTTAATTACAGAGTGCCAGATTTTAAACACTAATGAGTGAAAACAGAAGGACAAGCTGAAAATAAGCCACAAACCACCACAACAAATTAAATGCTTTGGTAGTAGAGTTGGTTACCGCATAGTAAATAATGGCTTATTTATTTATTTTAGCGCTCTCTCTCTCTCTCTCTCTCTCTCTCTCTCTCTCTCTCTAAGCAGAGCTGAGCTTGCCAAAGTGATATCATTTATAGAATTTTCCAATAAACGACCTGCATTTTAATGACCCGTGTTAAAATGACAGGATCGCAGTACAGTTTTGTAAAAGGATCTCAAGACTTCAAAGCATATTTCATCCTTTTTGGGTATGACTCAGAGGAGACACTGAAGCTCATATGCCATGTAACACATGGTGTGCAAGTATGTGAGGATTGCTGGACACTGGTCTGGCTCCCTGCAAAGCCTGGCATCCAAAATTTAGGCGTCTGATTTGCATAAGGGTCTACAAATTTGTGCACCAATGGACTGGGGCTCCAGATGTGAGATCTGCCCCTCCTGTTTCCAGGTGTGCAGATCTGTGAACAGAATGTGCACACAGACACAAACATACTGTGCCTTTGCCAGCAGCATAGGGAGAGAGCCATTTAACAATAAATGGGCTAACTTTGAGAGCACTGTTCCATCAGGTGTGTTTTTTTGAGAGTATGTCAATAGGCATGGTAATATTTTCTCTCGTTGGATGAATCTGGCAGAAATTCACAAGAAGACAGCCAACAGGTGTTGCTATTATTATTGGGTGATAATGAAGTAGATCATATTCAGATTAGACCCATTGAAATCAATGGACTTACTTTTAGTGAGTAAAATCTTTGGGCATCATCTACGAAAAACTTGGTATAGATTCAGTAACATTTACAGTGGTACCTCAGGTGACATACACTTCAGGTTACATACGCTTCAGGTTACAGACTCCGCTAACCCAGAAATAGTGCTTCAGGTGAAGAACTTTGCTTCAGGATGAGAACAGAAATTGTGCTCCGGCGGCATGGCGGCAGCAGGAGGCCCCATTAGCTAAAGTGGTGCTTCAGGTTAAGAACAGTTTCAGGTTAAGAACGGACCTCCGGAACGAATTAGTACTTAACCCGAGGTACCACTGTACTGTTCAGAACACCATGCCAGAGATACAGTGTTTATTGCAATTATATCTATGCACAATAAGACTATGCTTTGAACGGAAGAGACAAGAGGTTTGTCATAGAAATAGTCTATGAAATGATGCGTCTCTCTCTCTCTCTCTTTTTGAAAAAACGTGTAGGACTGCCTTCCTAAAATTAATGCACAAAGCGGCTATAGACTGAGACATGACCACATCATTGTCTAGCAGTGGTTGCCTTGAGCCAATCTAAAAATAAACATTTCATAGCAAACCTTTCGAAGGCTGCAAACATCATCGTGGCCGAGCTCAGGAAAACTGCACCTCCAATTGTTCAGTCAAAACACGGGATAAACGTGAAACAGAAAAGTGAACGAGTCTGGAACACTCGTGTGAAGGGCGAACGTCTAACAATGTTTGTGTTAAAGAGTGTGCATTGCTTTTGAGTTGCTCAGTTAATTTGTATGGCAATGTTTAGGTTACCAAGGTTTGGTAAAAATACTGTGGATGTCACCTTCTTTTGTTTATTGGCTTAAATTTTTTTATACAGACAGCAAAACGAAGAAGCCTAAATTAACATTGCCTTCTACCAATGAGAAATAATAACTATTACAATACTGAAAATACTAAAAGTACATTTACTTCCCCTTTTAAACTTCTGTTCTGGTTACAATATATTACTATTCTATACGAATCTATTATATCCTTTGCTGTCCCAGATATTATTTTATTTCCCAATTTTGACCTAACCCTCCTCTCTTCCCCACTGCTTCTCTTCACCTGTGTGAGATCTTCCCATCATTATATTTTTGCTTTGATAAAATAGAGCAACAGGAAAACTGTTAAATTACAATTACTTCTTTTGTCCTTACACGCTTCACAATGGCCTATTAGGAGTTCTGCTTTAACACCATATTTCTTCATATATTCCCCTATGCATTCCCATTCTGTATAGAATTTTTTATTGGAGCAGCCTCTGATTAATGCATGTCACTTCTTAAGGAAAGGGAGCTGAACTCAAACCTAGCTAGTCAAAGGCTCCTCTCCCCCCCCCTTAAAAAAAAGTGTTGCTTTGTTGTTGCTGGGGAGCCTCGGACACCCTACCTCCCCTTCCTTTTGCCTTCAAGGAGGCTGGCTAGCTTAAAGGCAGCGGATCCCTGCTTTCAGGTCGAACTTATCTTGCGCTGCACTCCACTAAACCCAATGTGAGACTAACACGTTGATTAGCAGCCGCAACAAAGGCCTATTGTACGCTCATTTCTCCTGCTGTAAACACATGCATGCGAGATTTGGTCATGTTTCCTAGCTGACCAGGTGCAGCCAGAACGCAGGCCTGCTCCCAGCCTACCTGACGGCCCCCTCCTTCCCGACATGTGCAGGAGACCCGATATCTAAAGAAATTACAGACTGTCTGAGGCTGCCAAACGACTTCCTTATTGGCATTCAATGGCATCACCTTAGGATGGAGAGTAGCATAAAAGGGAAGAGGAAGGGCTGAGCTTAGGCTGTCATGGTCTGGGTATTTTCTTTGTGATAGTTCCTTCCAGTGATCAGAGTCTGGGTGGAGGTGGGGGGGGGCATACCTTTCTTCCTTGTCCAGGAAGGAGGCTCCCAATTTTCAGGGCTCCAGAGGCAAATCCTACTTTTTCTTCTATTATGTGAGCAGTATTCTGCTGCCCCCCTTCCACACACATTTTAAAAGAGAAAGAAAGTTCTTTTGCCACTGCTGCACATTGCCTCTTTAAACATTTTACAATGCAAATCTCAGACACGTTCCATGTCTAGGAATATGAAATTAACCTGAAGGGGGAATATCTGTGAATCAGACAGGGAAGAGAAACCAAATCAATGCATTTTTCCCATTTCTCAAAAAATCAGATTTTGGTGGGGAGAATTTTTGCAGGATTTGACACATTTCATGGGGATTTGGAATAGTCATGAAAATGCAGAGCTTTTGCAGGCATTAATCCACAGCAGCTTCATATGCTGGGCGAGAGATCAATGTTTGTGGATTCATCCCCCCCCCCCATTTTGAACCATTACATCTCAGGATCTTCCCCATTTGCTCACAGAAATAACTGATTAAAAAACTTAGAGATGTAACCAAAGAGCCTTGAGGCACCTTGAAGACTTTATTTATTTTTTAACCACAGCACAAACTTGTGTGGACTACAGACAATTTCACCAGATTCATTGATTTTGAAAGGTGTTTTAGAAATATCACAATGACTTCGCCTGAAAAAGTTTTGACTAATTTTAATGGGTCTACTTTGAGCAACAGTTGAATACCACCCCAGTGTTCTCTGGCCAGCTTGCAATAAATAAATAGGGTATAGGTAAAGGGTAAAGGGACCCCTGACCATTAGGTCCAGTCGTGACCGACTCTGGGGTGGTGGCGCTCATCTCGCTTTATTGGCCAAGGGAGCCAGCGTACAGCTTCCGGGTCATGTGACCAGCATGACTAAGCCGCTTCTGGTGAACCAGAGCAGTGCATGGAAACACCGTTTACCTTCCCAACGGAGTGGTACCTATTTATCTACTTGCACTTTGACATGCTTTCGAACTGCTAGGTTGGCAGGAGCAGGGACCGAGCAACGGGAGCTCACCCCGTTGTGGGGATTTGAACCACCGACCTTCTGATTGGCACGTCCTAGGCTCAGTGGTTTAACCCACAGCGCCACCCGCATCCCTAATAAATTGGGGGGAGGATTCAGCAGATGAATCCCATCAACAGAAGCCCTGTGTGAGGAGGACTTCTGCTTTGAGATAATTTTGTCTGGCAAGCTGAAATATTTGCCCTGATAAAACGAACGCCTTAGAATGCTGTTGAATTCCTCCCATAATATATATGATACATATGGAGTTATATGTTCATGTGTGTATGTGAAAAGTATGTAAATCTAAGTGGCCTGAGCAAGAGACTCCATTCTCTCAAGTGAAAGGGGGCACTGTGTTTCAAATTCATTGGCACCCTGTACTGAAGTTCTCACCCTGGGCCAGCAGGGGGATACTGTGGATAGTTTTCACTCAGGTCCACATATGCAAATAAGGAGTTGAAAGTGACGTTCAGTGATTGGATAGTTACAGAAAGTTGTTACTGTTGCTTTGTAGTTGAGCTCTATATAAGCAGGTTGGCTGAACCCTTCAGTCCAGTTCTGGGCCTGTGAATAAACAAGAGCTGTTTGAAGAATCGCTGTGTCGTCTGATATGTTCACCCACAACTTAACACTGTGCAAGGCCAAAATTATGTGCCCCCACCTCTCGCCTTACATTCTGCTCAATCCACTAGATCCAAGGTTGCGATGCTCTATTGCGGCCACCCAAGGCTCAGTGCTGCCCAGTGCAACAGA
Source organism: Podarcis filfolensis (assembly GCF_964270895.1). NCBI lineage: Eukaryota > Metazoa > Chordata > Lepidosauria > Squamata > Lacertidae > Podarcis > Podarcis filfolensis. The sequence goes on along the minus strand of NC_139606.1, from coordinate 10,264,981 downwards.
ACTGGTCACGCTGCCCAAAATCCACCTCTGTCTATAGGCAACTCTTTGTGCTCGGTGCTGGTGCCCACTGGTAGGGCGGGAGACCAATAGTGGGTGGAGCCAGAGCTAATTGACAGGCAAAGCCCCACCCCCTTGAAATGGGAGCAAATCAGAAGACAGGCGGGTTGGGGCTAGCTGAGGTCAGAGTGAGGTTGGGAAGGGCAGTGCCCCATTTGCCCCAATGGACCAGCCTCCACTCTTCCTGCTTATAGACCTGCTCCACCACCATTGCTCGGGTAGCTCAATTGGTAGAGCACAATACTTTTAATCTCAGGGCTGTGGATTCCAGCCCTGAATTGGGCAAAAAGATTCCCTCTGAAATATACTCGGAGTTGAGAGTGGATTTATGCTCTTTATTCAGCTCATAGTGGTGAGGAGGAATGGAATTTCCCCCACGATATCTGCTTTATATACATTATTTATACAATGCGCTGCACGTGATTGGCTAATTCTGGGATTCTCCTGTAGGCCAATCAGGTTGTAGATTCACTTCCACCTGGAGCTGGATTGGGTGGCTCCTGCGGACCAATCATACTGCTGCATTGTTCTAGGACCAATCAGACTGCTGCATTTTGGATCCTATTGTTCTAGGACCAATCAGACTGCTGCATTCTGAATCCTATTCAACTTAGTACATAACACCCTCATTGCAGAGTGTTGGATTATTTTGACCCTTCTGGTTCTTTCCATCTCCATGATTCTATGAAACCTTGAAAATGGGGTACTGTAGTTCTAGTCCTGAAAGGAAGGGTTGGATCAATGAGGGTGTTTTCTCCCAATGCTTTTATGCTGATGATATGCAGTGTTTTCCAATGGGGAATATGTTACCAATCTGATGGCAGCGTGGCAACAAAGTGCTTTAGATTATTTTACTTGCTGGCGTAGCCTGTAATGGTATTAAAGAAGCATCTCCAGGTAAACCATGAATAATGAATTATACGTTGGAAATCCTTATCAATAAATAATTATTACAGTAACAGTAATATGCTCCAGACATCTGTACTGGCAGGCTATATGGCATGGTTCAGCTGAATAAACTGAGGGAGGGGACATGGCCTATCGACAGAACACATCCTTTGTTTACTAAAGGTCCCTGGGAGCTCGGGTGACGGGATCAGGAAAAGCGGCGCAGGATCCTGTTGTTTCCTTTCTTCACAGTTTGGGGCTGCCTGGAGCAGCTCGGTGGTTGCTGCACTCTTTGAAATGATTTGCGTAAGAAGCATTTTGAAAATGCCACTGGCTCTTGGGTATAGCTGTCAACTTTCGGATTTGAAAATAAGGGATCAGCAGCCTCGAAAATAAGGGACCAGAAACCTCACCTGTCCCAGGGACAGTCTACGGGATATCTAACAATCCGGGATAGCAGCGGGAAGCAGCGGGAAACGGCACTGAAATAAGGGAATTTCCTGCAAAAAAAGGGAAGGTTGACAGCTATGCTCTTGGGTAAATGAGTAGAGAAAAAAAATGGCTCCCCCTTCGTACTTATGAGGGCAGCCATCTTATTTTCCCATACAGTGTCCCTGTAAAGCAAATGAGGTAAAAAAGGATGGCTGCCTCCATAATCCTTTCCTCATATAGGCTATTGAGCTCTGAGACTTCAGGTTGCTTTTTCGAAAGAGATAGAAACATATATTCTGACCTTTTGGTTCTGCGTCGTGTCCAATGCCGTGTTTGTTATACTCTCGGCTGTTGTGAAGGGCTGATGAAGGCTTTGAACCAGCCACAGGTGTTACAGACTAGAAGCCTTTTAGTTCTACTTAACCACTCGGAAGGGTTCCTGCGCCATAGTAACAGTGTGGAATGTTTTCGATATTGTAAGTTTGGATGGATTAGGGCTGCGCTAAACCTGTTCCCTCAGAGGCTAGAGAGAGTTGAAAGCGTCGCCAGACAGCCGTGGTCACTACAGCTCACTGATTTTGGGGGACTGGAAAGCCCTGCTATAACATCCCATAATATAAGGCACCACTGGGACAGATGGCCCCATGAAAGGGGTGAATATGTGTTGGTTGCAAGGGTAAAAAAATAGATATAAAAGGAGAATTCCTGGATGCCAAGATCCAAGTTAGGGTCAACGATTCTTTGGTGAGAGAACCTCAGCAAATATTTTGAATCACAAAACATGCAGCAAGGCAAAGTGTGGAAATACAGGCTGTTAGACCTTTAACATATGCCCTTCTAAGCTTGTTCCAAAGTTTCCCTTTTCTGCTAGTACAGTGGGAGCTTGGTTTCCGAACTTAATCCGTTCCGGAAGTCCGTTCTTAAACTGAGCCTCTCTTTCCCTAATGAGGCCTCCCGCCGCCGGTGCCCTTCCACTGTTCGGATTCTGTTCTTAGACCAAGGTAAAGTTCTCAAACCGGGACACTATTTCTGGGTTTGCAGAGTTTGTAAACCGAATTGTTCTTAAACCGGACTGTTCTTAAACCGAGGTACCACTGTATAGAAAAAGACTACATGTTTGGTAAATTAAAAATGGTTTGCTTACAAACTCTCTAAAGGTCGGATTCCTGTGCGTTTCCATAAAACATTGAGAAAATGTTGCATAGTCAGTAAAACTTGTCTTAGTTACAGTGATGAAAGTTCCTGAATTACTGGTGTAGGAACTAAAGAAAGGCTTGTTAGAGCCATGTGGTTTGAGCTTGGAGCAATCATCTCAAACTTCTTTATAGCCTGAGCATCTCAGGTAGACTGGAAGAGAACAAGAGGCCTGATATTCAGTTCCTCCCAAGGTGAGGTAAGCTTGACAGGACACCTTACTCCTATGGTATTAACCCCTTCATGCATTAATTAGACTTAAACGTGTTGTTTATCCCACATGTAGGGAAATCTGAGAGATTTAAAAAATTCAAAAGAAATAGACAATGATCTCGTAAGTCCACTCCCAATATGGCACCAAACTACCCATTCTGAAACAAAGGTTGGCAAAGTATTATAGCTATGTTGATTTGAGTGTTAGATTACCCAACCATAGCTTTAATTGGCAGGGTGCACATTTTAATTGGCAGTGGCAAAATTTATTTATTTATTTAGAAAATTTATAAACCAACTGCTCAAAAATAAAATAAAATGCTGTATAGTCTCCAAGCTGAATTATAAACATGACTAAAATACACAAAAGAAATTAAAAGCAAATATGTACAAAGCTGTCAATAAAAACAAAATTAAAGCATTCGAAACAAATGCATCTAAGAGGATTGCTGAAAGAGAAAATTCTAAGCAGGAATCTTAGGCAGCATAGGAAGGCATCTGTCTAATTAGTGAAGACCCTACTGGTTTAGGGATTTCCCTCCCGGTGATGGCGTTTTACTTAAAAAAAGAAAAGGATAAAAAATGGGAAGGAGACATGGAGTAGGGTTGTAATGGAAAGGAAGATTGGGGAAGATTAGGAGCTCTGCCTTTCAGAAGCGGAAGTGTTTTCTGCTAGTGTACAGCCACCATTAATACAACCTAATTGTTATTACTATTGAATTGGATGGATCCAGGCATTGTCATATATGGAGCAGAAGACCCATTGAAATCAATGGGAGGCATGCTTTCAGCGGATCTATTCTGACTGTAGCTGCAAAGTATTCCCATCTATAAGCTAATATACAGTTCAGCGACTATTCCTACTAATGATAGTGTTGTTGTTGTTGTTTAGTCGTTTAGTTGTGTCTGACTCTTCGTGACCCCGTGGACCAGAGCACGCCAGGCACTCCTGCCTTCCACTGCCTCCCGCAGTTTGGTCAAACTCATGCTGGTAGCTTTGAGAACACGGTCCAACCATCTCGTCCTCTGTCGTCCCCTTCTCCTTGTGCCCTCCATCTTTCCCAACATCAGGGCCTTTTCCAGGGAGTCTTCTCTTCTCATGAGGTGGCCAAAGTTTTGGAGTCTCAGCTTCACGATCTGTCCTTCCAGTGAGCACTCAGGGCTGATTTCCTTCAGAATGGAGAGGTTTGATCTTCTTGCAGTCCATGGGACTCTCAAGAGTCTCCTCCAGCACCATAATTCAAAAACTAATGATAGTATTGCTAGGATATTAGTTAAAATGAAAGCAATAACGAATACATCAATAAATTGCATAAGCCACGAGCATTCAGATTGTATTCAGGTGAATATTCACATGCATTCCTAAAAAGTAAGTTAATTATTGTAGGCATGTATGTAAAATGTATTGTGTTAATCCAGATAGGATATGGCTGTACATCACTTTTGTTTCGGTGTGAATTGAGAAGTTAAGGCGCTGTGATTGTTTTCTGTTCACTATATTGCAACTTGAGGTTCCATCAGCTATATATAATAGCATTGGCCAACGCTCACTGTGCCTGTATCCGGATACAGCTGGGATTGCTGTCTCCACAGTCCTGAAATCTTGCATCTTAAATCACTGGTGCAATCAAGGAGATAACAGGATATGGAATTCCATTAGTTCCAATAACTGTCCTGTCAGTTGTCATAAAGGAAAATTTAATTATGTGGTCTAGGACTCTTTAAAAAATGAAACAGCTGGTAAAACAGATATAGCTGCTAAATGGGAAAGCAAGGATAAGCCAGCTTTCTGTGACAGATATAAAAGAAAATAGCAGATTGCATCAGTGAGCTAGTTAACAAATTTCATTAGGTGTTATGCTTGAATTTGTGCTTTGCTGCATAAGATACAGAACTGTCTTTGGGTGGCCTTAATCGCCGGGTGCAACGTTGTAAAGTATTGTGTGCTACAGAGCACAATTTGGTATTGATCCTCTGTAAAGTAAATTATGATTAATGTAGTACCGGTTTATTACCCTGTGGTCATGACCTTACTTCGATTGGCTAGACTTCCTTCTAGGTGAGATCAGAATAATAAACAGCCTCACTGCAATCAATAGATTGATAAACCCGATATTCTACATGTTGGTGCGATGGCTTGCCCTGACGCCCGGTATAGTTTGACGTGTTGAGGTGTAAGATGTGAACTGGAGCAGTTGAAGGAGTGGAGGAAAGCACTCTAACTGCATTAGGGGGACCAGAAGGAAAGGAAGTCTAGGTTCCTGTCTTTTCCCTAATTTTGTCAGCAGAGGGAATTTTGAACAGTGCACCATCCCCCTATCTGCTGTGTCTGTTCAAATGACCTCATCTAAAGGAAAAGGAGCCCTTGCCTTCAGTGGCGTAGTGTGCATTGCCGGTGCCCAGGGCAAGGCATGAATTGCTCCCCCTAACCTCATTGTTTTCCCAGTAGTGAGGTATGGAAGTGAGAGCTGGACCATAAAGAAGGCTGATCGCCGAAGAATTGGTGCTTTTGAATTATGGTGCTGGAGGAGACTCTTGAGAGTCCCGTGGACTGCAAGAAGATCAAACCTATCCATTCTTAAAGAAATCAGCCCTGAGTGCTCACTGGAAGGACAGATCGTGAAGCTGAGGCTCCAAGACTTTGGCCACCTCATGAGAAGAGAAAACTCCCTGTAAAAGACCCTGATGTTGGGAAAGATGGAGGGCACAAGGAGAAGGGGACGACAGAGGACGAGATGGCTGGACAGTGTTGTCGAAGCTACCAGCATGAGTTTGACCAAATTGCGGGAGGCAGTGGAAGACAGAAGTGCCTGGCGTGCTCTGGTCCATGGGGTCACGAAGAGTCGGACACGACTAAACAACTAAACAACAACAACCTCATTGTGGGCATTGCATGGGAGGCAACATGCAGACTTCGCTCACTGTGACCCTGTTCCTCATGGAGGTTGCCTGGCAGTCACTGTGGTTGCCCTCTTAGCGCTGCAAACTCCCTGTGGCAGCAGAGATGGCACTCCTTGGCAGCGTCCCAGCAGCGCTGGAGCCACAGCTCCAGCAGGAGAACAGGCCGAGGTTCCAAGTGCAGCCCTTTCCTGGTCGCCTCTCCTTGGCTGGGAGGGATGCCTTGGGGAAGGACTGGCATGGGCTGGGGAAAGTCTGGGCTGCAGCCGGCGGGAGTTCCGTCCAGGGCGGGCATCCCTTTGCTGGCTGTGAGAAGAAGGAGGCGCTGCCACAGCCCTGAAAGCCCACCCCGGGCACAGCTCAACTGACTCCAGAAGGCGGCAGCCACACGGTCTCAGCAGGTGGGCCCTCGAAAACGGGATGTCCTGGGCAGATGATGGGTATGTGCCATGGACCCCTGGGTGGGTTACGTGGACTCCCTGGGGGTCTGCAGACAACCAATCAGGAACCACTGGGAATCTCTAGAAGGTTGCTCAGATGGAAATGTGGCCCTTGCGTTTCCTATGTTCTCTAGAGGGGCACTTCTTACTTCACATTTACAGAATCATAGAATTGTAGAGTTGGAAGGGACCCCGAGGGTTATCTAGTCCAACCATAGCTGTCAACTTACAGATTTGAAAATAAGGGACCAGCAGCCTCAAAAATAAGGGATCAGCAGCCAAAATAAGGGATTTTCAGAGCACAGGTATGATCAACCTCTGAGCCCCTCCGAGCCAAAGGCAGAAAGCCCAGCCAGCAGCCAAACGAAGCCTCAAGTGGTGGTTCCCACAGCGCAGCAACCCGGCAAAGGGGATGCAGCAAGGAAAACCACCGTCACCTCTCCGCTGGGAAGCGCTGAGCAAAGGCGAGTCCCCAGGCAACGCGGCCGATTTGACCGGCACAAGGCATGCAAGCTCCACCCCCCAGTCGTTCTTAGACTCCTTATTGGGTGAGCAACGCAGCCAAGCAACACAGCTGGAGCCTCCCTCTTCCCTGGCTGGCAGGGAGGGAGGGAGGGAGAGGAGCTGCTTCCTTTGAAATCCGGGAAATTTAAGGGACATCATCAATAAGGGACAGCAGTGGGAAACAGCACTGGGATAAGGGAGTTTCCCACTAAATAAGGGACGGTTGACAGCTATGAGTCCAACCCCCTGCATTGCAGGAATCTCAGCTAAAGCATCCATGGCAGGTGGGCCTCCAACCTCTGCTTGCCAACTTCCAAGGAAGGAGAGTTCACAACCTCCTTAGGGAGTCCGTTCTACTGTGGAACAGCTCTTACTCTCAGAAAGTTTTTCCTGATGTTTAGTCAGAATCTCCTTTCTTGTAACTTGAAGCCATTGGTTCGAGTCCTACAGAGAATCACCACCTTTTGTGGTTTTCAGTACAAGAATCCAAACTCCTTCTGCACTGTGTACCTGTGTTGCCGTGTAATTGCACAGGGATGTCGCCAAATGAAAGCAATTAAACGCGGCACCTGACTCCGAGCATCAGTAACTACCTCTGTGCATGCCCCGCACCCAAGTCTGTAGCATCAAAACTGGCTGGATGTATTTTCCCCCCTGTCCTTTGTGAAAACAGGATAACATAAATATCGCCTAAAATAGATGGTAGCCTGTTGGGATAAAAGCGATTAGTCTAATGCACACTTAGGGGACGCAGTGTCCGGAGGGAGCGAAAAAAGCTGAGAATAATGGGAACCTTTGCCACCTGTTTCCATTCACAGTTGCTTGTTTAGGCTCAGTTCAAGGTAACTGGCATTTAAAAATTAACCAAGCAAAGGAAGGATTTCCCTCTTCGTCTGCTCTGCTGTTTTATTCTGATAGTAAGAAGTTAAAAAAACAAAAACAAAGCAAAAAAGGCTGAGAATTTTCCAAACCCAGACTTTGCTCTGGGATAGTTTTTTATTGCATTATTATTATTTTATTAAAAAATAAATATTCTGTGCTTCCAACACGCTAGCCATCAGTAATGTTAGACGGCACGGGTGTAAAACTAGTGTGGTTATTATGCGCAAATAGAAAGGCTCCTTAATCAGACTGTTAGTTCATCTAGTTCAATATTGCCTACAGTGCGACTCCCCAAGTCTCAGGCTGTGTTTGCACCATCCGCACATTTAGAGCACATGATGTCTCCCAAAGAGACCTGGGAACTGTAGTTTGTCACAGATCCAGGGAACTGAAGCTGGAAAACCCCCTCCTGTAAGCCTGGAGAGCGTAGACAATTCACTATCCTGGATTCCCATGCCCCACAAATAACCCAGAGATGCATTTTAAATAAAAGCACACATTCTACTCATGTAAAAACACCAGGCAGGCCCCACAAATAACCCAGAGATGCATTGTAAATAAAAGCACACATTCTACTCATGTAAAAACACCAGGCAGGCCCCACAAATAACCCAGAGATGCATTGTAAATAAAAACACACGTTCTGCTCATGTAAAAACACGCTGATTGTCCGCAGGTCAGATTTAGAAGGTGATTGGGCTGGATCCGGCCCCCGTGCCTTAGTTTGTCTACCCATGTTCTAGACCAGCGGTTCTCAACCTGTGGGTCCCCAGATGTTGTCGGACTACAACTCCAATCATCCCTCAACTCCCATCATCCCTGAGCTCTGGCCTTGCTAGCTAGGGGCGATGGGAGTTGTAGTTCAACAACATCTGGGGACCCACAGGTTGAGAAAGGCTGTTCTAGACAAACACGTTTTTCTCCCTGGAGTCTATCTGCCTCACAAAGGCAGAAACACGGCCGATGAACTAAAGAACCAAATCTTAAAAGCACAGATGCATTTTAAATAAAAGGACACATTCTACTCATGTAAAAATATGCTGATTCCAGGCCGGATTTAGAAGGCGACTGGGCCTTAGTTTGCCTACCCCTATCCTATTAAAACTGAGGCAGCCTTCCAAGATGTCATTTAAAAAGTTATTATTATTATTTACCCAGTTCACTTTTATTCTGTTTTTTTTCAGCTTTGAATGGCATCAGTAAATTAATTTTTTTAAATAAAAAATGTGACTTGCAATCCCCTGTGATTCAGTTCATTTGGAATCAGAGAGCCTAAGAGTCCAATCCTATGGTCTGCAGTGCATGACCAAAATGGATAGGATGGAGCGTTGTGAGCTGTGGCTTTGCACCAGGACAAGAATGACTTGTGCTGTACTCCTTCCACTCATATACGTTTCAGCCATTTGCAACCCACCAGAGGCTAAAGGTTTGTTTAGCTTGGCCTGCCTCGCTCCATCACTTTAAAGACTTGGGTGAGAGCCTGGCCGCACTTTGCCAGGAGAAGTTGGCAGGGGCAGAGAGCTAGTAACTTAAGTCTCCCTTGCCCAGTCTTGCCACTGCTGTTCAGCTTGCCAGGGTTTGTGCTTAGACTCAGTTCTTGCATGGCCACTGCTGACATCAAAAAGGACACCTGTTTGGTGGCCAGATTCTCTGTAGGGCAGCAGTATTGTGGGCTAACTGGATTGCACGATTGATTTCTCCCATCAATATCACTATGCAAGCTAGGCGACTCATGCAAAAGCTGTGAGTGCAAATCCAGGGGCGAAACTAGACTTTATTTCACCGGGTCAAAGACCCAGCTTAGCTCCCACCCAATGCATTTGCATACATATACACGCTGGGAGCCTCAATGGCACCCCTCTGGAAGCTTCAACTGGGGGGGGGGGGAAACCTGGCTAGCCCCCCCCCCCGGTAGCTACAGCAATCTGCAAATCCTACCATGGTGACCTTTGTCCAGCGGGTGATGGTCGACCCATTGTCTGGAGGCGGTTGGAGGATGGATGGCGGCTAACAGAGTGAGGTTGAATCCTGACAAGACAGAAGTACTGTTTTGGGGGGACAGGAGGCAGGCAGGTGTGGAAGACTTCCTGGTCCTGAATGGGGTAACTGTGCCCCTGAAGGACCAGGTGCGCAGCCTGGGAGTAATTTTGGGCTCACAGCTGTCCATGGAGGCACAGGTCAATTCTGTGTCCAGGACAGCTGTTTATCAGCTCCATCTGGTACGCAGGCTGAGACCCTACCTGCCCGTGGACTCTCTCGCCAGAGTGGTGCATGCTCTGGTTATCTCTCGCTTGGACTACTGCAACGCGCTCTGTGTGGGGCTACCTTTGAAGGTGACCCGGAAACTACAATTAATCCAGAATGCGGCAGCTAGACTGGTGACTGGGAGTGGCCGCCAAGACCATATAACACCGGTCTTGAAAGACCTACACTGGCTCCCAGTACGTTTCCGAGCACAATTCAAAGTGTTGGTGCGGACCTTTAAAGCCCTAAACGGCCTCGGTCCAGTATACCTGAAGGAGTGTCTCCACCTCCATCGTTCTGCCCAGACACTGAGGTCCAGCGCCGAGGGCCTTCTGGCGGTTCCCTCGCTGCGAGAAGCCAAGTTACAGGGAACCAGGCAGAGGGCCTTCTCGGTAGTAGCGCCCGCCCTGTGAAACGCCCTCCCACCAATTGTCAAAGAGAAAAATAACTACCAAACTTTTAAAGGTAAAGGTAAAGGTACCCCTGCCCGTACGGGCCAGTTGTGTCCGACTCTAGGGTTGTGCGCCCATCTCACTTAAGAGGCCGGGGGCCAGCGCTGTCCGGAGACACTTCGGGGTCACGTGGCCAGCGTGATGAAGCTGCTCTGGCGAGCCTGCACCAGCGCAGCACACGGAAACGCCGTTTACCTTCCCGCTATAAAGCGGTACCTATTTATCTACTTGCACTTAAGGGTGCTTTCAAACTGCTAGGTGGGCAGGAGCTGGGACCGAAAGACGGGAGCTCACCCCGCCGCGGGGATTCGAACCGCCGACCATGCAATCGGCAAGCCCTAGGCACTGAGGTTTTACCCAGAGTGCCACCCGCGTCCCACCAAACTTTTAGAAGACATCTAAAGGCAGCCCTGTTTAGGGAAGCTTTTAATGTTTAATAGGTTATTGTATTTTAGTGTTTTGTTGGAAGCCGCCCAGAGTGGCTGGGGGGACCCAGCCAGATGGGTGGGGTATAAATATTAAATTATTATTATTATTATTGAGTGAGTCAGGATCTGCCTCTTGATGCTTTATTGTTATGATATTTGTAGAAGAGTTTGTGTGTCCTATTAGCAAAGGACCTGCATATATATTGAATTTTATTTTTTCAAATAAATTTTTGGAAAGGAGGGGGGAAAAACAACAACACCCGTCGGTTTTCATTTCTTTCCAGGAGTCTGATTTCCCCAGCATGCAGCAGAATCTAGTCTGTGCCAAGAATCTGAGCAACACCGAGGCCAGGTAGCGGGTTTTCACTTCTGAAGAAATCTGTGCCAGGCTGAAACAGGGTCTATGCTGGCTTTAACTCCCTGAGCTAACTGCATCAGCTCCACAGCCAGTCAGCCACATTGAGGATCAAAGTGAAGGTCCAGACCAAGCATTAATTTTTATTTTTATTTTTAAAATATTAGTTGCTTAGTTTTGCATATCGTTGTTTGTTTACAAAGATTGTTGGCGGGATTTATTCTGAAGAAATAAATGGAAAAGAACTGCAATCTTGAAATATACTCGGAGTCGAGAGTGGATTTCATGCTCTTTATTCAGCTCATAGTGGTGAGGAGGAAGTTCCTCCAGAATGTCTGCTTTATATACATTATTTACACAATGGGCCGCGCGTGATTGGCTAAATCCGGGATTCTCCTGCAGGCCAATCAGGTTGTGGATTCACTTCCACCTGGAGCTGGATTGGGTGGCTCCTGTGGACCAATCAGACTGCTGCATTCTGAACCCTATTGTTCTAGGACCAATCAGACTGCTGCATTTTGGATCCTATTCAACTCAGTACATAACAAATCTCCTAACAAATCGCAAGCTTTCTCAGGAGTTGTGCGGGAACATTTGCAGCCAGAGGCAACTGGGCAACTCTCCAGGGACCGCATACCAGTGTGGGTGGGGCCAGAGCTAAAAGTGGGCGGAGCAAGAGATGTTGGCTCCTGGGCTTGAGGTTCCCCACTCCTTTATTAGATAACGACAGACCTCTTCCTGTGCCGTGTATCACAGAGAAGATGCTCAGCGACAGCAGCTGTGAATGATCGCTTGGTACATGGTGGTATGTAGTAAAATTCAACCCAAGGTGGTGCAAATATTTCAGTGAGACATGACTTTGTTTCACTTTGCTAGGCTTGGCATGAGACTGTGGCTTCACCACAAAAAAATGTACGCCTCTTAATATTTTAGCAAGGAGTAACTAGCTTCTTTTGAATGTGTGAAAGACGTGCTTTTCTCCAGGAAATCTTTTTATGCCATTATACCCTAATGTTTGGGGACGCGGGTGGCGCTGTGGGTTAAACCACAGAGCCTAGGACTTTCCGATCAAAAGGTCGGCAGTTCGAATCCCCGCGACGGAGTGAGCTCCCGTTGCTCGGTCCCTGCTCCTGCCAACCTAGCAGTTCAAAGGTATGTCAAAGTGCAAGTAGATAAATAGCTACCACTCCGGCAGGAAGGTAAACGGCATTTCCGTGCACTGTTCTGGTTCATTAGAAGTGGGTTAGTCATGCTGGCCACATGACCCGGAAGCTGTACGCCGGCTCCCTTGGCCAATAAAGCGAGATGAGTGCCGTAACCCCAGAGTCAGTCACAACTGGACCTAATGGTCAGGGGCCCCTTAACCATTTACCCTAGTGTTTAGGGTGCCATAGGACTCTTTGTTGTTTGTGGCTGAGTAGCCAGTCTGTTGATGGCCCCACACTATAAAGCTGATTCTAGTCTCAGCTTAGTTGGCTGTAACCAAAATGCACACAGTTCCTTCATATGAAGAAACCTTGACCTTGACATCATCTGTGTCAAGCCCAGTAAAATATAATAAAAGGTGAAAATAAGGGGAGACAAGATTTCCCAGCCATTCTAGTCTTTACTTGCTGTTTTTGGATATATATGAGTGTTTATATAATCGACTCATCTATCTATCTATCTATCTATCTATGTATTCATCTACCTATCTCTGTTTTATCCTATTTTCCAACTTCTAATCACCCCCTGAACAGCTATATAGCTAGAAAATGCCTCTTTAGTTATATGGAACAATCCTTTAAGACTGTTGTATAGGCCTTTTAAAGATAAATGCACTTTTTGAATGACCTTTAATGGCTGGTGGCTCCTAGCTGTTGACCAACCGCCTTAAAGTCACTTGTGGGCTGGAGAAAAATAGCGGAGTTTTGAATGCATGCAGCCAGCAAAGGATCAACACTGTCCACCAGGAGAGTTGTCTGCTTCTGCATGTTCAACTTTCCTCCTCAGGAGAAGGCAAATATTACAAGGACACTTTGATCATGTTCACTGTTGTCGCAGAGCCTGGCAGGGCTAGCCTGTGTGCCTCTGTGTGCCTCAATTGGCAGAGTGTGTACATTGTTGGGGAACAGGAGGAAGAGATGTCATAGCTTGGGTCTTATTACTTACTCCATTCCTGTTCCCACAAATCTGGAGTGGAATCCCAAAGATGGTTGGATGGCATCTTGTACGCCTCCTTCCGGGAATTCCTGCAGCCAAGCTGGTGCCAAATGTATAGCTCGGTGTTATGTACTGAAGTTCTCACCCTGGCCAGCAGGGGGATACTGTAGATGGTTCTCACTCAGGTCCACATATGCAAATAAGGAATTGAAAGTGATGTTCAGTGATTGGATAGTTACAGAAAGTTGTTACTGTTGCTTTGTAGTTGAGCTCTATATAAGCAGGTTGGCTGAACCCTTCAGCCCAGTTCTGGGCCTGTGAATAAACAAGAGCTGTTTGAAGAATCGCTGTGTCGTCTGATATGTTCATCCACAACTTAACACTCTGCTTTCATGTGGACCACATCAGTGAGGCTGAGAGGGGGGGGGGTCTTGCCATCTGGGCAGCCCAGGACCCTCATACATACTGCCCAGGTTTGTGTTCCTGAGGGAGGTCATTTTGCTTCAGTATACCTGAAGGAGTGTCTCCATCCCCATCGTTCTGCCCAGATGCTGAGGTCCAACACCAAGGGCCTTCTGGCAGTTCCCTCATTGCGAGAAGCAAAGCTACAGGGAACAAGGCAGAGGGCCTTCTCGGTAGTGGCACCTGCCCCGTTGAATGCCCTCCCACCAGATGTCAAAGAGAAAAACAACTACCTGACATTTAGAAAACATCTGAAGGCAGCCGTGTTCAGGGAAGTTTTTAATGCGTGACACTTTAATGTATTTTTAATCTTCGTTGGAAGCCGCCCAGAGTGGCTGGGGAAACTCAGCCAGATGGGCGGGGTACAAATAATAAATTATTATTATTATTGCTGCTTGCTAACGCAGCGGTTTGGCTTCACCCCTGAAGGCGCACTCCATTGTCTCTCGAGGAACTGTTCCCATACCATGGCCAGACATGGTGAAAACAGAGAAGAGAGAGCAGGGGGAGGGAAGGGGAAAAATAAGTAATGCAGCACAAAATCCGTCCAACGCCAAACGCCATTCTGGGTTGACTCTGCCGGTGTTCACATGTCCCTGCCTCTTGTGAGACTGACAAATAAGATATTTTGATTGAGAACCAAGCCACAGCCTTTGTGGTGCATGGAGTGTCGGTTAAAGTGACATTTATTTTGCTTCTCCAAAGAGCTGGAGTTGCGTCCTACGCTATTATGAGAAAATTGTGCCTTACGCTAGGACATTCTCTGGTTAAGGGAAGTGGTAAAGAGCCAGTCTGAATTATTTGAAAATTCAATACCGAAATTAATCATGGTTAGCCAGTGTTTGTACAATTAACCAGGGCCCCTTCTCCTCCTGGAAGAAATCAGGAGTGTCTATTGATTTCTTTAACTTGCTCACCCCTGCCTATTCAGAAGGGATGACCCTTGCCTCTGCTCTGAATTATCTTAGCTTGGCGCACCATTAAGACCTCTAATCATTGGGGCTGTCATTAGCATTTATGCATTTGAAGGCTTATGATTTGTCAGAAGCAGCTGCCAAAAGAGCTTTTATTTATCTCTGCGCTGGGCCACACAAGGAGCTTCCTTACTACAGCATCATGTTCAAGATGCTGCAGTTAAGGATGTGTCAGCACTTCCATGTTTGTTTTTTAAAAGCACGCCATTGAGGGATTTTCTTCCTAAAAATGTCGTAGAATAAAAACTGGCCATGCCAACTCTCAGCACCGGGAGGAACCTAGAAAAAACAACAACCCACACACACAACAACAACAACAAGACCATTAGGCATTTAAGATTTTTGTTAGATGGAGCACACCCTGCTCAGGGCTTGAGATAGGGACAAATACACCTTCTTCATAGCTGTGTTTGTTTTTAGAAAGGTGGATTTTCAGATCCTTAAAGGAGGTTCCGTTAGGCAGGCATAGAATGTCTTTGAGCCCGGTGTATTTTAGGGCGTCCCTATTTTCATTGGAGAAATGTTGGAGGGTATGGAGTTATGCGACCCCTGAGCTAAGGAGATAAGTAACTATGCAACCCTTAGAAGGCGTCCGAAGGCAGGCCTGTGTAAGGAATTTTTTTATGTTTAATTTTTTAATGTTTTCATTTTTGTTGGAAGCCACCCAGAGTGGCTGAGGCAACCCAGTCAGGTGGGTGGGGCATAAATATTATTACAGTGGTACCTCAGGTTAAGTACTTAATTCGTTCCGGAGGTCCGTACTTAACCTGAAACTGTTCTTAACCTGAAGCACCACTTTAGCTAATGGGGCCTCCTGCTGCTGCCGCGCCGCCAGAGCACAATTTCTGTTCTCATCCTGAAGCAAAGTACTTAACCTGAAGCACTATTTCTGGGTTAGCGGAGTCTGTAACCTGAAGCGTTTGTAACCTGAAGCGTATGTAACCTGAGGTACCACTGTATTATGGGACACGGGTGGCGCTGTGGTCTAAGCCACTGAGCCTCTTGGGCTTGCCGATTGGAAGGTCAGCGGTTCGAATCCCTGCGACAGAGTGAGCTCCCGTTGCTCTGTCGCAGCTCCTGCCAACCTAGCAGTTCGAAAGCACACCAGTGCAAGTAGATAAATAGGTACCGCTGTGGCGGGAGGGTCGATTGGAAGGTCGGTGGTTCCACCAGAAAATGAAAGCATATTATCACAAAAGCGACAGTATATGGATTGCACTATTCACTGCTCTGTTGAAGCATCAGATGTAAGGCTGGTGTCCTTTGTGGCAAATATTGTCAAAGGCCATAAAGCTATCTTAAGAGTGACTGAAGATTTAGCAGAGACAGAAATACTTACAGTGCAATACCATAGGAAGTCTTGCAGCCTGTTGACAAGGATGTTGTCCTTGCTGAGTGAGGGGACGCGGGTGGCGCTGTGGTCTAAACAACTGAGCCTCTTGGGATTGCAGATTCGAAGGTCGGTGGTTCAAATCCCTGTGACAGGGTGAGCTCCCATTGCTCAGTCCTAGCTCCTCCCAACCTAGCAGTTCGAAAGCATACCAGTGTAAGTAGATAAATAGGTACCGCTGTAGCGGGAAGGTAAATGGAACAAATTAAGTACTTAACCCGAGGTACCACTGTACAGTGGGACTTCGGTTTTCAAGCATTTTGGAAGCCAAACAATTTGGAACTCGGATGCCGAAAACCCGGAAGTAATTGCTTCCGTTTTCAAACATGCCCTGGAAATCAAATGGCTTCTGAGGCGCGTTTTTCATTTCCCCTCATTGACTTTGCAGCCAGCCCATTGATCCTCGGTTTTCGAACGTTTCAGAAGCCGAACGATCTTCCGGAACGGATTATAGTGGTACCTCAGGTTAAGTACCTAATTCGTTCCAGAGGTCTGTACTTAACCTGAAACCGTTCTTAACCTGAAGCACTACTTTAGCTAATAGGGCCTCCTGCTGCTGCCGCACAATTTCTGTTCTCATCCTGAAGCAAAGTTCTTAACCTGAAGCACTATTTCTGGGTTAGCGGAGTCTGTAACCTGAAGCATATGTAACCTGAAGCGTATGTAACCCAAGGTACCACTGTATGTTTGAAAACCGAGGTTCCAACTGTACAGAATCATTTGTGCTGTCTGGCAGGGAGATTTCGGACGTCGGACGTATGCAAACACAGGCTTCTCTGCTTCATACTGTATTTAGCGCTACTCCACAGTCAGGGAGCATGATGGAAAGGGGTGGCTAACATGCTCTGTACTGTAGGCGATCTAGTATATAAATATGATTGATAGTTTTCTCATGTGTGGGAGCTCGCAGGCTTCCAAGCCTCTCCTGGGAGGGTTTCATTTTCACAAGGAAAAGACCTCAGGAGAGGCTCGTTGACTTCGGTCGTTTGAAAAAAGAGCTGGCCTCGGTGAACGCAAGGCCTCCTCGTTCTCTGTGCATTTTGGGGTATATGTAAATGATTCCATACGAAGGAAGGAGGGAAGATTCATTCGTTTTTTATAGCATTTGGCGTTTGCGGATCATTTTTCCAGCGAGCTGACAAGTGTTCCCCTGTGGCATTATCTCAGCATTCGCCATTTTCCTGCACGGTGGGTGCTAATCTCGTGAGGGAGGTGGAACAGGACAGGACACCCGATATAAAGAGGGGATGGAGTTTCGTACGCCAGGAGCGAAGCACTCGCAGGACTAATAAATAGCTCCGTCCTG
Organism: Podarcis filfolensis; assembly: GCF_964270895.1. Taxonomy (NCBI): domain Eukaryota; kingdom Metazoa; phylum Chordata; class Lepidosauria; order Squamata; family Lacertidae; genus Podarcis; species Podarcis filfolensis. The sequence goes on along the minus strand of NC_139606.1, from coordinate 10,247,720 downwards.
AGGGCTTGCCCTGGTACACAATGCTTTCTGTGGGTTGGCGCATTTGAAATGTAGTTCATGGCATCGCAATACCATCTGGCGAGAAACCCGGCGCATAAAGACACAGAGGGACACATCATTAGCCCATTAGGTATCGAGGGCTTGCAAAGCTGAACTCTGACCTTCAAAAGAAAATTGAGGTAAGCCTGAAAATATGCGCTGATTTCCCCAGTTAACATGCTTGTGGTGGAGAGGCGGGGTCGTGTTCCGTACAGAAATCAATCATAAGTAACTGTTTCGGATTCTTTTCCCCCACTGTGAAATCCTCTAGGATTTCCTTGCATAAAGAAACACAGAGCGGAATGTATCATTCTTTGACATCATTGATTCCATTAGTCTCACCGAAGCAGTGATGTCATGAATTTCCTCTTTGCGACTTCTGGCTATCTAGCATGACGGATGGGGACAGCGAAAAGCAGAATACCATGAAGGGGGCTGGGAAACCTTGTGAAAATAATTCAGAAGAAGGAAAACGCACACACAACTTTTACATGTTAATTTATATCAGTTCTACCAACTGTGCCCTTTGCTGCTCCCAGCAGACAGTCAGCACAAATTCGCAGACTTCCTTCCTTCCTTCCTTCCTTCCTTCCTTCCTTCCTTCCTTTCTTTCTTTTCTGGAGGTACACAGGGGTACGCATTTTGTTGTTGTTGTTGTTTAGTCGTTGAGTCGTGTCCGACTCTTCGTGACCCCATGGACCAGAGCACGCCAGGCACTCCTGTCTTCCACTGCCTCCCGCAGTTTGGTCAGACTCATGTTTGTAGCTTCGAAGACACTATCCAACCATCTCGTCCTCTGTTGTCCCCTTCTCCTTGTGCCCTCCATCTTTCCCAACATCAGGGTCTTTTCCAGGGAGCCTTCTTTTTCTCACGAGGTGGCCAAAGTATTGGAGCCTCAGCTTCAGGATCTGTCCTTCCAGTGAGCACTCAGGGCTGATTTCCTTCAGAATGGATAGGTTTGATCTTCTTGCAGTCCATGGGACTCTCAAGAGTCTCCTCCAGCACCATAATCCAAAAGCATCAATTCTTCGGCGATCAGCCTTCTTTATGGTCCAGCTCTCACTTCCATACATCACTACTGGGAAAACCATAGCTTTTACTATATGGACCTTTGTTGGCAAGTACGCATACCCCTAACCTAAGTTTGGCTTCATTGAGGAGCAGTATTTCAATATGAGTAGGAAAATGAGAGTACCCCTAAACATTTTTTTAGGAAAAAAAAGCACTGCTTGAAAGTGCAAAGTTGGTATGATGTGTGGGGGTATATATGTGCTGCTGATTCTTATGAAGTCATGACAAAATGGTACCTTCCAAGGCAGCAAGGTACTAGAAGTTGTTTAATGCTTTTCTTTCGTTGGATGTGGCGTCAAAGTGGTGGTTGTTGCCAGTGCACTCTCATCGGCCATGATGACTGCTCTGGGGCAACATTCCCTTTCAGGACAGAACAATGAAACGGATTTTCTAGTGTCACAAATGTATCATATGCTTTAGAGCAGCGGTTCTCAACCTGTGGGTCCCCAGATGTTGTTGGACTACAACTCCCATCATCCCTGAGCTCTGGCCTTGCTAGTTAGGGGTGATGGGAGTTGTAGTTCAACAACATCTGGGGACCCACAGGTTGAGAAAGACTGATTTAGCAGGTAATAACAAAAAGACAGGCCTCTGCCTCGAAGAGCTTACACTTCAAAATTCAATGCAGAGGAGGCAATAGAGAGAGGGGAGGCATATTGCGACTCGGTTGCAAGAACGCTGGGTTTGCAGACTGATCTTCCCAGTTTCAAATCTCTGGAATATCCAGTTTAGGAATGGATCACCAGTAGCCGTTGTGAGAAACTCCCTTGGAAATTCTAGAGAGCCTCTGACAGGCAGAGTAGACCAGAGTTCTTCAACACTGGGTTGGACTCTAGCAGGGCTGTCTTACCCATAGGTGCTAGGAGTGTGGGGCACCTGGGCGCCAGACTCTCGGGGGCGCCAGGCTGAGAGTCTGGGGCCCAAAAGCTGAGTCTGTGGAAGAGCCTGCCCATCAGTCGGAGCACTGCAGTGGGCTCTTCTGCAGCTGGCGGCTCTGCCCCACAAGTTCGGGGGCAACCGAGCCAGGAGGAGTCCTCCTGTGTGCCTGGGACTGAGCAACCTGGGGGGGGGAGCGCTGTGCAAGACGGATTCTTGCACCCCGGTGCCGCATATGTTTAAGACAGCCCTGGACTCTGGCTCTCATCATCCAAAGCTGGCATGGCCAAGGTTCAGATATGGCTTGGGAAAGGAACAAAGAAGGCAGCCTCTAGGATCACGTAGCTGAATCTCTCAGAAGACTGCTGGTTTTTGGTCATCCCTCTCAAGGGCTGTGCACCCTGAAGCTTTTTCCAGAAGGGCGCTGGAATAGTAGTGTGTGATGTTGGTGCATCTGAAGAGAAAGCCACTCATAATTTGCACTTGCAGCCCCTTTGGATCTGCACAATCAGTTCCAGATTGGGAGATTCAGCTGCAGAATGGCGCTTGTTGCTGGAGCATCAAAGCTTGGGGGCGGGGGAATATAATAATAATAATAATAATAATAATAATAATAATAATAATAATAATAATAATTTATTTCTACCCTGAACATCTGGCTGGGTTTCTCCAGCCACTCTGGGTGGCTTCCAACGAAAGATTAAAAATACATTAAAACATCAGTCATTAAAAGCTACCAAGAAGGCCCTCTGCCTGGTTCCCTGTAACTTTGCTTCTCCCAGTGAGGAAACCACCAGAAGGCCCTCGGCGCTGGACCTCAGTGTCCGGGCTGGATGATGGGGATGGAGACGTTCCTTCAGGTATCCTGGGCCGAGGCCATTTAGGGCTTTAAAGGTCAGCACCAACACTTGGAATTGTTCTTGGAAACATACTGGGAGCCAATGTAGGTCTTTCAAGACCCAAGTTAGGTGGTCTCGACATGCTTTTGCTCCACTCTAGTAACAATGGCATCAATTGTCTATTTCACCCTGTTTCTTTGCAAGCCACCTTGATAACTTCTGTTGTTAGGTGGGGGATAAATGTGCCAAAACAAATGAAATGAATAAATTGGTGCATGAGGCTACTGCTTTTCCATCAGAATGTGATCTGATCAAAGGATGAAAATTAGGTTAGCCATTGGCCAAGATTCAACCCTCCCTCCCTCCTACTCTCTCTCTCCCTCTCTCTGTGTGAACACAACCTTGTCCATCTGATTATGTTTATTGCCACAGGAACTTTGCTCCAAAAACCTCCTTGCTACTGGCTCTGTGCAAAATGCAGGTTCAGGGATCCATTTGCCAAACGCATACTGAACAGATGCCTAGGTTGCTGATGGTTAAAAGGTAAAGGGACCCCTGACCATTAGGTCCAGTCGTGGCCGACTCTGGGGTTGCGGCACTCATCTCACTTTATTGGCCGAGGGAGCTGGCATACAGCTTCTGGGTCATGTGGCCAGCATGACTAAGCCGCTTCTGGTGAACCAGAGCAGCGCACAGAAACGCCGTTTACCTTCCCGCCAGAGTGGTACCTATTTATCTACTTGCACTTTGTGCTTTCGAACTGCTAGGTGGGCAGGAGCAGGGACCGAGCAATGGGAGCTCACCCCGTTGCGGGGATTCGAACCGCTGACCTTCTGATAGGCAAGCCCAAGAGGCTCAGTGGTTTAGACCACAGCGCCACCCGCACCCCATGATGGTTAGCCACCTGCAACAAAGCACGGATTATGTGGTTTGATTCAGTTGGAGCGCGTTGAAAGGAAGCACCATTAAGGTCCAAAACTGTGGCACACAGATCAAACGTCCATGTTACTCCCACCTGCCCTGCACTTTTTTTTATCTCTCTCGCGCAGGGCTGTTCATCTTCTCCGATCCTGCAAAGAATTTGGTGTCTGGCACATAATTTGGATTCCAAAGAACATCGGCATTTATTTTAAATAAGGAGGAAGTTCATAGCCCCCAATAGTTTTGGAGATGAGCTAAAAGCCTACAGGCAATGTCTCCCAGCATGAAGGGGGTTGGTATCCTGTTCACCCTCCCAACCTTTCCCTCACTCCTGGTCTCCATTTGCATCTCCTTTCTCTTGTGACCTCTTCAAACACTGCCGGTTTCAGTGCTATGAGCACTGCCGGATTTACGTATAAGCTAAACAAGCTATAGCTTAGGCCCCACTCTCTTGCCCCCCCCAAAAAAAATTTAAAGGGAAAAAACTGGATGTACATTTCCAAAATATAAGATAAAAAACAAATAAAATAAAACCTACACACAGCAACAGTGTGTTGTGTAGGCTTCTATGATGGGCCCCTCCTGCTAGCCTGCTCCCTAATACAGTGGTACCTCGGGTTACATACCCTTCAGGTTACATACACTTCAGGTTACAGACTCTGCTAACCCAGGAATAGTACCTCAGGTTAAGAACTTTGCTTCAGGATGAGAACAGAAATCGTGCTCCGGCAGTGTAGTGTCAGTGGGAGGCCCCATTAGCTAAAGTTGGGCTTCAGGTTAAGAACAGTTTCAGGTTAAGAACAGACCTCAGGAACAAATTAAGTACTTAACCCGAGGTACCACTGTATATCGCTGGTTTGCTTATTTCTGTATATAGGGTGCCTACATTCTGCATGTGCAAATGGCTTTAGAGACCTATTAGGTCCATAAATTACCATGTAGCATATAGTCAACACAAAAAACAGCGACAATTTGTTGTTGACAAAGGACAGCTGGACATATAAAGGGCCCCATTACCTTTAGTAGCTTAGGGCCTCATCAAACCTAAATCCGGCCCTGGCTATGGGTATTATTCTGTGCAGGAAAAAGCCTGAAAGCCATTGGAAATGGTAATGTGGGCTCACATGTCTGTTTTATTGCATGCAGAACAACACTGCAGCTTGGAGGGATGGACTTTCTCATTTTCCCAACCATAAGTTCACTTCACCACAGTTACGCCAGTGTGGTGTAGTGGTTAAGAGCGGTAGTCTCGTAATCTGGGGATCCGGGTTCGTGTCTCCGCTCCTCCACATGCAGCTGCTGGGTGACCTTGGGCTAGTCACACTTCTTTGAAGTCTCTCAGCCCCACTCACCTCACAGAGTGTTTGTTGTGGGGGAAGAAGGGAAAGGAGATTGTTAGCCGCTTTGAGACTCCTTCGGGTAGTGATAAAGCAGGATATCAAATCCAAAATCTTCTTCTCTTCTTCTTCTTCTTTTTTTCAATTCCTTGTGGAAATTTGTCTGCAGTAAGGTGAGCATTTCTCCCCGTATAACACTCTTTGTACGCAGTTTTGCTTGATTTAGTGCATACTGTAGGTTGCTTTTGTTAATCGGTGCTTTTTAAGACACACATTGCCTAATGTGTGCATTTTTGTAAAAAAAATTTTAAATGGCGGCTGGAGACTGGCACTGCTAAACGTGAAGGTGTGTGACTCTCGAACGATAGCTGCATCTCAGTCCATGCATTGTTTTGGAGAGTACAGTGGTACCTCGGGATGTGAACGGTTCCGTTCCGGAGCCCCATTCACATCCTGAACAGAACATAAGACGTGACTGCATGTCTGCGCATGCGCGGGTCATGTTTCGCCGCTTCCACTCATGCATGTGACATCATTTTGACCGTCTGTGCATGCGCGAGCGGCGAAACCTGGAAGCAACGCGCTCCGTTACTTCCGGGTCGCAGCGGAGTGCAACCCAAAAATACTTATCCTGAAGCGTATTTATCCCAAGGTATGACTGTACAAACTGAGAAGGGGTTGCATCTTTGTTAATCACACTGCTACTTCTCCCAGCATGCACCATGTGAAGCATTCCAAATCCTGTCAGATCACAGTTGCACACAATACAAAAGAATGCACACCTTTTGCAAATCCATGCAGAAAAGACGCACCACTACCATCATTGCACCCATTTTCAGAATTTATTTAAGGTAGAATTCATAATTTGGGTGCTCTTGCGTCAGATATTTGGGGGAGGTTTCTGCCGCCTAACAGACCCTTGCAATTTGGGTCTCCTCCCCCTCTGTTTCCATCATCCTTTGAGATGGGGTTGCAGCATTTTACCATACTCTCTCCCCCTCCCCCAAATCTATTTCTAGAAGCCAGGGCAGTTTTGCTCCCAGAAATGAAGGTTGCTGACATTTGTGGGGTTCAAACCCTTGTCCCATAGTGCCAGGACCTATGTGTGAAAGAACAGCAGATAAGGGCTTCAGGGAGATCTGCCCTCGAGAACTTAGTTTGGCAGAGAAGTTGCGTCTGTACTGAACTATTATGGTGTGTGTGTGTGTGTGTGTGAATGCTGGGGGAGGCGGCAGGTAACACAAGGAAGAATTCTTCCCTCCCTGCTTGTGTTGCAAAAATGCCTTGGTCATGAACAATCTCCGTCCCTGATCTATTTATTCCTGGTTCTTTTCATATATTATCAGGTCAGGCATGCACAATAATGTATTTATGTGGGGGCTTCCCCTTGCACTTTTCCAGCTCCCTCACGCCTGTCGAAAGCACATTGCTTGTAGATGCCTTTGCCAATAATGCAAACCAGGTGCTGTCCCTTGGATGAGTTTAACAACATCCAACTTGTACAGCTGGCTCGCAATGCAGTACATTCTGGTAAGACGCCGTGGGTTGGGGTGGTCTTTTGGGATCAAGCTGTTTGATTAATGCACAGGGCTTGCCATTTGCCTGGTGTTGGGTTTAGCACCTTGCACAACCGGAGCTTTAAAAAATATCAGGCAGGCAACACGTAAGTTTGGACTTGCCAGACCTGGGCTATCTCTGGAAAAAGGGACATGTTTATTATGTTCCTAAGTATGCTTACTGGGTTCCTGGTTGTGGGAATAGGGTGGGCCATTTTCTAACTGGTTGCAAAAATCCTAGAATCATTGAATTTTAGAGTTGGCAGGGAACTTTTTAATGTGTGACATCTTAGTGTATTTTTGGTCTTTGTTGGAAGCCGCCCAGAGTGGCTGGGGAAATCCAAACCCAGCCAGATGGGCGGGGTACAAATAAATTATTATTATTATTATTATTATTATTATTATTATTATTATTTTATAATGCAAGGGTCATCTACTCTCCAGAGCAGGAGAAAACAAGCTTGCGCCATCTTCCATGTGACAGCCTTTCAGATATTTGAGTATGTTCAGAACATTCAGAACCCATGTTGTTCACCAAATCACATGGCATGGAAGTGGTTCTTAAATTATTGGCGCTCTCTCTGTGTGTGTGTGCAAGAAGGGCCTACTGTGCAGTGATATGAAACACAGAAACCCCCTAAAATCACAAACCTTTTAACTGTGGTTTGTAAAGCCAGGTTAGCATCTTTTTGTGAGACTGCTCAGGGATGCAGGAGAGGATATATTGTTGATTATATCCTTTCCAACTTGTGTTAACAAGTTCTACAATTTAGCAGTGTTACATTCCCCCTTTTAAACTTGCACAGCGGATGTGTTTGCTCAGGCTCGTGAAAGCCTCTAAAATACGTTTCTTTGGTAATTCCTCATTTAGTCCCTCATAAAAAGATAGACACGACACAATCTTCTATAAAAGTATAAAATAGTTTACTCACTCACATTCTGTTCACAAATGGATCCCAGAAGGCAGGCTTAAGTTAGAAAAGTAATGTACCTGGAAACTATCCCATAAGGAGACAGTCCCTTTGTCCTCTCTTGGCTGGAAGCATCTTAGGCTAAGCAGATGTTGCTTCTTCGACGAATGTGGTCAGAGAGAGATATATGGCTGACCAGTCCTGCTCTTTTGTTACCTGGGCAGGTGAGGTCATGCCCACCTCTAGTCACATGCAGAGGAAGTCTGTCGCAGCCTAGGAGAAACAGGAAGTTCCGACTGGCTGGTCCAGACATCCCCTTTTATGTCCACTCTAGGGATGTTGTACTTGACTGCTCTTGTGTTTCACATCCCACACTTTTTGACTCAGTTGGAAACATCAGTGCTTTTCTGGGGCCCATGTAGGCTGGCCCAATAACGTTTTATTCTTGTCCTATCATGTTTGCTGGCTCCCATTTCCTTCAGTACCAAACAGTAACTTGCATTTTTGAAGTCTCACCACTGTATTGGCTGCATGGCAGTCAGCCTGCCACCAGAATCACATATACATGTAAATCAGCAGGATTATGTGCTGTGTATGATATAATAATATGCGTTTCAGTGTGATAACCAGAAAATGCCTTTGAAATGACCACCAGCTGCTTAAATTATCAGTCCCACAACTAATGGAATATTTTTTACTTCACATCTTGCCTGCCCTTGTATGTATGAGTTATCTGAATTTGATTTTGCTGTGTAGCGTTGAGCAAATCACTATCCCTCAATCTCAGTTTTCTGCCTTCTGCATCATAGGAATTATAATGCCCAGGCCACAGCCACATACTTCAATGATGCCATTTAGACAGTTCCCAGCAAAAGATAAAAATTGGCATTTCTCAAGAAGTTTTGGAAATCACAATCAGTTAATGAATATCTCAGCTCACACCGTTTAAAGTTCAGTAAGGAATGTGTTTGCTCATAAATGTGCTAACTGTCAAAAGGAGAAGTTAGCTTCAGGAGAATATTGCATCAAGTTCACATATTTTACCTTGCCCAGCACTGGGAATAACTCCAGCAATGTAGATTCTTGATGGATGTACATTGACCTGTATGGTTTCATGTAAACCCAAGGATATTTAACTCTGTGCTTTGTGCACCTCCTGCCTTCAGGAAGTTATTTCTGCGAGTCTTGAATGGTGGTAACTACAAGGAGAGTTCTGTGGGAGCAATTCCACATTTTTTTGGGAACCTTTATGCCCTTCTCAAAATTCTAGAGCCAAGAAACCCCACTATGGAACTTGGCACACTCCTCTTCTCCCCTATAACTGCTTTCTGCTCTGTAAGAGTTGCCAGAGTCTGGCCTTGGCATGTGATAGCTAATACTTCTATTGCTTTTCCATATTTTTTTTCATGCAATAAATGCACCGTGGTTACTCACTTGTTGCACACAACCCAGATGTCTTCCTACCAAGTGGCACGTGTGATAAGAGCACATTGTGTTTTCCGAACACTCAAAGATCATATTGTTGGATGCCACCCCAAGCGGTGCAAGATCCCAGGGGTTCCAGGAGCTTACACCGGGTTTGTGTTTCCTTTTGGGAATGAGGCACAGCAGACACTGTGGTGTCTTTAGGACACATGGCTTATTTACACACACATATATAACCTGAGTCTACAATGCAGGTGGCGCTGGGGTCTAAACCACAGAGCCTAGGGCTTGCCGATCAGAAAGTCGGGGGTTCGAATCCCCGTGACGGGGTGAGCTCCCGTTGCTCGGTCCCTGCTCCTGCCAACCTAGCAGTTCGAAAGCACGTCAAAGTGCAAGTAGATAAATAGGTACCGCTCCGGCGGGAAGGTAAACAGCATTTCCGTGCACTGCTCTGGTTCGCCAGAAGCTGTCTGCGGACAAACGCCTGCTCCCTCGGCCTATAGAGCAAGATGAGCGCCGCAACCCCAGAGTCGTCCGCGACTGGACCTAACGGTCAGGGGTACATTTACGTTTACAATGGTGGGGTTCACAGCCTTAACATCCCCAAATGGTCTTGTTTTTCCCATAGCTGCAGCCTTGGATTCAAGCAGAAATCAGCCATGGCGCTCTCTCTCTCTCTCTCTCTCTCTCTCTCTCTCTCTCTTTATCCTTCTAACCATCTCCGAGCTGGAGGAGGCCCACCCATTTGCCATCTGGCACAGAGCGCCTTTTCATTTGCTCTCTTAATGGCCCATCACCTTTTCTTTATTCTCTTAATGGCCCATTGCCCAGGCGATCCCCTCATCAGAAAGATAGCCTGCCTCGATGAGCGTATTTTGACACTTGCTAGGATTATAGGAGTCTGGCACCCAGAAACCCATCACAATATATATCTGCACCCTACCAGCAAACCCGCTAGCACTGCAAGTGTTCTGTGGTAAGTTGCTGTATGAGAGTCGTGCGTCCCTGTTGGACAGTGCTTGTGACATCACACATGATGAGATTCCAGCTCTTGAGTGCAGAGGGCGGGGACAGGGAGGGTGCTATTGTGATTGGATGCTGATTGTGAGGCTCCTGTAAGTATCTCGTTGGCTACTGTGAGAACAAGATGCTGAACAAGATGGGGCATTGGCCCAATATAACAGGCTTTTCTTCTGAGATGGGGAAGTTCAGGATATTCTTATAGGATCCCTGCTACAACCCTCTTGCTTTTCGTATCTGTATGTCTTTGTTTCTGCTTACCTTCCTATCTTCACGGAGCCTGGGACTTGCTGATCAGAAGGTCGGCGGTTCGAATCCCTGCGATGGGGTGAACTCCTGTTGCTCGGCCCCTGCTCCTGTCAACCTAGCAGTTCGAAAACACGTCAAAGTACAAGTTGATAAATAGGTACCGCTCCGGTGGGAAGGTAAACGGCGTTTCCGTGTGCTGCTCTGGTTTTGCCAGAAGTGGCTTAAACATGCTGGCCACATGAGCTGGAAGCTGTACGCTGGCTCCCTCGGACAATAAAGCGAGATGAGCCCCGCAACCCCAGAGTCGGTCACTACTGGACCTAATGGTCAGGGGTCCCTTTACCTTTTTACCTTCATATATACAGTGGTACCTCGGGTTAAGAACTTAATTCGTTCTGGAGGTCTACTTTTAACCTGAAACTGTTCTTAACCTGAGGTACCACTTTAGCTAATGGGGCCTTCCGCTGCCGCCATGCTGCTGCCGTGCTACCACCACGCAATTTCTGTTCTCATCCTGAAGCAAAGTTCTTAACCCAAGGTACTATTTCTGGGTTAGTGGAGTCTGTAACCTGAAGCGTCTGTAACCTGAGGTACCACTGTAAATGCCAGCAGATGAAAGGACGGGTTAAGGATCTGTGAGTGTGTGATGTTATGGCATCTTATGTTTGGATGCAGGCAACCCAGTTCCGAATCCTGGTATAACCAGTGCTTTTTTTCTGGGGGTACGCAGGATTACGCATACCCCTAAACATTCTGTGAATCTAACGGGAGAAGGAACTAAAAATCTAAAACAAATTAGTTTCTTCTCTAGCACGGTGAATCGTCAGTTCCATTGCTACCCCCGATGGCAGCTTCATTTCCTCTCAAGGTGTTTCTTGAGTGTCAGCTGGAAGCGAGCGTTTAATGTGTGAAGTAGGAGTTGGAATCTAGCACGGTGATTGGTCAGTTTTGTTGTATTTAGTGTATTTATTTCCCCCAACGTGAACTATAAAATGGTGATTTTCGTGAGTCAAAATGAGAGTACCCCTAAACATTTTTTTTAATAGAGAAAAAGCACTGGGTATAACTAGGAAACCCACTGGGTAGACTCAGCTTAGTAGACAGTGAGTGGCCTAAGTTGCCTCACAGGATTTATTTACTTTATGATTAATAGGAAAAATTGCTGCAAGGATTTTAAAAAGAAAAGAAAACGGCAAACCGGTAGGACAGGATATCATATGAATAAATTGCAGAACGTGAATAGTCAAGGTAGCTATGCTGAAAAATTAAGAAAAATTCCAAGGTCAATATTAGGGCGATACCGTTATTTGGCCAACCAAAATGTCACAAAATGGTGTGCAAGCTTTCCATTTCCCCAGTACTCTTCATCAGGCTATATGGTAAACAGAGCAGTGCAGTGTGGAAGAGAAAGGCTGGCTGTATCTGGTCATAGTCTTAAGACAGAATAAAGAATGTGCTTCTCCTTAATCAAACCAGTTACAGAATTGTAGAGTTGGAAGGATCATCTAGTCCAACCCCCCTGCAATGCAGAAATCTCAACAAATGGTGCCCCATCCAATTTGGAACCACGGCGGAGCCTGCTTAGCTTTGCAAATGTGCTAGCAATTTTATCGCTGCACCACTCCTCCTGAACCCCCCCTTCTCATTGTTAAAGGAACTTTGGGGAGCTTTTTTTCACCTACCACTCCTCCTTTCTCCCTTCTGAAGACCCAGCCAGCGACTCCTCTTGGATGTAGAGTCCATGGAGGTTTACTCAGAAGTGGGGCCTACTCATAACTGTATGTAGGTCTCCAGTCCCAGTCACATTCAGAAAAAAAGAAGAAGAGTTTGGATTTGATATCCCGCTTTATCACTACCCGAAGGAGTCTCAAAGCAGCTAACATTCTCCTTTCTCTTCCTCCCTCACAACAAACTCTGTGAGGTGAGTGGGGCTGAGAGACTTCAAAAAAGTGTGACTGGCCCAAGGTCACCCAGCAGCTGCATGTGGAGGAGCAGGGAATCGAACCTGGTTCACCAGATTACGAGTCTACCGCTCTTAACCACTACACCACACTGGCTCTCCATTCTGGCTCTTCACATCATAGCAGGAATGTGAGATTTAGGAAATCATGTTTGATTTCCAGATAATAATAGTCATGGGCTTCGTATTTCTGGATAGCTCAGTTGGTTAGAACCTAGTGCTGATAACACCAAAGTTGTAGGTTTGATCCCGTATGGGACAGCAGCATATTCCTGTATTGCAGGGGGTTGGACGAGATGATCCTTAGATTCCCTTCTAACTCTACAATTCAATGATTCTTTGATTTCTGATGTACAGTGGTACCTCGGGTTAAGAACTTAATTGGTTCTGGAGGTCCGTTCTTAACCTGAAACTGTTCTTAACCTGAGGTACCACTTTAGCTAATGGGGCCTCCTGCTGCCGCTGCGCGATTTCTGTTCTCATCCTGAAGCAAAGTTCTTAACCCGAGGTACTATTTCTGGGTTAGTGGAGTCTGTAACCTGAAGCGCCTGTAACCTGAAGCGTCTGTAACCCGAGGTACCACTGTACTGCACTGTTATTTGCAAGCTTTCAGCAGACAGATGTATGGGCCTTGAATGCCATTTATCAGTTAATCCCCCAAATCTACAGTATTGTTTAGCTGCATAATTTTTGTTGTTATTTGTAAAGCTGCCAGTATAATTTTGGTAACCGTGAAGAGCAACTCTCAGGAGGCCTTGTGAGACTTATCAAAAAACAAAGAAACAGACAAACAAATGCAACAACTATACAAGGGAAGAGGAGGGACCCCCCAAAAAAATGCATCAGCAAAGACAAAACAGAACAGGATTCTGATTTGCATAAATTTTTCAGTATGCTAATTTATATGTAATGCTGCAGATTTACACATCTTTACTAGAATTTTCTTACCAAACTGTGGGAGGCAGTGGAAGACAGGAGTGCCTGGTATACTCTGGTCCATGGGGTCACGAAGAGTCGGACACGACTAAATGACTAAACAACAACAACAACTAGAATTTAAGTAGAAATTATTATTATTATTGCTATTTATTGAATCTATATAGCGCCGTATACCAGGGTGTCTCAGAGCGGCTCACAGAATAAAATCAAGATATAAAACCACAAAATACATAATCAGAATAACAACAACAACCCAGTAGCCCCCACCCCCCCAAAAAAAACACATTTTAAAAGGACACAGGATATAAATCAGATCAACCAAAGGCCTGGTTAAAGGGGATGTTTTTGCCTAAAGGTGTATAATGAAGGCGCCAGGTGAACTGGGGAGAGCATTCCACAGACGGGGAGCCACTGCAGAGAAGGCCCCGTTCTCGTGTTGCCACCCTCCGGACTTCTCAAAGAGGGCCTCAGAAGGGTCCAGGTAGGTTCATACAGAAAGAGACAGTCCTTGAGGTATTGTGTTCCTGAGCCATTTAAGGTTTTATAGGTCAAAACCATGCAATACATTTCACCATAGTGCAGAAGACTGACCGGGTGACCCATATATTCCTGCTCGGTCTGTTGTCCAGCTACTGCGAACTCTCTCCCAGCCTTTCCTGGAGATGCTAGCAAGGATTCTGAACCTGCGACCTTCTGCTTAAAAGGCCTAGGCTATGGCGCTGTGGGTTAAACCACAGAGCCTAGGACTTGCCGATCAGAAGGTTGGCGGTTCGAATCCCCGCGACGGGGTGAGCTCCCGTTGCTCGGTCCCTGCTCCTGCCAACCTAGCAGTTCGAAAGCCCCTCAAAGTACAGTAGATAAATAGGTACCGCTTCGGCGGGAAGGTAAACGGCGTTTCCGTGCGCTGCTCTGGTTCGCCAGAAGCGGGTTAGTCATGCTGGCCACATGACCCGGAAGCTGTACGCCGGCTCCCTCGGCCAATAAAGTGAGATGAGCGCCGCAACCCCAGAGTCGGTCACGACTGGATCTAATGGTCAGGGGTCCCCTTTACCCTTTACCTATGGTCCCCCTAAGTACTGCTAACTGTTGATGGACAACTTCACGGCACCTGCTCTCCCTTCAAACAGAGGACTGTCTTCCATAAAGAAGGATACATGGCCACTCCGCAGCTGTTGCTTCAGTATCTGAGCAAATGATTTTCTTTTTTAAAAGGGGGTGTGTCCTTGTATTTTTCAGCTGGTGATTTGTACATGGTTAAGGGTTGGCAAAGAGCAACGAGAGCTTGGAGGGATACTGCAGGAAAGAACAACCTATGTGGGTGGCTGTGTAGACTCTCTTGGGGGGGGGGAGCATCCCATTACCTCCTTTCAGAGGAGGGGTCTAGGCTGGGCATGCTGCAGAAATGAATAAACAGTGCGACTTCTCCAATCCAGTTTATTCTTATGTGCTTTCCAGATTTTTAATTTTTTATTTTTTTTTAGAGAGAGAAATATTAGCGCCGTAATAAATAGGCACTTTGTATATTGGGGAGAATTTCATGTGGAATTTTGGAGTGGACTTGGAGCTCTTAACATTAGACTATTCACATTCTGTCTGGCCAATGTGAAGGTACACAATTAACTCTTTGCGGCACTCAGAAATACACAGGGCTTGCAGGCTCTCTCCCCTGGTGTCTCTCAGAAGCATGCATGTGCCAGTAAGCATGTAATCCTGAAATGACCTTGTGAAACTATCGCGGGGATTTAATCCTCTCCAGTAAACAAGAGGGATTTCTGTTTCTTTGGAGGGTTTATTACTTTTTTAAAAAATAAAAATAAAAATAAAAAGGCAATCTTTCCCTGCTTCATATCAGCTTTATCCTTGCTCTTGTCCACAGAACATTGCTTCCTTGATTCCCACCTAACATTATTTAAGGTGTTTTCCTTGAGCTTCCTTCAATCTCTTTCCCGCAAATGAGGTCTCAGATTAATTTCGAGGAATTGCAAAGCTGATCAGGTGTTCTTCATTACAGTGGTACCTCGGGTTAAGTACTTGATTCGTTCCGGAGGTCTGTTCTTAACCTGAAACTGTTCTTAACCTGAAGCACCACTTCAGCTAATGGGGCCTCCAGCTGCTGCCGCGTCGCCACTACATGATTTCTGTTCTCATCCTGAAGCAAAATTCTTAACCCGAGCTACTATTTCTGGGTTAGCGGAGTCTGTAACCTGAAGCGTATGTAACCTGAAGCGCATGTAACCCGAGGTACCACTGTAGTATGAATTTACACCGCTAGAGCCGATTTATAGATGCAGAGATGCTTGTTGTACAGTTACGTTTGCTTCATGTTATGTTCTTTCAGGTTATGTCCCGTGGCGACCCGGAAGTACCAGAAAGGGTTCCTTCTGGGTTTTGCTGCTTGTGCATGCGCAGAAGCGCTAAATCGTGCTTTGCGCATGCACACAAGCGCCAAATTGCGCCGTGCACCTGAGCAGATATGGCGCTTCAGGTTGCGCTCTTTTCATGTTGCAAACGGGATCCGTTCCGGAGGTACCACTGTTGAAATATACTCGGAGTCGAGTGTGGATTTCATGCTCTTTATTCAGCTCATAGTAGCGAGGAATGAAAGTTTCCCCAAAATATCTGCTTTATATACCTTATTTACACAATGGGCCGCACGTGATTGGCTAATTCCGGGATTCTCCTGTAGGCCAATCAGGTTGCGGATTCACTTCCACCTGGAGCTGGATTGGGTGGCTCCTGCGGACCAATCATACTGCTGCATTGTTCTAGGACAAATCAGACTGCTGCATTTGGGATCCTATTGTTCTAGGACCAATCAGACTGCTGCATTTTGGATCCTATTCAACTCAGTACATAACAACTCTATTTGTAACTTGAAGGGGGATTTTTTTCTGTCTTTAAGTTATGATCCCTTGCAAGAAGCAGCAGTTGATGTGAGCTCTTTTTCTTTCTTTATTATAGGGAGCCACTAGTGCCTTTCCTTGTCTCCAGGCCACCCCAAGGCACCCTGTGCTGCCTTTCCAGTGCTGCCTCCCCATCCTTATTTCATACCTTCCAACTGTACCTATTTAGCAGGTACAGTACTTGTTTTTTCATTCTGGGTACCAGTTAATGGATGGGCTGAATTTGCACCTCAGTAGAGTCAAACCCACTTACAGCTCCTTTGTATAACATGGATAGATCAGATATATATATCCCCCTTTTTAAAGTTATCAATTCCATGTTCCTCGGGTGGAGAAGGTGTTAATCCAAATGTCAAGATTTCTTGGCTTTCAAAATAAGGAAGAATCTTATTTTAGTTTGGCTAAGATCAAGGGTAATCCAATTAAGCACTGCATGTAAATGACAAAGCAATGGCTTTTTCTAGAGGGAAACACTTCAGACTGTGTTTCCTTTAAAGTTTTGCAGCCTCCTCAGCTTTCAGGATGGTTTCTCTCAGGCAAATTTCTCTGGTTTAGTGAGGCTTATTGTGGCCATTTATTGAGTCTCGTTCCTGGGCCAGTGTTTTGCTTGTCCTTTTCCCTTGTAAATTGGTTTAGTCTTTCCTGCACAATAAGGAGCTGAGGGGCAGCTGAATTTTATTGGCAAAAGTCATATAAGCAAACTCGCCCATCGCAAAGAGACTCCATTGCTCCTGGTCACCCCATCTGGTAGTTTTCTGATTTACAAACTTTTTTTCTGAATCCTGACAGCTTTGCATCAAACCTGCCAAGTTTTGAAATTCTGAAACTGATAGTATTCAGGATCTAAATTTGTTCAACAAATGCAAAACAACAACAACAACTAAATACAATAAATGCATTTCTAGATGGTAAGGGAATGTTTCAAAAATGTTTTAGTTGGGACAGAGAGGAACCATTAGGCTGGGGTTGTATGTTCACCGTGCGTGTCCCACAACTCTATCAAAGTAGTATAGAAATAATGATGATGATGATGATGATGATGATGATGATGATGATGATAATAATAATAATAATAATAATAATAATGTATACACTGCCCATGTGGCTGGGTTTTCCCAGCCACTCTGGGCGGCTCCCAACCGAATATTAAAAACACAATACAGCATTAAAATTAAAAACTTCCCTAAACAGGGCTGCCTTCAGATGTCTTCTAAAAGTCAGACACTTGTTTATTTCCTTGGCATCTGGTGGGAGGGCGTTCCACAGGTCGGGCACCACCACCAAGAAGACTTTCTGCTTGGTTCCCTGTAACTTTGCTTTTCCCAGTGAGGAAACCACCAGAAGGCCCTCGGAGCTGGACCTCAGTGTCTGGGCTGAACAATGGGAGTGGAGATGCTCCTTCAGGTATACTGGACTGAAGCCGTTTGGGCTTTAAAGGTCAGCACCAACATTTGGAATTGTTTTCGGAAACATACTGGGAGCCAATGTAGGTCTTTCAAGACCGGTGTTTCCGGACTTTCACCCCATAACCTTGATTGGTGTCTGCAGCATAAAAATACTTACTTATTGGGAAAATGTCACAAGGTTTCTGTCAAGACAGTTCTCCAGCTGGCATCTGCAACCAGAGATAGAAAGATATACATCATTCTTACCATGTAAACAGGTGGTGACAGTGCTGTGGCCGTATATTCAAAAGCGCATTCCTAGCCAAGCGAAAGCATTTGAGGGTGGAATGAAGGGGTAGGCACAGCTCTGAGGGGAAAACTTGGAGGTATTTGTACTCTGGACCTGAGGTTCCCCAGACCTGAAAAGGAAAGAGCCAGATTCAATAATTGTTGTCCTTCCAATTCTGTCAAGAATCTGATGGTCTCAAATTTCTGGATACAAGTTTGAAACAAAAATGGTTTCCAGAATCAATTGTTTGGAATCCAAAGATCCTCTACATGAAGTGAAAGGCTTGCTAAACTCCGTCTCCTGTCGGAAAGCCTGCAAGCCTCTGAAAAACGGCTTGTGGGAATCCCTTGACCTTCTGAAGGTGTCGTTCTCAGGGGCTGCAAACAGGGCTGCAGAGCAACACTCCCTTTTGCTCAGTTGACTGGATCTTTGGACCCGTCCATAATATGGCTGCCCCATTGCTCCAAACATTCAGCATAATTTGGTGAAAATAAAAATGTGGGTTGCAGGAAGGTGGGAGCGTTGAGTTTTACACAACATTGCAATCCTGCCATGCTTGACTTGGCGTTCCATTGCTGAGTTAATTTATTATCCTGGATCAAGGGAATATTTGTAGGGAGCCACCTAAACGAGTAACCATGGATTTGATCCCTATTAAATTCCCATTGCCACTAAGGGTGCTTCCACAATGTCCCTGTTTTTGGGTGGGATTTAATTTGGGTGGGATGTGGGTGGCGCTGTGGGTTAAACCACAGAGCCTAGGACTTGCCGATCAGAAGGTCGGCGGTTCGAATACCCGTGACAGGGTGAGCTCCCGTTGCTCGGTCCCTGCTCCTGCCAACCTAGCAGTTCGAAAGCACGTCAAAGTGCAAGGAGATAAATAGGCACCGCTCCAGCGGGAAGGTAAACGGCGTTTCCGTGTGATGCTCTGGTCATGCTGGCCACATGACCCGGAAGCTGTACGCTGGCTCCCTTGGCCAATAAAGCGAGATGAGTGCCGCAACCCCAGAGTCGGCCACGACTGGACCTATTGGTCACGAGTCCCTTTACCTTTACCTTTACCTTTAATCACATACCAGCAAAATCGGATTGTACAATTATGGTTGATGGGGAGTTCTTGAACGACAAACTCACTTCCTCAAACAATCAGGCTTTTTGCAGTAAGGAAAGTGATAAGAAAAGGCACTGGGAAGTATGGGATGATACTTGCTTTGTCATGTCATCCATCATCCCTGCAAGCAAGTCAGAGTGAAGTCAGTGCTCAGTAAAGAAGTCATCTGGAAAGACTTCATCTATCAGTTGTTGGAAACTGCAGGAGGAGAGTGCTGTTGCAATCAGGTTATATAATAATAATAATAATAATAATAATAATAATAATAATAATAGTAGTAGTAATAATATTTATACCCTGCCCATCTGGCTGGGTTTCCCCAGCCACTGTGGGTGGCTTTCAACAGAATATTAAAATATGATAGTCTATTAAACATTAAAAGATTCCCTAAACAGGGCTGTCTTCAGATGTCTTCTAAAAGTCTGGTAGTTGTTCTTCTCTTTGACATCGGGTGGGAGGGCGTTCCACAGGGCAAGTGCCACCACTGAGAAGGCCCTCTGCCTGGTTCCCTGTAACTTGGCTTCTCGCAGCGAGGGAACTGCCAGAAGGCCTTCAGAGCTGGACCTCAGTGTCTGGGCAGAACGATGGGGTATGGCTACATTGCTAAGCTTTATTTCTAAGCTATGCTGAGAGCATACAAATATACATCTTGCCTCTGTGAAAGCAGAGAGCAATTCCAACAAAGAAACGACAGAACAAAGGAAACAGGAAACCAGTAAACGTCACATCCCGTCTCCCTTTCCCGTGGGAATCCAACAGTATCTGGACTGTGGAATGAAAACATAGTCTTGTGACTACCAGCAGCTGCTCAGTGAGGGAAACAGAAACTAACATCTAGTTGGTCACTGTGAGAACATAATTGGGGACTAGATGGGCCACTGGCAGCAGGACTCTTCTTCATGACATCATGGAATTGTAGAGTCAGAAGGGACCCTGAGGATCATCTAGTCCAACCCCGTGCAATGCAGGAATATGCAGCTGTCCCATACGGGGATCAAACCTGCAACCTTAGCATTATCAACACCACACCCTAACCAACACGTTCTAGGTTT
Source organism: Podarcis filfolensis (assembly GCF_964270895.1). Classification (NCBI taxonomy): domain Eukaryota; kingdom Metazoa; phylum Chordata; class Lepidosauria; order Squamata; family Lacertidae; genus Podarcis; species Podarcis filfolensis. The sequence goes on along the minus strand of NC_139606.1, from coordinate 10,227,837 downwards.
CATTGAAAACATTATGAAAAGTTACGTCTTGACAAGATCAGTATAATTCATTTTAGTGGGAACTAAGCATGATTCAGGACGCGGGTGACGCTGTGGGTTAAACCACAGAGCCTAGGACTTGCCGATCAGAAGGTCAGCGGTTCAAATCCCCGCGATGGGGTGAGCTCCCGTTGTTCGGTCCCTGCTCCTGCCAACCTAGCAGTTCGAAAGCACGTCAAAGTGCAAGTAGATAAATAGGTACCGCTCTGGTGGGAAGGTAAACGGCGTTTCCGTGCGCTGCTCTGGTTCACCAGAAGTGGCTTAGTCATGCTGGCCACATGACCCAGAAGCTGTACGCCAGCTCCCTCTGCCAATAAAGCGAGATGAGCGCCGCAACCCCAGAGTCGGCCACGACTGGACCTAATGGTCAGGGGTCCCTTTACCTTTACCTTTACCTTTACCTTTACTAAGCCTGATTCAATCCAGTGTATCTTAGCAAGCCCATGGTTTTAGAGAAAGCAATTTTTTTAAAAAAAAGTTTGTAAAATAAAAAGAAGAGAGAGAAAACTGAAGACAATATGCTGTCACTGACATCTAGGGACATGAGGGCTTTCCTTCTAATATCCAGAAAATTATTATTAATGGCTGGGGAACAGAAGATTTAATAAATTCCTAGTGTTACTTAAGTTTTTGGCATTTCAAAATATGCTCTTGGTCCAATGTGATAAAGTTCAGCGAGTGCTGGAATGACATCACTCTTTTGAGCGTTGTTCAGTTCTTACTGAGATCTGTCACCTTCTCTGTACTCCAGAGTGCCCCTTCTGCTTCTGTCCCATCTCATATTTCCGAATTCTGGCAGCTGGAGGGAAGTTTGACCCAATCGTCAACCTTTCCTTCCTGTTCAATTTCAGCTTCATCCCCTAAGTGCTTTTTACTTAGGCTGCATTAACAAAGACTTTTCAAGGGAACATCATTGAATTTCACTTATCCAAAAGCACTCCAATCAATTATGTAGCAGGAGAGACTCAAATTAGATTCCAAATTGGCTCCGAATAGATTCAGAAAGCCATCAACAGCGATGAGAGATCTCGAAGTGGAATGACACTGCGTATCAGAGTCCCAAACCGTCTTTGAGGGGATGGCATTTTACCATAGAAGACTCATTAGGGACTCTGGAAAACCGAGCCTGCTTATAGTATGCCATGCAAACAGTAACACTCTTTCCAATATCCCCAGTGTCCTTGTCAGGAGAGACCCAGAAGGCTGGATGCTCATTCAATGCACATTAGACCCCTGTCATCCACATTCACTGGGGAAATTTTACAGTCCACGCTGATGAAAATATGGAACATTTCAATCAGCTTTTTATGGAGTCTGACCACTGGTCTAACTAGCTAAGTAATAATAATAACAACGATACCTTTATTGTCAATGTACAACCTGTGTACAATGAAATTAACCGAGCCTCTCTCCCCCCCAAACACTCAATCTCTTTGCACCCTGTGTGCTTGTCGCAGAACACACCAACCCCGAAAATCAGTTGCACTATATTATTTCCCGTTCAGCAGCCTAACAGCCCACAGATAGAAACTGGTTTTTAGCCTCTTGGTATGACTGATTATATTATAATATATCATATTATTATAGGGACGCAGTTGACGCTGTGGGCTAAACCACAGAGCCTGTGACTTGCCAATCAGAAGGTCGGCGGTTCGAATCCCCGCGACGGGGTGAGCTCCTGTTGCTTGGTCCCAGCTCCTTCCAACCTAGCAGTTCGAAAACACACCAGTGCAAGTAGATAAATAGGGAAGGTAAATGGTGTTTCTGTGCACTCTGGCACTCGTCACGGTCCTCCATGCACCACTAGTGGTTTAGTCATGCTGACCACATGACCCGGAAAGCTGTCTGTGGACAAACACCGGCTCCCTCGGCCTGAAAGCGAGATGAGTGCCGCAACCCCAGAGTCGCCTTTGACTGGACTTAACAGTCCAGGGCAGCGGCGTAGCGTGGGTTGTCAGCACCTGGGGCAAGGCAAGTAATTTGCGCCCCCTAACCCGGGGCAAGGCAAGTAATTTGCACCCCCTAACCCCTAACCTGCCGCCGCTGCCAGCTTCTTCTTGCTGCTGCCTGGTCTGGTCTGGTGTGGTTCTCTCCTGCGCTCAGCGCTGCGCTGGGCGGCTGCTGCACTGTCCCAGATAGTCCCTCGCTCTCTCTCCGCACCGCACGCCTGGCACCCACCCCCTCCACAGTGGGCGGCGACCCGGCGGCTCGGATTGGATTCGCACAGCCAGCACTGCAGTGAGAGAGAGTGAGTGAGCCAGGTAGGGGCAGAGAGCTGCGAGTGCGAGCGCGCCCCCCCAGATGTTGCGCCCGGTGCGGCCGGCCCCCCTGCACCCCCCACGCTACACCACTGGTCCAGGGGTCCTTTCCCTTTGCCTTTTTACCTTGCTGAAGGTAGAATTGTAGAATACTAGAGTTGGAAGAGACCCTGAGGATCATCTAGTCTAACTCGCTGCAAGGCAGGAAGATGCAGCTGTCCCATACGGGGATTGAACCTGCGACCTTGGCGTTATCAGCACCACACTCTACCCAACTGAGCTATCTTCAACATAACTGTTGACCTTAAGGCAGAGGAACATGTCTTTAAAAGTTCCAGCAGACAAGGACCATGCCCTTCTAAAGCCTGAAGATAACTGCATCTTCTGTGGGAAACCCCCTCCCCCCAAGTGTCTGAAAGGGCAAGGGAGCCTCTTGTTCAATGCTGTGAAGTACCATACTTTTCTATGTATAAGATGAGTTGTTGTTTTTTGCTATAAAATAATGTTCAAAATCAGGGGTCGTCTTATACATGGGTAGTGCAGAGGGGGGACGGGTGATTGGTTGGAGCCACAAGCAGGAGCTTGTCAGCGGCGATTGGGTGGGTGAGTAGTGACTGCGGCAAGGGCTGCTTTGGATTGGCTGCCGCTGCGACAATTGTTCTTGCAACTGCCGGCTGCTAGTTGTGAGCGGTCAGAAGCTTGGGGCGGTTTCAGTGTAGCATGCGATTGGCAGTGTTTGTCAGTCGGGTGAGTGATGTTATGCATTCCCCCCCCCTAAAAGCTCAACAACTCTGGGCCATCTCCCCCCATTTTCTTAAACTGGACTCCCACAAAATAGTGGTTGTCTTATACATGGGGGCGTGTTATATATGGAAAAATACAGTATGTGCAGATGCCAGTATCAGAAATGCAGCCATTAGGAAACTGGATACAAGTGTGATTTCCATTGTCAGCGGAGAGGCCTTGTAGCTTCAGAAGCAGAGGCTGGAGGACCATCTATCATGGATGATCTAGCTGAGATGCCTGCAATTCAAGGGTTTGTTCTAGATGACTCTTGGAGTCCCTTCCAGCAAGCGTGGTGTAGCGGTTAAGAGCGGTGGACTCGTAATCTGGTGAACCGAGTTCACTTCCCTGCTCCTCCACATGCAGCTGCTGGGTGACCTTGGGCTAGTCACACTACTCTGAAGTCTCTCAGCCCCACTCACCTCACAGAGTGTTTGTTGTGGGGGAGGAAGGGAAAAGAGATTGTTAGTCGCTTTGAGACACTTTAAGGGGAGTGAAAGGCGGGATTGTTGTTGTTTAGTTGTGTGTAGAGTCATCCCTTGTGTTGTTGGAAAAGAGTGTCTGTGATGACCAGTTTGTTCTCTTGACAGAACTCTATTAGCCTTTGCCCTGCTTCGTTTTGAACTCCAAGGCCAAACTTGCCAGTTGTTCCTTTTATCTCTTGACTCCCTACTTTAGCATTCCAATCCCCTATAATGAGAAGAACATCCTTCTTTGGTGTCACTTCTATAAGGTGTTGTAAGTCTTCATAGAATTGGTTAATTTCAGTTTCTTCAGCACTGGTAGTTGGTGCATAAACTTGGATTACTGTGATGTTAAAAGGTCTGCCTTGGATTCGTATCGAGATCATTCTATCATTTATGAGATTGCATCCCAGTACAGCTTTTGCCACTCTTTTGCTGACTATGAGGGCCACTCCATTTCTTTTACGGGATTCTTGCCCACAGTAATAGATATGATGGTCATCCGAACTGAATTCGCCCATTCCCATCCATTTTAGTTCACTGATGCCCAGAATGTCAATATTTATTCTTGCCATCTAATTTTTGACCACATCCAGCTTACCAGGGTTCATGGTTCTTACATTCCAGGTTCCTATGCAATATTTTTCTTTACAGCATTGGATTTCCTTTCGCTTCCAGGCATATCCGCAACTGAGCGACCTTTCGGCTTGGCCCAGCCACTTCATCAGCTCTGAATCTACTTGTACTTGTCCTCCGCTCTTCCTCAGTAGCATGTTGGACGCCTTCCGACCTGAGGGGCTTATCTTCCAGCGTCATAACTTTTATATGCCTGTTGTCTTTGTCCATGGAGTTTTCTGGTCAGGGATATTGGAGTGGCTTGCCGGTTCCTGCTCCAGGTGGATCACGTTTGGTCAAAACTCTCCACTATGACCTGTCTGTCTTGGGTGGCCCTGCGCGGCATAGCTCATAGCTTCTCTGAGTATTCAAGCCCCTTCGCCACGACAAGGCAGTGATCCATGAAGGAGGGATATCAAGTCCAAACTCCTCCTCCTCCTCCTCCTCCTCTTCTTCTTCCTCCAACTCTACAATTCTAAGATTCAAAAGTGTTGCTGATTATGTTAGTTGCAGAAGTTCTATTAGTTAGTTGCCGCTGGTTCTATTATAGTTAAGAAATAAATACTTAAAGGCTGTGGTGTCAAAAAGGGGCTGGGTATATTGGCATTCATCGATAGCTTGGGTAATCAGTTACACACAATTTGTATCTTTTTATAAGCCCTTTTTTGGGGGAGAGGGGGTGCTGCTGTAATTCTGAAGGGGACATGTCTTTCCTGGTCATCCTCCATGCAGTAGCCTCAACCTAACGTCTTGGGTCTTGCAGTCAAGGCTGGGAGAGGAAATGGCAGCAAATAATGGGGTGTTACATTTCAACACACGCCTAAAAAAACACCACTCTGGGGGTGGCCTTGCAAATTTTCTAATTGGCAAAGTGGAAGTTTGCCAAAACCATAGAAACAAAATAGTGATTAGCCTTCTTTCCAGACCTGGAAAAGCGACATCTTAGATATTTCTTGTTGATCTTGCCGAGATAATTTTATATGTTTGGAAGGTCATGAAGGAAATAATTACTGTGAGGTTGGTTCACTGGCTGAAAGGTTCTTTTAAAAAGGTATTTTCAATGTATCAAAGAGACTTGTATTTGTTTACTTTTTGAAATCAATAAGGGCCCTAAATGGAGGAATATTTAATTCTTGCAAATGAATGTCCTTTCAAAGCACAGGGACTTCAGAAAAGCTGTGTATACTATGCTCCTGTTTACAATTGTTTTGCTAAAGTAAGATGATCCGCATGTCCTGCATAGGACCTAATTAATCTTATATTTTTTTATTTATATTGATTTTTAAGCCATTCATTTTCTCCCTTTCATTCAAGACTCGAGGGGAACAGCAAAAATGAAACAACAATAATCACAAATTTCGATGTAACTTGGGTTATGTAAATAAAATATAGGCAAAAAAAGAGGTGAGAAAGAGAAAAAGCATTAGTTGCTTGGTAACTCTTTCTACGGGACGCGGGTGGCACTGTGCGTTAAACCACAGAGCCTAGGACTTGCCGTTCAGAAGGTCAGCGGTTCGAATCCCCGCAACGGGGTGAGCTCCCGTTGCTCGGTCCCTGCTCCTACCAACCTAGCAGTTCGAAAGCACGTCAAAGTGCAAGCAGATAAATAGGTACCGCTCTGGCGGGAAGGTAAATGGCATTTCCGTGCGCTGCTCTGGTTCGCCAGAAGCAGCTTAGTCATGCTGGCCACATGACCCGGAAGCTGTACGCCGGCTCCCTCAGCCAATAAAGTGACATGAGCTCCGCAACCCCAGAGTCGGCCACGACTGGACCTAATGGTCAGGGGTCCCTTTACCTTTAACTCCTTCTACAAAAAAGAAGACAATTATATAGAAAGCAAGAAGACAGAGATTTGCTATAGGGGGGAAGTCTGTTTGCCAGTTGTTTTGTTTTCCTAATTGAGGGCTCTTCTCCTGTACAGTGGTACCTTGGGTTAAATACTTAATTCGTTCTGGAGGTCCGTACTTAACCTGAAACTGTTCTTAACCTGAAGCACCACTTTAGCTAATAGGGCCTCCTGCTGCTGCCGTGCCGCTGGAGCACGATTTCTGTTCTCAACCTGAAGCACTATTTCTGGGCTAGCAAAGTCTGTAACCTGAAGCGTATGTAACCTGAAGCGTATGTAACCTGAGGTACCACTGTAGTAGTACACCTCTTTATATTCTCACCTATGGCCACATATAGATGACTCAATCCAACCAAGGCATATGCAAGCACAAGAGGAAACATATATGTACACAGCAGGGGGTTTCTTTTTATTATTATTATTATTATTATTATTATTATTATTATTATTATTATTACAACAGCAGCAATATATACAGCTGAAGAGGCAAGCAACCTTTCAGTTTAAAAGTAAAAAATGGGCTGCTTCCTCAGCGTGTAGTTGACATTTCAAAGAAAACTGTAGTTCAATATTTTCAACTTTTCTTTTCTTTTCTTTTAATTATATTTTATTAGTTTTCCATACATTTATACCACATTAACAATTTGCATTAAACTTTTCGGTTTTTTGACTTCCTTCGGCTTCTCTGCCAATCATTCAAATTCTAATTTTTTTAAATACACATTTCCAAATTTTAGTATTGCCTTTATACCTACCCCCCTCTTATATTTTGCTTTTTTACAATATTTCTTATTCTGTTACAGAGCTTCTTTAAATGCCACTAACGTTATTCCGTTATCACTTATACATTCCCAGTATTCTGCTAATTTTCTCCTCAACTTTTATTTTCTTTGTTGCTTCTCCCCGGTGAATAGAATAGGGACCACTGGTCATTCGTAGACCCCCATTTAAGAACTACCGCCCTGGAGCCACAGAAGTCAGTAGTGTTGTGAAACTGCTGAGACCAGATTGGAAGCTGCTTTTGGCATCCTTCATTGGCTCCCAGTACGTTTCCAAGCACAATTCAAACTGTTGGTGCTGACCTTCAAAGCCCTAAACGGCCTCGGTCCAGTATACCTGAAGGAGTGTCTCCACCTCCATTGTTCTGCCCGGACACTGAGGTCCAGCTCTGAGGGCCTTCTGGTGGTTCCCTCACTGTGACAAGTGAGGTTACAGGGAACCAGACAGAGGGCCTTCTTTTTTTTTTTAAATTAATTTTCGTTAACAAACCAATCAAATCACATTAATTCCAAATTACAAAACCGAATTTTAAATTTTTGTTGGGGGTACCCATGCTTCGAGCTCAGAAAGGGTCCAATCATCTCTTATTTCTGCTGCTTTGATGTTCACAGTTCTGTCCATTCATCTTTTTGTTGTTTTCCTTTACAAATCATCTTTCAATTTTCTTGTTATCGTATTTCCTTTCTTTCTTTATAACCTCTGAAAGTCTCCACAAGCAAGTTGAAACGAATGTTGTTATAGTCCTGTGTGGATTTTCACATTAATCCCAAAGTCGTATTCAGACGGCAGACGCCATTTCAACAGTAGGCAGAGGGCCTTCTTGGTAGTGGTGCCCGCCCTGTGGAACACCCTCCCATCAGATGTCAAGGAGATAAACAACTATCCGACTTTTAGAAGACACCTGAAAGCAACCCTGTTTAGGGAAGTTTTTAATGTTTGATGTTTTATCATGTTTTTAATATTCTGCTGGGAGCCGCCCAACACTGCAAGGTGATATTTCCACCAACAGTTTAATTTGCCACTAAATTTTGTGTAAAGTGAAACTTAACGATGAATATGCTTCGGCCAAACAAATGAAGGATTTCTCAGGGAAATTAAGAGAAATGAGTTAGGAAATGTCTGTTAAAGGGCAGTGCATAAATTCATTAAACAAAAAACTTTTTAAAGAAACAATATGAGTGACATCGCTCAGGGAGCTTTTCTGCATTTCTTGGTTACCACCAAATTGGGCCTCGATGACATTTGACACGAATATAAAATGAATGCCCTGCTCAGCTGAAATTTGTGGGAATGTTGAGGAAAGCTTAAAAATAAAATCATCAAAGGGTATACTGCACACTTCTAGGGAGCTGCTGAATTTCAGTAGAAGTGAAACTTGAGGTAAATTTCAAGTATCCCCTTTTAAGCGAAACATCTACAAGAATTTCAGAGGGCATAATTTTAAATTGTTGAGATGCCTTGTGAGGTGGGAAGGGTAGCATTCACACACCATTAACGGTATTCTTTCTTCATGTGAGATAGATGGTTTGGTGTTTTGTGTGTGTATACACACACACACACACACACACACACACACACACACACACACCTATATTATCAATCTGAGTCATTGTACCAGCCTGTTTTCCAGCAACTTGCACCTGACCTACCCTCAAAGATTGCACTGGAGGTTGTTGTCTTTTAAATGTGCTAGAGGCTTCTGAAATAAATTGAGAACCATCCACTAAATTAAAAAGCCACCGTACCTCAACCGCACATTTTCTCATGTGCATAACAATGGGCTGCGTTAAATGCATTTCAGAGCATCCATTGCTCTGAACTCTGTGACTGGGTTGAGTGGTTACGGATTGAACTTCAAGGAGGGGAAACAGCTCTACTGAAGTATGAAGGAAATATCCAGTGTTTAAAATGCATGTTTCTGCTGTGGCATTTGGTGCAGTGCCACCAGTTCTTTAATAAGTTATGGTATCTGAACATTCAGGCAACCATTTAGATTGTGCAATTTTGTGTTTAAGGGGACTTGGTGGCTGTATATTCCTACAGAAGAAATTTATACATTCAGGAGCCAAACTACAAATACCAGCAGACTGTTACTTTGTTGCTAGAGGGTGCGAGGAAGGCAGGAAGCTGTGGGGGTTATGTGTTTGTGTGTGTGTGTGTGTGTGTGTGTGTGTGTGTGTAGAAGAACTACAAAAGGGAAAGAGTCAAGATGCCACTCTTTCAATGTTGACGCTTTGCTCTAGAGTCTAGATTATAGCCCCTGTGGTTTCATTTCATTTCATTTTTAAATGGAGGCGGTAGAGCTAGAATTGAGGGAGGGTTTTGTTCTGTTTTAATGCCACTTTACCTGATTTGGACATCAATAGGAACACAGCTATCTTTCCAAAATTCACACTTCTTCAAATTTTGTGATGCGGTTCTCCAATAAAAAAGTATACGAAAAGCATATATTAGGGACTGGTGTGCAGAAAAAAAATACACATATCAGTGGAAATAATGTGCAGAATTCCTTGCAAAAATGCATACGAATTTCCATACAGACTTATAGAAAGAAAGTTTTCAAGTCGGTGCAGAAATCTAGACACTGAAATCGACAATCAAGCTACACTTGCCTGTTACATGTAAAAGGGATGTGTGCAAGAGGTAGCATATTTTTTTTTATTCTCTGTGCAAATTGCTGAAATCCTTACCAAGCTGTTTGTCTGACTGATGATTTCTCATCTCCAGTGCTTGCATTCATGAGGCAGAGTTGCTCCCACCAGCAGCCAGCAGGATTTAGAGGGCAGCCATCTCCTAAAAATGCCTATTCAGCCGTGAAGCCAGGGGAGGAAATATAGGGGGATAATAGGTTCCCTTACTGGAGGTGTAAACTGCCAATTGGTTGGTGTCCTTGAAATAATGCCCTATGACTGTGTTAAACCAACACAATGAAGGGGTGGGGTGGGTGATTTTACTTTGCTATAGTATATAACTATGCTTCTGTTGCCTTTGAATCCTTTGTGGTGACTTCTGTATTGGGGTTGCTACCTTTTTGGTAAAGGTAAAAGGTAAATGGCGTTTCTGTGCGCTCTGGTTTCCGCCACAGTGTTCCGTTGTGCCAGAAGCGGTTTAGTCCTGCTGGCCACATGACCCAGAAAGCTGACTGTGGACAAACGCTGGCTCCCTCGGCCTGAAAGCGAGATGAGCGCCGCAACCCCATAGTCGCCTTTGACTGGACTTAACCGTCCAGGGGTCCTTTACCTTTTACCTTTACCTACCTTTTGTGTACAAATAAATGTGGTTAATTCATTACCTTGTTATTATAGACCTCTGGTAAGGGAACCTAATATGCAGGAACAGGAGAGTAAAAGCAAGTTAAGAAACCTCAGTCTGGTCCAAGGTGCAAAGGACATAATTCTCATGAACATGGTGAGCAATGTGTTGGCGTGCCAGGCAGTGTCTCCTTGTTATTCAGGTGAACAGCAGTTGTGGGCTGGTACATTGGCCAGTTTCTCTCTCCTTCAGCATCAGCATGACATCACAATGGCCTGTGTCTCTCCTTCTGGTTGGACACATCCGTGTGAGAACACAGTGGACAGTCTGTGAAATAGGCAGCATCAGCATGAGATCACAGTGGCCAGTTTTTCTCCCTCATGTGGCTAGCATGGGCCACAGTGGGCAGCCCCTGTCCTTCAGGCAGGGAGCATCATCTTGTGGGGAGAGGCATTCATTTGTCTTCATTCCTCTTCCACTCAGGCAGGCAGTAGCATGTGGGCAGAATATTTATTTCTCTTGTGGAAGCTGCCAAAAGCAGGTACATGTCAACACAATCTTAGTGCAGTGGGCTTAGTTGGGAGCAGATGGTGGGCCCTGTATGTTCTTCTCTTAGTGAGGTGGTCAGCAGAAGCATGAGTGAAGTGGTCATCTCACTGAAATGGACAGCTGCATGCAGACAGAGAAGCAGCAGGCAAGGCAAAGAGCTGGCAAGTAGGCAATCCATCTATTACAGGCCATCTCTACTTACAGGAAGTGGACACGGGTGGCGCTGTGGTCTAAACCACTGAACCACTTGGGCTTGCCGATCGGAAGGTTGGCGGTTTGAATCCCTGCGATGGAGTGAGCTCCCCAACAGGGTGAGCTCCCGTTGCTCTGTCCCAGCTCCTGCCAGCCTAGCAGTTCGAAAGCACGCCAGTGCAAGTAGATAAATAGGTACCGCTGTGGCGGGAAAGTAAATGGCATTTCTGTGTGCTCTGGTTTCTGTCACAGTGTTCCATTGCGCCAGAAGTGGTTTAGTCCTGCTGGCCACATGACCCGGAAAGCTGTCTGTGGACAAACACCGGCTCCCTTGGCCTGAAAGTGAGATGAGTGCCACAACCCCATAGTCGCTTTTGACCGGACTTAACCATCAGGGGTCCTTTACCTTTTTTACCTTTTTAAGTGTTACTTGCATTTGTGAATCAACAACATTGCCTTAGTTTACTGTCTGCTTTTCCCCTTCTTTAAAATAAAAATAAAAATAGATGTTTGTCGCCGAAGAAAATGTGGATTTTCGGATACACGTGGAAAACCAAACACGAGCGCGAGACGATGTGAGCAGGAAGCAGCTCAGACTCTATCAGCTGTACAGCAGAACGAGTGGGAAGCATATTCAAGTTCTAGGTAGACGGATCAGTGCCAAAGGAGAAGATGGAGACAAATATGGTAAGAGGATTTCTGTTTATTTGCTATGCCAACTGGGTGAATCTGGGAGGGAGGCAGGGGTACGTACTTTCATTGCCTTCAGTGTCATCTGCACAATGAGGAATATATTAGGCCTAGCCAATATATATTCCTCTGGAACGTGTCCAGAGGAGGGCAACCAAAATGGTCAAAGGCCTGGAAACGATGCCTTATGAGGAACGGCTAAGGGAGCTGGGCATGTTTAGCCTGGAGAAGAGGAGGTTAAGGGGTGATATGATAGCCATGTTCAAATATATAAAAGGATGTCACATAGGGGAGGGAGAAAGGTTGTTTTCTGCTGCTCCAGAGAAGCGGGCACGGAGCAATGGATCCAAACTACAAGAAAGAAGATTCCACCTAAACATTAGGAAGAACTTCCTGACAGTAAGAGCTGTTCGACAGTGGAATTTGCTGCCAAGGAGTGTGGTGGAGTCTCCTTCTTTGGAGGTCTTTAAGCAGAGGCTTGACAACCATATGTCAGGAGTGCTCTGATGGTGTTTCCTGCTTGGCAGGGGGTTGGACTCGATGGCCCTTGTGGTCTCTTCCAACTCTATGATTCTATGATTCTATGATATGAATGATATTGAACCAATAACAGATGTCTGTGTAGGCATAGCCAGTTAGAACTGAGGCAAACTGGACGCCAATTGCTTAGGTGAACTGGTGAATTTTACGGTAAGAATAAAATGGCTGAGGATGAGACACGAGATGGTTTTGCCCTAATTGAACCAGTTAATTTGCCTCCAGCTTGAGTCAATCATTGCTACTTTAGGTCCCTGTGGCACCCTTAGTATGTTGTCAGATATAGAGAGATTGTGTCTTCAGTGGGTCAGTGTGTTTCACTGCTAACCAGAAGATTGGTGGTTCAAGCCCACCCAGGGACCGCTGTGGCCAGGATTCCTGCATTGTAGGGGGTTGGACTAGATGACCCTCAGGAGCACTTCCAACTCTACAATTCTATGATTCTACACTCAAATGGACAGGCATGCTCTTTTTTATTTTTTTAAAAGATATTTATTGAGATTTTACAAAAACATAAGTTTACAAAATAGGAAAAAAGTCACATAGGAAAAAAAGATACAAAAAAGAAGACATAAAAAAATACATAAAAGAAAAAAAGAAGAATAAAAATACAAAATACAAAAAACAAATAGATAAAAAAGAATTAAAAAACAAATCCGTTTTTAGTAACTTTAAACTCATTAGCTTGTTTCCTTGGCCTCCTCACACCTCCCCTTTTTGTATTCCCATTTAAATAATCAAATCAGCAAATCCTTACCCTCTTTCGTTTATCTTAACTCTATATCTTAACATATTATAACTCTATATTTTCATCCATTTATCAATTCATTTTTGCATATTCTTATTAACTTTGTTGCTAATGCCACTTGTTTTCAGTCCAACATCATTTTAACATTCATTAATTTTACAGTGTTTCTGAAGGTAGTCTTTAAATTTCTTCCAGTCTTCTTCCACCAACTCTTCTCCCAGGTCTCAGATTCTGCCAGTCATTTCCGCCAATTCCATATACTCCATCACCTTCATCTGCCACTCTTCCAGGGTGGGTAACTCTTGTGTCTTCCAATACTTTGCAATAAGTATTCTTGCTGCTGTTGTTGCATACATAAAGAAAGTTCTATCCTTCTTTGGCACCAATTGGCCGACTATGCCCAGGAGAAAGGCCTCTGGTTTCTTCAGGAAGGTATATTTAAATACCTTTTTCATTTCATTATATATCATCTCCCAAAAAGTCTTAATCTTTGGGCACGTCCACCAAAGGTGAAAGAATGTACCTTCATTTTCTTTACATTTCCAACATTTATTATCAGGCAAATGGTAGATTTTTGCAAGCTTGACTGGTGTCATGTACCACCTGTATATCATTTTCATAATATTCTCTCTTAAGGCATTACATGCCGTGAATTTCATACCTGGACAGGCATGCTCTATACCACCCATCTCCACCCTCTGGCCGTAGTTCAAAAGGCTAATCTCTATACCACACAGCCTCAGTGAAAAGGCTTTTTCATGCCTCGAAGCTAACTGATTAGTCAACTGGACACATGGGATTAACTTTTATGTCACCTGATCCCTCTGATCAGATCCTGTGCCTTTGTAGTACACCTTTCCTAATGTGATTATTGTGTTTGCTAAAATTAAATGCGCATCCTTGGGGTGTATGCGTGTGCAAGTGATCGTGGGCATTTTTTCCCCTTTAAAACTGCATTCGGTCACATAGCCGCAAAAGATATTTCATCCAAGGGTGGCTAATGAATTTACCCCTTTTTGGGGCAGGAAGGTTTGTGGGTGTGTCCCGGGCCTCCGTTGAAAACCAGGCTATCGCAGGCCGGATCCTATTCCTGCTGCCAAAGGGGCCAATGGCGGCAGGAGTTTGGTGGGCGTTTCCCTGGGCATGGGACCAATTGACCAAGTTGGCACCATGCCCAGGGGAAGTTCAAATGACTGGCTTGCAGGGACGGGCAGGAGTGACATGCGCCATTGCTTGCCACAATGCCTATGGCCAAACCTCACACCTGTAACCGATAAAGTTGTGGCCTTATTTGATCCCCAAAACCAATAGGCCGTGTGTTGTCTAGTTATTTTCACCTTAGGGAACAGGGTGGTCACGGGGCTTTGATGTGCAAGAACAACAATGACACAATGCCTTAAATATTACAAATTGCAACTTGTTAAAATTTAACAAGAGAATTCTGTTAAAATAGCTATCTGTTTTGGCTTCTGAATGCTGGTTGAAGAAAGGACCTATTTTATTAATTTATTGAGAAATGCCCATGAATATTCAGGGGCAGGGGAACATCATCATCAGCAGACAGAAGGAAGCAATTGCAGAATCACATTCAGTTTTAGTAGGGCAGCTGAGGCTCCAATACTTTGGCCACCTCATGAGAAGGGAAGACTCCCTGGAAAAGACCCTGATGTTGGGAAAGACTGAGGGCACAAGGAGAAGGGGACGACAGAGGACGAGATGGTTGGACAGTGTTCTCGAAGCTACCAGCATGAGTTTGACCAAACTGCGGGAGGCAGTAGAAGACAGGAGTGCCTGGCGTGCTCTGGTCCATGGGGTCACAAAGAGTCGGACACGACTAAACAACAAAAATCAGTGTTTATAAGGCATAATTACACAATTATGTAACACACTGTTTGACTGCAAACATCTCTAGTATTCTGATCCTCTATCAGTGATTTTGATAAACTAGAAGCTTGACCCAAAGTAAACAAATCCCAGTTCCCCCCTTAACCATTTTGATTCCCTAGCAAAGATATTTCCTTTGTCTACACTAACCTTACCATGAGCAGAACGTGTAATCTAGGATCATGTAAAGTTGCTGAAGAAATTGAGGATTTGCATGAACCTTCTGCTGTTTGGGTAGATAATTTTGGTGGCATTGTGGAAGAAGAAAGCCCTACAGTCCAAACCTAAGTGTGTTTATTCAGAAGTAAGTCCCATTGAGCTGAATGGGCTTACTCCCTAGTAAGTGTGTTCTGCACTGCAGCCTTAACTGCTTTCCACATGGTAAACCTGATGGGTCTCTCTGGGAACAGTGTTCCAGGGGGCTATCTCCACTGCACTTCTTCTCTGTCAATCTTCAGGCAAGGTCCACCTCTGAGGGTCTTCTGGTGGTTTCCTCACTGCGAGAAGTGACATTGCAGGGAACCAGGCAGAGGGCCTTCTTGGCAGTGGTGCCTCCCCTGTGGAACACCCTCCCACCAGATGCCAAGGAGATAAAGAACTACGCAGCTTTTAGAAGGCATCTGAAGGCAGTCCTGTATCGGGAAGTTTTTAATGTTTGGCGTTTGATTATGCTTTTATATTCTGCTGGAAGCCGCTCAGAGTGGGTTGACCATTGCAGCAACATGGCAACTGCTGGTGCCATGCTCTCTGTGGGCATGCTCATAGCATCAGTCCATACCTAGCACAACCAGACAGAGAGGAAAGCAACCTTGCTTACCTCTTGTTGGGCTTCAGAGCAGGGCAGAAGCAGCCAGTGGAACTGGAGAACCAACAGAACTGGAGAACCGACTTCATGTATACGTATGATGGCTTTCTTCAGACAAAAGTGGCAACCGGACACCAAAATCTTTCTGAGATGGTTCCTATGGCCTTTATTAGCTTTCGTGTCGCTGCTGGAGTTAAGGTGACACCCTTTTCTCCCCCTCTTCTGCTTGTGTCAAGAGAGTGTCTTGGGATTTAGTCTGTCTCATCAACATTCCAGTAGCCCCATTGAGCCTAGTAAAGGTAAAGGTAAAGGGACCCCTGACCATTAGGTCCAGTTGTGACCGACTCTGGGGTTGCGGTGCTCATCTCATTTTATTGGCTGAGGGAGCCGGCGTACAGCTTCCGGGTCATGTGGCTAGCATGACCAAGCCACTTCTGGAGAAACCAGAGCAGCACACGGAAACGCCGTTTACCTTACTGCTGGAATGGTACCTATTTATCTACTTGCACTTTGACGTGCTTTTGAACTGCTAGGTTGGCAGGAGCAGGGACCGAGCAACAGGAGCTCACCCCATCATGGGGATTTGAACTGCCGACCTTCTGATCGGCAAGTCCCAGGCTCTGTGGTTTAACCCACGGTGCCACCCGCGTCCCAGAATTCTAGTGCCCCAGAATTGAGCCTCAAAGGTGAGGAGTTTTGCGACATTAACGGGGTGACTACTGCCATACTACTTCTAAGCATTCAGTGTTTACAGACCCACTAAAGCGCATTGAAAGCACTCTTGCATTAAATTCTCAAACAGAAAACACCAGCCAAAAATAGATGAAATTGAGTTTGTGTAATGATCCTTTTGATGTATTGCTTCTGAAAGGCGCTGGGATCCATTTAATCAGATATTAATCAGGCTAAGTCTAAATGCTAGCTACTTTCGAGATATTTCACCGTGGCAGGATGCTTAATATTTCTGAAGTGCTTTTAGATCATTGAGAAACATGAGGAGGATTACGTCTGGACAGATTACTTAAAATGTGACTGTTCATTAATTAGATTTCCATCTTTTAATTCTGTAAGATGTTCCCCTCCTCCCAACATCCAAGATGAGAATATGAAATGGTTTACTAATTCTTTTTCATGCCCTGACTTAAAAAAAAAGTTGGGGGGAGGACAGGAGGAGGAAAGGAGAAAAGATACACATTACATAGTATCTCACACTGATGGAACAGATAGGAGACCAGGCAGTATGTATTCTGAAACACTAGATTTTCATCGTACAAAAGAGGGAAGACATTCTATACTCTTTGTTCCCTCTTTGTGTGTGGTTCTCTTGCAAGGGTGGTACTGCTTAGGGAAGAAAGGCCTTTATCTGTACTTCACAGCTCAGAGATTGTATTACCAAGTATCAGACTTAAGTGTTTGGCAAAGAGGTAATTTTAAAGTTCCTCCAAGCTGGGCAGTATTGTTTTGTGCACGGTTCAACTTCATACCTGAATGGTCTGCTGAGAGCCAAAACATTTGGGGAAATGACAAATTATACAGAGGTTGCATGGCTATAATACTGCACAGGACATGCTGAAGTTGAATGAACTGGATTTTTGGATAATGGGGTTGGGTGGGTCAGAGCTCAGTTGGTAAAGCAGGTCATAGGTTGATTCTGGGCTTCTCTACATAGAGATGTCCAAAAGGCTGACTAGCTAATAATACCAGTCAGTGTAGATCATGGGTCAGGCCCAATTGCCTTCTGGATCCGGCCCGCGGATGGTCTGGGAATCGCCACGTGGATCGCCAGTGCTTGCGTTCTTTCCCTCTCCCTTCCTCTCCCTCACACAGTGGTGGCGGTGGCGGCACCTGCGCCTCCTCCTCCCTCCCTCCTCCTGGCTTCTCCCTGCCCTGCCTAGAGGAGGAAGGGGGCTGGGCTTTGTTGGTGCCAGCAGCAGCAGCGCTCGAGCAGCTGCCATTTTAAGTAGCCTCTCTCCAGAGCCCTTTCGTGTGGCGCTCATCGTCCTTCCACTGCTGCCAGCCCCTGCTGCTCACAAGACACAGTTAAGCAGCCACTGGGGCTTGTGGTGCTCTTGCATCATTTTATCCCCCCCCCAAATATAGTCTGGTCCCCCACAAGGTCTGAGGGACAGAGGACTTGCCCCTGCTGAAAAAGTTTGCTGACCCCTGGTGTAGACCATCTGAAACTAGCTGACCAGTGGTCTGCTTTAGGATAATGTGTTGTCCTAGGTTGCATTTCATCATTAGAACTTGTGCTTATAGTCTTGTGGTTGTTGGGTTCATATTATAAAGCAGCAGTAGAATAGACACATCCATGCTTCAATTTAATGTGGATTTCACCTCCTCTGATGCCCTTCTGTCCATGCAGTGTTCTCCTCCAATGGTTGCTGTCTCTCACTTTCTCCTTCCTTAGTCTGGAGATCCTCTATGTTTTGAAAATCTGGAGAGCCACATGGATGCCTAGATCTGGTTCTGATCTGTGCCCTGGGCAGGAGATGGAAATCCCCTGCATGCCATTTCCGAGCACAATTCAAAGTGTTGGTGCTGACCTTTAAAGCCCTAAATGGCCTCGGTCCAGTATACCTAAAGGAGTTTCTCCACCCCCATCGTTCTGCCCGGACCCTGAGGTCCAGCGCTGAGGGCATTCTGGAGGTTCCATCACTGCAAGAAGCCAAGTTACAGGGAACCAGGGCCTTCTCGGTAGTGGCACCCGCCCTGTGGAACGCCCTCCCATCAGATGTCAAAGAGAAAAACAACTACCAGACTTTTAAAAGACATCTGAAGGCAGCCCTGTTTAGGGAAGCTTTTAATGTTTGATGTATTACGATATTTTAATATTTTGTCGAAGCCGCCCAGAGTGGCTGGGGAAACTCAGCCAGATGGGCAGGGTATAAATAAATTATTATTATTATTGTTATTATTATTATGCATTCTGTCACAAGCGTGATAAAAATAGATATGATCATGATGATTTTGATGATGATTAATAATCTCACTTCACCTACCTACAATCCATCACAAACTCAGGAGAAGGGGAGGAATCAAGTAGTAGCATATATATTTTTTCTGCCATCAGAAAATAAGTGGAAATACGAACTACAAGAAGGTAATACAGAGCCGAAGCAAAGACATGGCTAGATAATCACAAGCCTCTTTTTGGGCAAGTATCAATTAAAGAATGCTATTTGGAAATTGGTATTTCTCCCTAAGAACTGGGTGCGCACAAACAGCCTGACTGTTGTGGATCAGTCAATGCCCTCTATGAGCCGTAACTCTGATCTGTAATTTATTTGGCGTGGAACCAGTCCTATGGCTATTTTCTCTTTAAGCCAAATATTTCAGCTTAGGTTCACCTCCCCTTTGCAGTCTGAGAATGGCAGGAAGACCAAATAACTTTTAAAAGCCCTCTGTCTCTCCCTCTCTCACCCGCCCCCCGTTTTCTTCACAGCCATTTATTTTCACAAACTTAGCCTCAGGACAGAGATGACCTCAACATAATGATGATCACTCACTGTGGCAGCTGTGCGGTCATATGGGGGAACCCGCAATTGGGCCGAGGCAAGAAAGCTTGCGTTTGGGCCAGCTGCTTGCTTGCGTGTTTGTCTTCTGCCCAACGTTTGACTGTCTCCACCCATCTCATTCTCTCTCACCAGATTTGGGCGGTGTGGGTGGGTAGGGCAGGCAAGTTTCTCTTTGAAAGCGGCTAAAAAGATGTCGGGAATGACGGTGCAGCGACGTGAATTAGAAGCATGGGCAAGGCTGGCTTTGTTGAACCACAAACGGCAAAGTGAGCCGGACCTCCCAGGATCCCAGGGTTAGGGGAAGGGCTCAATTACCATCACCTTGGATTCTGTTCTGAAAGGTTCAGCAACCATTTAAAATGTGCCGTAATCGTCTTATTTGAAACATCTGTGCTTTTAAGATTTCATTCTTTATTTCGTCGGCCGTGTTTCTGCCTTTGTGAGGCAGATAGACTCCAGGGAGAAAAACGTGTTTGTCTAGAACAGCCTTTCTCAACCTGGGGGTCCCCAGATGTTGTTGAACTACAACTCCCAGCGCCCCTAGCTAGCAAGGCTAGAGCTCAGGGATGATGGGAGTTGAGGGATGATAGGAGTTGTAGTCCGACAACATCTGGGGACACACAGGTTGAGAACCGCTGGTCTAGAACATGGGTAGACAAACTAAAGCCCGGGGGCCGGATCCGGCCCAATCACCTTCTAAATCCGGCCCGCGGACAGTCCGGGAATCAGCGTGTTTTTACATGAGTAGAATGTGTCCTTTTATTTAAAATGCATCTCTGGGTTATTTGTGGGGCCTGCCTGGTGTTTTTACATGAGTAGAATGTGTGCTTTTATTTAAAATGCATCTCTGGGTTATTTGTGGGGCATAGGAATTTGTTTATTTTTTAAAAAAATATATATTCCGGCCCTCCACAAGGTCTGAGGGACAGTGGCTCGGCCCCCTGCTGAAAAAGTTTGCTGACCCCTGGTCTAGAAGGGACCTTCTACTTTGAGCAACTTTTTTGGGCACATGAACTCCTGGATTGCAATATTTGTGTACCTCCCCCGCCCCCAATGTATATCACATACATAAGAAATTGCACACCCAGAGAACTGCTTGATGCCTAATGGGAGACAACATTTCATTTTTAAAAAACCAACAAAACAGCCCCCACTACTGTTGGCTCTCTGCAAATGTCTTAAAAATGTGCTTGCATCCATTGCCTTCTAATTTTTTTTATAGTAGGAATGGCACATAACAGAAAATTACCCACAATTGCCCCCACTGTGACATTTGAACGTGGCTCTTTACTGACACTATGATTTTGCTGGCTCGCATCATATATGATGATCTGTGGCATTTCATTGTTCTGTGTAATATCTCTTAATATGGTGTTCCTCACTCTGGGGGTCTTTGGGTCAAAAAGCGCTATATGTAAGTAAAACAGAACAATTAATAATACGATTTAAAAAAAAATATCAATACAATTATTAGTTATAGTGCCAGACTGAGTTATGCGGTCTTCAACTTGTCTGATTCATAGACAGAGTTTGGCAAAAAGGAATCTGGGTGGAGTTGACAATCCCATGAAGATTGTTGTGGCAGGATGCCAGCTAGGGATACTTGAGGAAATGTGTTTTTTGTATGTGGGTTGTCCCCAGGTAAGTTCTACTCAGAGTAGACCCATTGATATTAAGGGCCCTAAATTAGATGTGTCCATTGAGCTGGAATCAACTGATGGAGTTCCACCAATGTAATGGGGTGTGACATAGTTCGGTCATCTAAGGCTGCTGTCCTATACGCAGTCCCAAGTAAGCCCCCTTGTAGTGCATGGGGATTACTTCTGAGTAGACATGTATAGGCATGTGAGTGAAAAATGTGAGACACGCCCCCCCCTCCCCCGGGCTTAAAAAATAAATAAATCACAGCTCACTTTCTCCTAACTTTAATTGCCTTCTGCACCTGCTGAATGCATCCAGCAGACGTTTTGTATGCTCCAACTGTCCCTGTCGACTGGGAACAGTCTGTCTTTTCCAGTCCATGTCTCTGGCAAATCACCATTCCTCCTTTTGGGAATAGCTTGTTTGAACATGGTCCGTACGAGGTGCTAGAGTTGTCCAGCTCTCTTCCCCCACCAGGACTCCCAAGATTTCTGAACAGGAGGGAGACGTAGCTTGTGAAGGCATCATGCAAGGCCTAGCTTGCCATTTCACATAGCCTGCTGCATATGATTTACGTTGTGCAATGCAGAACAATTGTATTCCCCCTGCATATCTTTGGCGAGAATAATAATAATAATAATAATAATAATAATAATAATAATAATAATAATTTATTATTTATACCCCGCCCATCTGGCTGGGTTTCCCCAGCCACTCTGGGCAGCTTCCAACAAAACACTAAAATACAATAATCTATTAAACATTAAAAGCTTCCCTAAACAGGGCTGCCTTTAGATGTCTTCTAAAAGTTTGGTAGTTATTTTTCTCTTTGACATCTGGTGGGAGGGTGTTCCACAGGGTGGGTGCCACTGCCTGGTTCCCTGTAACTTGGCTTCTCGCAGCGAGGGAACCACCAGAAGGCCCTCGGTGCTGGACCTCAGTGTCTGGGCAGAACGATGGGGATGGAGACGCTCCTTCAGGTATACAGGACCGAAGCCGATTAGGGCTTTAAAGGTCAGCACCAACACTTTGAATTGTGCTCGGAAACGTACTGGGAGCCAGCGTAGGTCTTTCAAGACTGGTGTTATATGGTCTCAGCGGCCGCTCCCAGTCACCAGTCTAGCTGCCGCATTTTGGATTAGTTATAGTTTCCGGGTCACCTTCAAAGGTAGCCCCACATAGAGCGCATTGCAGTAGTCCAAGCGAGAGATAACCAGAGCATGTACCACTCTGGTGAGACAGTCCACGGGCAGTTAGGGTCTCAGCCTGTGTACCAGATGGAGCTGGTAAACAGCTGCCCTGGACACAGAATTGACCTGTGCCTCCATGGACAGCTGTGAGTCCAGAATGACTCCCAGGCTGTGCAACTGGTCCTTCAGGGGCACAGTTACTCCATTCAGGACCAGGGAGTCCTCCACACCTGCCCGCCTCCTGTCCCCCAAAAACAGTACTTCTGTCTTGTCAGGATTCAACCTCAGTTAGCCACCATCCATCCTCCAACTGCCTCCAGACACTCACACAGGACCTTCACCACCTTCACCATTATGTTTGACGTTTCAAACCAGTGGAGATCAGGGCATTGCAAAGTAAATGAATGCAGCAATGATCTGGTGGAGTGGTGCCTTCAGCAATGAGTAATCACTTGCATTGGGAGGTGGCTTTGGCAGTGATCCGTGGTGTAATACTAGGAGTAGACAAATGTGTCCCTGTTACAACCTGTGAGAAATGTTGGAGGATGTGCAGGTAGATCAGGTGTTCTGACGTGTCTCCTGTCTTCCTCCTCCCACAAACTCCCATTTGTTTCCCCTGAACAGACGGATTTCTCTGGGAAATCCTAACCTCTTATTTTCATGTAACAAGCATGGCAGGGGGATGCCAAGTTTGAGGCGTAACGTTAATTTTGCTCGTTAAACCTTTTAACGGAGGAAATTATGAATGGAAATGCCTTGAAGATAATTGAAGCCCTTCTGAGCAAGAGTTTTGAGCCTGCGACTGTGTGTACAGTTCCAGGCAGCGATTTAAGTGTTCCCTCTAGAATTGCAGCGTTAGAAATGGGATCCCATCTGCGAGCAATTTGAGAGGAAGTGAGACAATGGAGCCAATTGCAACTCCAGTTAGATAATCAATACAAATATTGTTAGCGTTGTGATTTATCTTGCAAGGTTTTTTTTTACTTTATAAAAATGTGAATGCCAATTCCTTGAAGACAAGTCAATAATATAACGTTGTCCAGCCTTAACTTTACCATGGCTGAGCCTGCCTTATGCAACTGCTCTTCTGAGTACAGTGGTACCTCGGGTTAAGTACTGTATTTTCTGGAGTATAAGACTACTTTTTAACCCAGGAAAATCTTCTCAAAAGTAGGGGGTCGTCTTATACGCCGGCTACAGCAGCAGCTCCTGCAGCAACTCCCCACCAAAGGATAAAATGACAGCAAATTAAATCAGAGGACACCAAGCTCTAGATGAAGCAGAAATACGCTTGAAAATTGGCCCCAGAAGCCCCCGGCCACTGGGAAGTGGAGCAGATTTTGGAGCCAGACCGGAGACTGTTTTTTTAAATTTTTATTTGGTGTGCGTTGGAAGAGGGGTAGTCTTATACGGCGAGTGTATCCCAAACTCTATATTTTAACTGGAAAAGTTGGGGGGTTGTCTTATACACCCAGTAGTCTTATACGCCGGAAAATACGGGTACTTAATTCGTTCCGGAGGTCCGTTCTTAATCTGAAACTGTTCTTAACCTGAAGCACCACTTTAGCTAATGGGGCCTCCTGCCGCGCCACCGGAGCACGATTTCTGTTCTCATCCTGAAGCAAAATTCTTAACCCGAGGTACTATTTCTGGGTTAGCGGAGTCTGTAACCTGAAGCGTATGCAACCTGAAGCGTATGTAACCCGAGGTACCACTGTACTCTTAGGATGCTGTATAGCTGGCTCTGTAATGTCAAAATGCTTTTGTAGGTGAATCAGGGCCGGTCAGTCCATGAGGCAAGGTGAGGCAGTTACCTCAGGTGACAGATCCACCACTGCTTGCCTCTGCAACTGCCTTCTCCGCACCATGCGGTGCTGGGTTGGTGCAGAGGAGGAGGCAGCAGAGGGAGTGGGTAACAATATTGGTTTTGCCTGAAGCTGCAAAATGTCCTGGGCCACCCCTGAGGTGTATCAACCCTAGTTGTCATATCTCTGTCCTGCTCTGTCGTTCCAGCTTTTCACAAGATTGTTAAGAGCTGTCAAGGAGCGGAAGTGGTACATGACCCCAGTCAAGCTTGCAAAAATTTATCATACGCCCAATAATAAATGCTGGAAATGTAAGGAAACTGAAGGTACTTTCTACCACCTTTGGTGGACGTGCCCAAGGATCAAGGCCTTCTGGGAAATTATCTATAATGAAATCAAGAAGGTACTTAAGTGTACCTTTCATAAGAAACCAGAAGCTTTTCTCCTGGGCATGGTAGGCCAATTGGTGTCAAGGAAAGATAGGACGTTCTTTATGTATGCTACAACAGCAGCAAGAGTTCTTTTAGCAAAGTATTGGAAGACACAAGAACTACCCACGCTGGAAGAGTGGCAGGCGAAAGTGATTGACTATATGGGACTGGCTGAGATGACTGGCAGAATCCGTGACCAAGGGAAAGAGACGGTGGAAGAAGATTGGAAGAAATTTAAAATTTATCTTAAGAACTGTTGTAAAATTAATGAGTGCTAAAATGTTATGGGTAATGTAAAACAGAATTGCAGTGACAAATAATTGGGTAAGAGAAAAAGGATTAAAGAAAGTGAATTATAAGTAATTGAAATTAGGGGTTGCTGGAAAAGTTTAAAACAGGGGTGCAGAAAAGGGAGGTATGGGGAAGTCGTTGAAACAAGGTTCAAGAAAGAGAGGTTAAGAAATTATATGTGTTTACATGTTTGTTTGTTTATGTGTCGTTAATTGTTAGTTGTATTGTGTTTTAATATATGTTGTAAAACCAATAAAAATTTATTATAAAAAAAAAGAAAGAAAGAAAAAGAGCTGTCAAGGAGCTGTCAAGTGAGCCCAGGTCGACCACAGGGCAGGGAAGCATGGCAGGCACGGAATGCAATTAGCTTTCCATTACGTTTCTGAGCACAGTTCAAAGTGTTGGTGCTGACCTTTAAAGCCCTAAACGGCCTCAATCCAGGACAGTGGTACTTTGGGTTGCATACACTTCAGGTTACAGACTCCGCTAACCCAGAAATAGTACCTTGGGTTAAGAACTTTGCTTCAGGATGAGAACAGAAATTGCACGGTGGCAGTGGGAGGCCCCATTAGCTAAAGTGGTTCATTTTGTTTTGTTTTTTTAAAGTAATTTGTAAAAAGTTCCCATTCTTCTTTAAAGCCACAGTTGTCCTTGTCTCACAGTTGGTACATGTCAATTTCACCAGTTCTGTATAATCCATCAATTTCCCTTGCCACTGTTGTTTGGTCGGGATTTCCTCATTCTTCCATCCTTGGTGTCACCCACACTTTACAATGTGTTTCCCCATCGCAAGAAGTCCAGTCTTTTGAGGAAGCAGGTTTGTTGTGCAAGACCTCTCAATGAACTGTAATTGTGCAACCTGAATTTGCCAGTATGTGATTGAATCCCACTCAAAAATAGAGGCCGTCTGGAAGCTATATTCCACTCCAGTACTGACTGACTCGAGCAGCAGTCCCCAAATGTTGTCAAAAGTCAAACTTCAAGGTGAATTTGCACTGGTTCTTGATTAGGAGAAGTATCAAAACATGAGCATGAACATGCAAGTTAGTTTCTCCAGTTGTTGCTAGACATCAACACTCATCAGCTCCAGCCACTATGAACCAAAGATCAGGGATGATGGGAGATGTAGTCCATCATTAAACGGAAGGCCACAGGTTTCCTCACTGCTGTTCTCCAGGGAAGCAAAAGGAGTTTCTATAGGAGTGGTGAAATTTCTTGGAAACGACGTGGGAGATCTGCACATCCTTAGATCATTGGTTTGGGCCATTTGTCTTAATGGTATTTTTCATTGCACTAGAACAGGAAATGGGATGGTCAGCTTGTTCAGCCTTGAAGGCCACATCAGAGATGTGTAATACCCCCTGAGGGGAGCAGCTGGCATGCACGTTTTAGTGACATATCTTTAATATCACGAGGCCTTCCTGGTTGGACAAACACTGATAAGTATGGTGCATTTACCTATCAGTGTGATACTCATGTTGGAGCTATTTACTGTAAGTCTGTAAGTTGTGCTGTGTTCAGTAGATGAACCTAATAACTCCTGACCCTAGTAACTGTATACAGTCAAACCTCTACTTACCACCGCCTCTTCTTACGATTGTTCCAAGTTGTGACCGCTGCAAACCTGGAAGTAACCGGTGGGTTTGACACGGTTCGTGCATGCGCAGGAGCGGCGATCACTGTTCACACCATAGCTGTCAACTGTCCCTTATTTGGCGGGAAACTCCCTTATCCCAGCGCCGTGTCCCGTTGCTGTCCCTTATTGATGATGTCCCTTAAATTTCCCGGGTTTTATGCTCGCCCGGCTCAGGAGGGAAGTAGCGGCTCGGGGTCCTCCATCGCGCGAGAGAGAGCGTGCACGAGCTGCCGCGTCTCCGTCTCTCCCTTTTCCCCCTCAGGAGTGCATCATGAGGAGATGGGTGGCGGCGGGCGGGCAGGCAGCCCCTCTCTTGTGAGACTTCCGCCACACTCCAGGGGAAGCTGGAGGCAGCGGCGGCGGCGGCTGAGGAGGCGGCCTGAGGGAGGAGGAAGAGGAGGGGCTGGGGAGGGACGCAGAAGGGCGGCATTTCAGCGGCTGTGGTAGTGCTGCAACTGCCTCACACCGGGCTCGTGGGCAGCATGGGCGAGAGTCTTTCTTCCTCCCTCCCTCTCTCTCGGGCGGGGAAGGGCTGATGGAACTCCTCACGCCAGGACGACGGCAGCCCCGACGTGCTGCTTAGCATACCCTCCAATCAGTGCAGCATCTTAATGTAGTGATCTCCCCCTCTGCATCCCTTTCATAACTCTATTTTTATAAATCATTTGTCCATCCATAGATCAAATTTTTACTACAAGTTTTCTGTCAATCCTACCAATGTATGCAACTCTTTACAATAGCTTTTCAAATAAATTATAAACTTTCCCCATTCTTTATTAAAGAGGTCCTCTTCCCTGTAAGCTTTGCCATCTCGACGTCGTTCATCAGTTTTGTCTGCCACTCTTCTTTGGTGGGAGTTGTAGACCCTTAGGATCATCTAGTCCAACCCCCTGCAAAACACAGTCAGTGGCAGCAAAAGCAGCCTGGCTCCATCAGTGGCGGATTTCTGTATAAGCTAAGCCAAAATCCCTTATTTTGGCTGATGATCCCTTATTTTTGAGGCTGCTGGTCCCTTATTTTCAAATCTGTAAGTTGACAGCTATGGTCCACACATGTGCAGAAGCGGGCAATCGCCGCCTGCGCCTGTGCACAACGGTGCCTCTCCCAGCAACCCATTTTGACCTCCGGAATGTATTATGGTCGCAAATAGAGGTTCCACTGTATAGGACTTCAGCCCAAATGTTTCGAGAATTCTGGAGTGGCCTTGGAGGTCATGGAGCTTTGAAAAAAGCAATTTAGTTTGCAATCTTGCACACATTTCGATGGAAATAAGAACCCTTTGGCTCTGTGGGACATCTGTAGGACTACACTGTAAGGGTGGAAGTATGTGATACTTATCAATGGCCAGTTCTGTGAGTATAGTGAGCCTTCCTTACTTCAAAGTAGACAGCAATAGGTTTGGGATACATGGTTGCAGTCCTCTGTACACTTATTAGAGAGTAGGACTGCAACTGTCTACCTCCCAAATTACCTAGGAGTAAGCAGGGACGCGGGTGGCGCTGTGGGTAAAACCTCAGTGCCTAGGACTTACCGATCGTATGGTCGGCGGTTCGAATCCCCGCGGCGGGGTGAGCTCCCGTCGTTTGGTCCCAGCTCCTGCCCACCTAGCAGTTCGAAAGCACCCCTAAGTGCAAGTAGATAAATAGGGACCGCTTTATAGCGGGAAGGTAACGGCGTTTCCGTGCGCTGCGCTGGTGCTGGCTCGCCAGAGCAGCTTCGTCACGCTGGCCACATGACCCGGAAGTGTCTTCGGACAGCGCTGGCTCCCGGCCTCTTAAGCGAGATGAGCACGCAACCCCAGAGTCAGTCACGACTGGCCCGTACGGGCAGGGGTACCTTTACCTTTACCTTTAAGGACTGAAATCAGACCTTTGAGTAAACATGTATAGAGTTGCACTATTAAACTAACTGTTGTCAGAAAGGCTTACTTCTAAGTAAAGATGCCTAAGATTTGGCCGCATGTCATTATTAACCTTGTGTCCGTTTTTCAGAACCTTTAGATTTAATGGTGGCCGCACACACTTTTTAAAGTGTGACCATGAGGGCTAGCAACTTGCTATATTTTTTTAAATCTAAAAATAGGCTCTCCCGTCATTTTGATAAGGGCACAAATGTGGTGCATGGCTAGGGTGGGCAGCTGAAAGACAACACAAGATTCCTGCATATTGTCAAAGCTGTGAAATAGAGGGTTTTTTTTTTTAAATAGCAGGAACACCTTTGTCACACAAGCTACTCCTCCTGAAATTTCCTTCTGCCACAGGGAAAAGGTGCAGGAAACCGCTTTTACTCTTTTGCATATAGCCATCTTATATGAAACACTTGGTGAAGTCTGATCAGCAGTTACCATATTTTCCCGTGTATAAGACTAGTCCCCTCAATAAATTACCATATTTTTCGCTCTATAAGATGCAGCAGACCACAAGACGCACCTAGTTTTTGGAGGAGGAAAACAAGAAAAAAAACATTCTGAATCTCAGAAGTCAGAACAGCAAGAGGGATCGCTGCACAGTGAAAGCAGCAATCCCTCTTGCTGTTCTGGCTTCTGGGATAGCTGCGCAGCCTGCATTCGCTCCATAAGACGCACACATGTTTCCCCTTACTTTTTAGGAGGGGAAAAGTGAGTCTTATAGAGCAAAAAGTACGGTATGTCAAAAATTAGGGGGCATCTTATACAGTCATACCTCATATTGCTTTAGGTTCATGTTGCGTCTTTTCGGCTTGCGAACGCAGCAAACCCGGAAGTGTATACTTCTGGGTTTCACCGCATGCGCATGCGCAGAAGTGCTCTATCATACCGCCTACGTGCGCAGAAGCAGCACTCTAGTTATGAACTTTTTGAGGTGCGAACGGCACCTCGGAATGGATCGAGTCTGTAACTAGAGGTACACAGATAGTGCCGAGGCCATTTTCTTAAATCTGAGTCCCCCGAAATAGGGGCATCTTATACACGGGGGCGTCTGATAGACAGAAAAATATGGTAGTTTTGTGTTATATATTATTGGAGAATACAATTGCATTCACAACTGACTTTACAACTTTTAATTTTTCATGGGTAACACATTAGCTGGCCAATAGCCAGTGTGGTATTGAATTTTCACCTATTCTATTGACAACTAAATTTAAAGCTCTGTAGCCACTGGAAAAATCAATCCAGACCAGGGTGGGGGAGGTAGTGCTGGGATTTAATTGCACTTATTTCCCCAGATGCTTCCCTTACACATCATTTTTGTCATACTGATTTACTAAAGGCTTTCCTGGTGGCTGTCAGTGTTCCAGGAGGCTGTTAGTCTCTTGTACTAGGGAAATTTTAGGTTTATTTTACAGTGGAATCCTAGGCTTGTGTAATCCAATGAAAGCTTCATTGAGTTCAATGGGATTTACTCCCACGTAAGTACGCAGTGATTCTGCAAATGACGCGGCTGGCGCTGTGGGTTAAACCACAGAGCCTAGGACTTGCCGATCAGAAGGTCGGCGGTTCGAATCCCTGCAATGGGGTGAGCTCCCATTGCTCGGTCCCTGCTCCTGCCAAACTAGCAGTTCAAAAACACGTCAAAGTGCAAGTAGATAAATAGGTACCGCTCTGGCGGGAAGGTAAACGGCGTTTCCGTTCACTGCTCTGGTTTGCCAGAAGCAGCTTAGTCATGCTGGCCACATGACCCGGAAACTGTACGCCGGCTCCCTCGGCCAATAAAGCGAGATGAGCGCTGCAACCCCAGAGTCGGCCACGACTGGACCTAATGGTCAGGGGTCCCTTTACCTTTACCTATATTCGGTGTTAGCCGCCCTAAGCCCACTCTTGGCCGGGGAGGGTGGGGTATAAATAAAAGTTTTTTATTATTATTAGCATGGAGTGGATCTATTACTGATGGATATAGAAGAACAAATAATTGAAAAACAAGTATACATAATAAATTTACATGTCTTGGTAGCTTGCCCAAACAATTATCATTATCGTTATTTTATTTTATCTAAAATTGTACCAGGAAGGCACCTGGCTGATGTCAATAAAGGATCGACTCCTTACTGATGCAGAAGGAAGTCAAAACCTTTCCCTCCAAATCCATTATTTTGTTTCTTGGCAGGAAATGACTGAGTAAACCCTGTACATTTCATCTCTGGGGGCTAAATTGCCATGCCCTTTAAGCTGTGACCTGTGTTAAACTTATCAGTGGCCTGCTTTAAATATAATTTCTGATCAATCGGGGATATTGATTTATTTCCCGATCTCCTCCCATCCTTTCCAAACCTCACTTCTTGGCCTCATGGAACGAAACAGATAGGATGACTTGACAAACTAAGCAGCTGAGCTGAGGTGTCTGGCGGAAACAACGGCGGGATTTGTTTTGCTCTCCTTTAGTGGTTAAGACGCTTGCCACGAGAATGATAAAAGGTCCATTTCCCCCCCAGATGCCTCTGAAAAGAGGGTTAGCATAAAGACAGTTTAAGAGAGCGCTCTATTGATTTTGTTTGACCTCCAAGCACGCTGCAGTCAGTATGATGTTTTCCCTGCTGGGGGTGATTCAGAGGCCCTGAAGATTTTGCTTCTTCAGTAAAAAAATAACGTTAGGCTGCAGGAAAATTGTCTTACTGGAACACCCTGTGAAATGGGTCTTTCCCCCTTGTTTTTTGGATCCACCTGGGCCACTTTAGTTCACTACAGAGGGAGGGATGTGAAATATAAGTGGATAATTATGATGCCGATTCTTAGCAAAGCCCCCAGTAAAGGTAAAGGTACCCCTGACCATTAGGTCCAGTCGCGGACGACTCTGGGGTTGTGGTGCTCATCTCGCTTTGTTGGCCGAGGGAGCTGCCGTACAGCTTCCGGGTCATGTGGCCAGCATGACTAAGCCACTTCAGGCGAACCAGAGCAGCGCACGGAAACGCCGTTTACCTTCCCGCCGGAGCGGTACCTATTCATCTACTTGCACTTTGACGTGCTTTCAAACTGCTAGGTTGGCAGGAGCAGGGACTGAACAACGGGAGCTCACCCTGTCACGGGGATTTGAACCGCCGACCTTCTGATCAGCAAGCCCTAGGCTCTGTGGTTTAACCCACAGCGCCACCCGCGTCCTAGAGCTCCCAGTACAGTTTGCCTAATGAAAGTGCATGACATTGTGCCGATAGTCTTTTCCAAACTCTTGCCAGACTGCTATCATGCAGAAAACAAAGAACAACACAAGAATACAACCCTCTTCTTCTCAACCAGCATCTGGGAACGCAACTGTCAAGGGCTTGTGCTTTTTACCAAATCAGTTGGGCGCAAACCTACTCTTCGCTTTTTTGCTTTTAGGAAATACTCACTGGAGCTTGCCACATGATAGATCTGGTATCTTTCCCCTTTCCCTCCCCTTCCCCATGATTATCTCTTTCCTGTGTACAATAACCCTCCTAGGATCCACTCCCGGTCTTATTAAACTCCCCCTGAGACTCAGCCTTTAACTGAGAAATGTTTTGCAATTTGCACTTAGTATCCTGCAATTAATCCAGGCATCATCATCATCATCATCATCATCATTTTTTTTATATAAAAAAACAACACCTTCTATGGTATATTGCCTTGTTACAAAAATAAATTATTTGGTGCTAGACAGAATCTTTAAATGAACCGAGAGAGAGAGAGAGAGAGAGAGAGAGATATTTCTGTGGTATGATCACATTTTTCCATCGCTTATTGAAAGGGTCGTTTAAAAATGGGGGAGCACCATCTGAGAAATCATGACACTAGACAAATGTGGCAGGGAGTTCAACATCTGTATGGAAGTATATTGTATTTAAAAATGGGGTATCAGAGTTTTAAGGGGGCTAACCAGGTTGGGGTAGCTGGGATAGCAGGCTTGTTGGTTTTTGAATGTCTTATGTAGATTTTTCAATTTCGTTGTTCCGTATGGGACAATGACAATAAAGATTATCGTATCGTATCATCATCATCATACCCCGCCCATCTGACTGGGTTGCCCCAGCCACATAATAAAACATTAAATATTTTTTAAAATTCTCTATACAGGGCTGCCTTCAGATGTCTTCTAAAGGTTTTGTAGTTATTTGTCTCCTTGGCTCAGGGGTCACATAAATCCATACCCTCCAACATTTCTCTGATGAAAATAGGGACGTCCTAAGCAGGACATTCTGGGATTAAATTGGAAACTGGGACAGATTCTGGGACTGTCGCTGGAAAATAGGGACACTTGGAGGGCCTGATATCGCAACAACTGTTTGTGGTTTCCTTTTCATTTCCTTCATAGCTATAAAGGCAAAATATAACAGCGCAACACAAGATAACAATTAGCTTACACTTATGAAGGCTTTTGGGATGCGGGTGGTGCTGTGGGTTAAACCACAGAGCCTAGGACTTGCCGATCAGAAGGTAAAGGGACCCCTGACTATTAGGTCCAGTCGTGACCGACTCTGGGGTTGCGGCACACATCTCGCTTTATTGGCCGAGGGAGCTGCCATACAGCTTCTGGGTCATGTGGCCAGCATGACTAAGCCGCTTCTGGCGAACCAGAGCAGTGCACGGAAACGTCGTTTACCTTCCCGCCGGAGCGGTACCTATTTATCTACTTGCACTTTGATGTGCTTTCGAACTTCTATGTTGGTAGGAGCAGGGACCGAGCAATGGGAGCTCACCCCGTCACAGGGATTCGAACCACCGACCTTCTGATCGGCAAGTCCTAGGCTCTGTGGTTTAACCCACAGCGCCACCCGCATCCCTTGAGACTCCTTAGGGGTAGTGATAAAGTGGGATATCAAATCCAAACTCCTCCTCCTCCTCCTCCTCTTCTTCCTCTTCTTCCATCTGAGACTCAGCAAACACCATGACAGGAAATGAGGCCACCATCGGGGGTAGCAATGGAACTGACGATTCACTGTGCTAGAGAAGAAACTATTTTTTTTATTTTTTAAAGTTTCTTCTCCCATTAGATTCACAAAATGCTTAGGGGTATGCATCCCCCTTCATCCCCTGGGTCCACCCATAGAACCATTGAGTTGCAAGGAAGCTGAAGGTAACTGTCTGATCCTCGGCATCCTTGCCCTGAGGAAAGATCTTGCAGTCAGGCCCAGCAACTCTAAGAGACTACAGTGGCTTCCCCCAATCTCGTGCCTTCCAGATGTTTTAGGCCACAATTTCCACTGTCCTTGACTATTGGCTCTGTTGGGTGGGGCTGATAGGAGTTGTAGTCTGAAACAACTGCAGGGTACCATATTGAGACGGCTGGATTAATCCATGATCATTATAGGCTGGCAAAAGCAGATGGAGGAAAGAAGCAAGACAAGGCTAGATGCCACAAGCATAGCTGTCAACTTACAGATTTGAAAATAAGGGACCAGCAGCCAAAATAAGGGACCTGCAGCCTCACCTGTTCCAGGCACTCCAGTCTTCCTGTCCTCCTGCAGTCTGGTCAAACTCATGCTGCTAGCTTCGAGAACACTGTCCAACCAACTTTGTAACCAGAGGTTCAACTGAATAGAATCTGAATCACATGCACCACAAGGCCTATGCAGCCTCAACTTAAGATGGCTCCCCGGCCTGGCTTTGCACTGCAAAGTTTGCAGCAGCACGTGCAACAAAATGGCGTCCAGCATTCAAAAAACCCCAGCTTGCATTAACTAGCCACACACAAGGCATGCAAGCTCCACCCCCCAGTTGTTCTTAGACTTCTTATTGGGTGAGCAACACAGCCAAGCAACACAGTTGGAGCCTCCCTCCTCCCTGGCTGGCAGGGAGGGAGTGAGAGGAGCTGCTTCCTTTGAAATTTAAGGGACATCATTTAAGGGATATTTAAGGGACATCCATCAATAAGGGACAGCAGCGGGACATGGCGCTGGAATAAGGGACTGTCCCTTCAAATAATCGACACTTGACAGCTATGCACAAGTAAACTAGTGGAGATCTATCCTGCTGGAGCTGTGGTGTGTGTGTGTGTTGAGGGGAGAGGGCTCCAAAAACATTATATGGCCAATCGCCTATATCACTTACAAGCAGACTACTTTCCAATCCCCAATAGGTCTAGCTGGAGAGCAACTAGAGCCGACCTTCTGAAGAACAAAAGCCAAATTACCTCAGTCGCATGGAACCAAGTGGTTCAGCTCTGCAAAGTTTTGGCAGGGAGCGACGTGCTTCCATTCAGCTCTGCCAAAACTCCTTCTGCCGTTCTCTCTGGACATGTGCAAAGAGAAGCAAAGCAGGTCTCTCTCTCTCTGTTGCACATGCCCTTTTTGGAGCGTGCAAAGTGTGGCTGCCTAGAAAACCATCTTGTCTGCTCCAGGCTTCTGCCTGGTTTCTGTGCCAGAGAAGTGAGACATACAAGGTGGTCCTGCCTTGCCTGCTCCAAGCCCCTCGTGTTGTGGGCAAGGTGCCTGCTGGCTTCACTAGACAGGATCAGGGCATTTGAAGTTGCATCTTCCCGGGTGTCTAAGTGGGGTCAGCATCTAGCACATTGAAGGTGCTGTGTTTTCAATGCTTGCTTGTACATTGGACACAATAGGGACACGTGAAGCAAACCTCCTCAATAGAGATGGACATCTTATTTCTGGTACATCTTAATTTCACATGTGCATGTTCATCAGCTCATTCCATTCCTGCATTTATCTGCAAACAGTCTGCATGAAAATTCAAATTTCAATATACCTATCATCTCAGGGTTCACACGCCCAAGCATATTTTACTGTAAGCTATGCATTTTTAACTCATTCTGGCACTGCGTCACAACATTGGAAGCAGTGCAAAATAATAATAATAATAATAATAATAATAATAATAATAATAATAATAATAATTTTTATTTATACCCCGCCCTCCCCAGCCAAGGCCGGGCTCAGAGCAGCTTACAAGCAATAATAAAAACAAGTTGAATGATTACAACTTAAAAACAAAATTAAAATACAACAATTAAAATATTGAAACATTAAAATATTAAAATGCAGCCTCATCACAGGAGGAGAAGGAAAAGGAAAAAGAAAGAGGGGGAGGGAATCAAATTGGCTCCAAGCCAAAGGCCAGGCGGAACAACTCTGTCTTGCAGGCCCTGCAGAAAGAAATCAAATCCTGCAGGGCCCTGGTCTCATGAGGCAGAGCGTTCCACCAGGCCGGGGCCAGTGTTGAAAAGGCCCTGGCTCTGGTTGAGGCTAATCTAACTTCCTTAGGGCCCGGGACCACTAGGGTGTAGCTATCAGAAGGATTTCTTTCTGATCTGCACATTAGTCTAGGACAGGCGTCTCCAACCGGTCGATTGTGATCTACCAGTCGATTGCAGGGTGTCTCTGGTCGATCCTGGTCGACGTGACCATGATCTATTGACACCCCCCCCATTTTTTAAAAAGAAAGCTCAACAACTTTGGTCAATCCAATGGGTAGATCACTGCCAGTTTTTTATAGTGGGAGTAGATCACAGTCTACTGAGTTGGGCATGCCTGGTCTAGGAGGTAAGTACCAGGTCCGTTAACATTGATAATCATAGAAATGGAACTCTTCAAGCATCCTTATTCCTAATGTTGCCAGATACCGTATTTTTCGCTCTATAGGACGCACCCGACCATAGGACGCACCTTGTTTTAGAGGGGGGGAACAAGAAAAAAAATTCTCCCCCTCTCTGCTCAGCGCCCCTTCAGCGAAGCAGCAGGAGAAATGGAGCCCCTTGCATTTCTCTTCCCGCTTCGCTGAAGGGGTGCTACGCAGCTCTCCCTCTCTGCTGAAGCCAGGAGAGTCTTGCTCTCCCAGCTTCAGCAAAAGGAACCTGAAACCTTTGGAGTGCAGCGAGAGTTCCCGCTGCACTCCAAAGGCTTCAGGCGGCTATCCCTGAAGCCTGGAGAGCGAGAAGGGTCGGTGCGCACCGACCCCTCTCGCTCTCCAGGCTTCAGCGAAAGCAACGCGAAGCCTCCGGAGAGTGGAGGGAGTGCTCCCTCTGCACTTTGGAGGCTTTGCGTCGCTATCGCTGAAGCCAAGGAGCCTGCATTCGCTCCATAGGACGCGCACACATTTCCCCTTCATTTTTGGAGGGGGAAAAGTGCGTCCTATAGAGCGAAAAATACGGTATGTCCTAGGATCAGTGCTATTTTTCTAGAAAGAGGTGCTGGAACTCACCATGAACTTCTCCCTTTTTTTCTTACAAAGGCAATGGCGCCCACCTGCCGGAACTGAGTTCCGACCAGTTTCGGCTGAAAAAAAAAAGATTCTCTTTAAGAGGCAACTTTGCATCCTCTTCTTATATCCGGCGTAGCCAGCTTGAGGTGACAATATTGCCCACTTACAGCAACCACCATGCAGATAATCTCCAGGGGCTGAAATTTCAGAACTTCCAACCCACCCTCCTCACCACTAGCCAGGTTGTTAAAAGTGAGAAGGGGCGAATCTATCATTTTTGCTTTCTCTCTCTTTCTCTGTTTTCCAACGTTAAGCTCGGTTTTTCACAAGTCCACGTCAGTTTGCAGTATTTTTTCTTTTGCAAGTCATCCTGAAAATGCAAGTCACCCAGCACTTTACTGCCATTCCTAAAATACAGACTTGCATACAATTTTGCCTAATATATACATTTTTTCAAAATAATTTCCCCTGACGCATCTTTGCTAATATATTTTCCATCTAAAAGACGCCCCCATGTATAAGACGCCCCCTGTTTTTGGAGACTCAGATTTAAGAAAATGGGGGGAGATGTATCCATGTTTAAGACGCCCCCTAATTTGTGACATTATTTTTTAGGGGGAAAACCTAGTCTTATGGACGGAAAAATATAGTACTTTATTTTACCATGATATACGCATTTTTGTATACATTCGTTGGCCAGAGAACCACTTTGCAAAATCCCAAGAAGTGCAAATTTTGAAAGATGACCGTGTTTCGGTTTGCATATTGTTTTGGAAAGTGCAAATTAGTCAGAGTTGCCTTTAAATGAGAACTAAAGCGAATTTCTCAATCATCCCTGGGTCCAACCAGCTTACTATATAAGTTGCGTCTACACCAGTAAGTTATAACTTGGTAAAGTGATCATTTGTAAGCACCATTGGTTGTAATAGAGTAGCTACTTAGGCATTATAGAAAGCTGGACACAGTTTTGTATAATATTTGCATATGCTAATTTATAGGTGGCCACTTAATGTGTCATAAAAAGGACGCAAATTTGTATAATATTTGCATATGCTAATTTACAGGTATAGATTTAAACATAGTAGGCTGTATTCAACTAACTGGTTCCTCAAGGGCTTTCTTCCCTCTCCTCGCTGTGCCCTATATGCCCCCAAATTGGCTCTGTAGGGTCAAGAGAAACCCCAGAGCAATGCAAAATGGAGCACAGCAGGAAGAGAGAGGAGGTCATTCCATCAGGCAAGCAGAAATCTCATCAGCACTACATTGGAAAACTCCCAGTGTGACTGCTTAATCTGGTAAAGTAAAGGTAAAGGGACCCCTGACCATTAGGTCCAGTTGTAACCGACTCCGGGGTTGCGGCGCTCATCTCGCTTTATTGGCTGAGGGAGCCGGCGTAAAGCTTCCAGGTCATGTGGCCAGCATGACGAAGCCGCTTCTGGCGAACCAGAGCAGTGCAGGGAAACGCCGTTTACCTTCCCGCCGGAGCGGTACCTATTTATCTACTTGCACTTTGATGTGCTTTCAAACTGCTAGGTGGGCAGGAGCAGGGACCGAGCAACGGGAGCTCACCCCGTCGCAGGGATTCGAACTGCTGACCTTCTGATCGGCAAGCCCTAGGCTCTGTGGTTTAACCCACAGAACCCCCGCGTCCCTGCTTAATCTGGTATCTAGGTCCTAACAGCTGTTGGCCATCTTCAGACTCCCTGCTCTCCTGACCCTCCAACCATGCTTGGACCATGCAGTCCTTCAAAGGACTGTCCTCTAACAGCCCTTCAGATAGAAGGCTGTCCTCTGTAAAGAAGGCTACACGGCCACCCTAGCTGCAACTGAATTAGCTGCAAGGGAAGCAGGGAAGCCAACATTGCAGGACGTCCCAGTACAAATTAGAACTGACCTTTTTGCCCTGCAAATTGCCATTTCCTGACCCCAAGCACTAATAGGAAGCACATTAGCAGAGCTCTAGAATGCCACCTGTGCCTATGAGCCAGTTCGTTCCCCAGCCAGTGTCCAAGGGATAGCTCAGTTGATGGAACATCAGACTCCTGATCTCTGGGTTGTGGGTTCGAGTCCCGTGTTGGACAAAAGATTCTTGTATTGCATGGGGTCAGACTAGATGGCCCCTGTGGTCCCTTCCAACTCTACAATTCTATGATCTGCGATTTAGTTCTTGGATAAGCTGCAAGTAAGAGGGAAAGAAGCTGCTAATGCTTCTGAATGTGTGAGGCCCGCAGCATGGAGAACCTTAGAACTGCAGGAATAATAGTAATAATAATAATAATAATAAGAAGAAGAAGAAGAAGAAGAAGAAGAAGTGTGCACTGCTAAAATGATTCCTATGCGCGTGCTTTTTTTTAAAGAAATATTTATTAGGATTTTACAAAAACAAATATACAAAAACACATAAAAATAAAAATAAGAATTAAAAAAAATAAGAATTAAAACATACAGAAGAAACAAGAAAAGTTAAAAATAATTATTTTTCATAACTTAAGACTCATTTGCTTGTTTCATTGACTTCCTCACACCTCCCCTTCTTGTATTCCCATTTAACTAATCAAATCAGCAAATCCTTACCCTCTTTCATTCATCTTATATATATAATTTAACATTTTATAACTCAGTATTTTCATCCATTATCAATTCATTTTTCCATATTCTTAAAGCATTACAGCTGGAAACCACTTAATTTCTATCCAACATCATTCTAACATTCATTCATTTTGCAATATTTCTGTAGGTAGTCTTTAAATTTCTTCCAATCTTCTTCCACCGCCTCTTCTCCCTGGTCCCGGATTCTGCCAGTCATTTCTGCCAGTCCCATATAATCCATCATCTTCATCTGCCATGCTTTTTAGGGCCGGACTGGGCATAATGACAAACACATCTTTCCCCCCCAAACAGTAACCCCCACACTGAGGTCCTTCTCCTCTCCCCCTAATTCAGCGATCAAAGTCAAGGCTGGATTTAGGTCTGATGAGGCCCTAAGCTACTGAAGGTAATGGGGCCCTCTATATGTCCAGCTGTCCTTTGTCAACAACAAATTGTCACTGTTTTTTGTGTTGAATATACTGTATTTTTCAGTGTATAAGACTAGGTCCCCCCCCCAAAAAATGCCAAAAATCAGTGGGTGTCTTATACACGGATAGTGCAGAGGGTGGACTGGCGATTGGTTGTTGCCCCCCAAATAGGGAGTGTCTTATACATGGGGGCATCATATGGACAGAAAAATATGGTAAGCTACATGGTAATTTATGGACCCAATAGGTATCTAAAGCCATTTGCACATGTTGCCATGCAACTGGTCCATGCAGAATGTAGGCACCCTATATATAGAAATGAGCAAACCAGTGATATTTTAGGGAGCAAGCTAGCAGGCGGGGCCCATTACTTATATCATAGGAGCCTACACAACACAAAACACTGTTGCTGTATGTAGGTTTTATTTCATTTGTTTTTTATCTTATATTTTGGAAATGTACATCTAGGGTTTTTGCCTTTAATTTTTTTGGGGGCCCCCAAGAGAGTGGGGCCCTAAGCTATAGCTTGTTTAGCTTATACGTAAATCCGGCACTGATCGAATCACCTGAGATGATGTCACTATATCAAGATTTCTCCCCTCCTCCCCCTGAAGCAGCAGAAAATACTGTGGCGTGAAGCGCACATTGTGCTGACATAACTGCGTATGATGAGAATATGATAAAGTCAGTTGATCTGCTTTTAGCTACAAATCTGCATGTATTGCCATGCTTGGTTCCACATTCGAAATTGCATAAGGGAGCTGTAGGCTGTAGGAGCATAGCTGTCAATGTTTCCCTTTTTTAAAGGGAAATTCCCATATTCCGAATAGGATTCCTCGCAAGAAAAGGGAAAAGTTGACAGCTATGTGTAAGGTAAAGGTAAAGGGACGTCTGACCATTAGGTCCAGTCGTGGACGACTCTGGGGTTGCAGCGCTCATCTCGCTTTATTGGCCAAGGGAGCCGGCGTACAGCTTCCGGGTCATGTGGCCAGCATGACTAAGCCCCTTCTGGCGAAACCAGAGCAGCGCACGGAAACGACGTTTGCCTTCCCGCCGGAGCGGTGCCTATTTATCTGCTTGCACTTTGACGTGCTTTCGAACTGCTAGGTGGGCAGGAGCAGGGACCGAGCAATGGGAGCTCACCCCGTCACGGGAATTCGAACCGCCGACCTTCTGATCAGCAAGTCCTAGGCTCTGTGGTT
Organism: Podarcis filfolensis; assembly: GCF_964270895.1. Classification (NCBI taxonomy): domain Eukaryota; kingdom Metazoa; phylum Chordata; class Lepidosauria; order Squamata; family Lacertidae; genus Podarcis; species Podarcis filfolensis. The sequence continues at coordinate 10,187,583 of NC_139606.1, read as the reverse complement.
TAACCCAGCTATGTGTAGGAGGTCCTTTTTGGGGAGGTGGGAGTTTTTCAACTCTAAGGCTGTTTTCCAACTCTTAAGACTCTAAGGCTGCAATCCTGTATACACTTACCTGGGAGAGTAAGCTCCATTGAAGTCAATGGGGCTTGCTCTGAGTAGGCATGCATCAATTGTCCTGCAGATGTTGAAGTTGCTACCATTACAGCTGCGGAGGTATACTACGTGCATACAGACACACAAATAATTCTGATACAGTATGGTTGTGCGTCTGTTTAGGAATGAGATTGTGATTAGCTGAGATGGTGCTAGAACTTAAATATCTCCTTCACCTCCTCAGAAAAATGTAAGCAAAAGTAAAATAAAATTACACAACAGACTATATTAACGGGAGGGGTAGACCTACACTGCTCTGTAAAAGGTAAAGGGACCCTTGACCATTAGGTCCAGTCGTGACCGAATCTGGGGTTGCAGCACTCATCTTGCTTTATTGGCCGAGGGAGCCGGCATACAGCTTCCAGGTCATGTGGCCAGGATGACTAAGCCACTTCTGGCAAACTAGAGGAGCGCACGGAAACGCCGTTTACCTTCCCGCCAGAGAGGTACCTATTTATCTACTTGCACTTTTGACAGGCTTTCAAACTGCTAGGTTGGCAGGAGCAGGGACCAAGCAACAGGAGCTCACCCCATCGCGGGGATTCGAACCGCCGACCTTCTGATCGGCAAGCCCTAGGCTCAGTGGTTTAACCCACAGCGCCACCCATGTCCCTACACTGCTCTGTATTCTTCCCCAAATTTGCTTTGGAAGATGGAGACGCCCTCTGGGACACTGTGGCAGGTTGTGGGTTCTGAAGAGGGGAGGAAGGAGCAGCAAAACCTGCCCACCCTCCTAAGAAAGCCTCCACTGAAGCCAAAGGCCTGTATTTTAATTTACTTTTGCATCTGCTTGTCATAAACAAAAGCTGTTTCTCATTTTTAAGGAGGTAGCAAATATAGCCACCCTTCATCGTGCATAGTTTGTTACCGTCTGTCTCCCACCCTTCAACCATGCGTACCTGAATTCCAGATCCACAAGAATCTTTCCTGCTGGATACTGCAGCATAGTGCAACCTTCGTTTCAGGATATTTCTCACTTTGCTGGGGGAAGACGAAGAAGCTACAATGAGCTCCTTTGAGCAAATATACAAACACGCATATTCCCACTCGTAAAATGAATCATCATAATTTCAACTTTTATTGGAGGGCACAGAGTAATAAAACCTGCTCACCATACAGAGCAAATAACATCTTTTTATATTAGGCACAGCTTGTAATCTGAATTCAACCAGTGCTTTTTAATGTTCAACAAATTCCTCCAGATTAACTTCTGCTTGGAGCGCTCACAAGCACAACAGTGTGACCTTGAAGAGGCTCACTTTTGGACAGTGTCGAACCTGGCGCATGCAGAGATTGATGTGGGAAGAGAATACAGTAGTGCTGAAATCTCTCCTTCTTGGCCACTGGAGAAGAGCAGCCAGTCACTGAAGCTCCAAAGATGGATTGGCAACGTGATTTTGAGTAAATACAAATCAACCGAACCGCTGGCCAGGAGTAGGACCATTTTGAAGATGGAAAGTCAATATGTTCCCATAATTTGGGTTTCTCCGTTTTCGTTATTTATTGTTTTCTCATATATCACGCTTCTTCTTTGGCTTTGCCTCTAGCAATGAATCTATAAAAGACATGCTATTTAGTAGAAGTGCTGGAATATTCTAGATGTGCCTGGATTTTCTGCTTGTATTCTGCAGGCCATGGATGCCCCAAATGGTTCATGTTGCTTCTGAAAGGGCTTGGTTAGGATAAGACCTGACCTTGAGGTCTCTATCTCCAGAGATTATGACTTTCTATTTATAATATTTTCCTTATCTAAGACAATGGACAAATATAGGCAATAAGTTTATTAGTACAAAATGGAAGAGATGGGAAGTCATTCATTTATGAGGAATATTATGATTTTAAAATTACATCTTTTTTGTGTACAGTAATACTTGTCGATCTATGATCATAATAACTACGAACAAACTCTGAAAACAAGAATATGTATAATTGCAAGATGTAAAGTTATGATGTAAAGATATAATAAAGGAAAAACTAAAAAAGGGGAAGAGATTATGACTTTCAAATGAGAATCGGGTCCTCAAAATCTAGCAAAGCAAGGCATATTAAAATGGAGCAATGTTTAATGTGTCTGGTCTGAGCAGAACATATGGAACAACAAACTCTGGACCAAATCATACCTCTTCAAAACAGACACAAAATAAACCAGGCTTCTAATATGCACATGTTTGTATGCAATTTTACCTAATGTACACATCTTTGCAAAGCAATTTTCTTAACATAATGAATTTGTGTACGGTATTTCCACTAAGACACATTTATACGCAGAATTTACTCTACTATACGCATTTTTGTACGCATTACTGGACTGGAGAACTGCGTTGCAAAATTCAGAGACGTGTGAATTTCGAAGGGCGGTTGGGTTTTGGTTTGCATATTGTCTTGTAAAGTGTGCATTAAGTAAGATCATCTACAAATGTGAACCAAATTCCTGTTCCCCATCCCTAGTCCCTGCATCTTCTCTTACATCCATTTCTTGCTGCAAGTAGCTTCCTTCTCTTCAAGAACGTCAACAACGTCTTATTTATACTAGAGCGAGCAACTGAAATATCAGATGATGGAGCTATATGTTTATATGGATAAGATTTCAATATGTAGGCAATATAGATTCTCTCACTTGTTCATAGCCTGCAGTTTTTATTACTCCCCACAGACTTTACATAATTTTGGCATAGCTCCCTCTTCATTATGTCATGATTAAGGAGTGGATGCAAGGTCATTCTATCATGTATCGTTGGAGTCAATGTTTGGATTGTAAAAAAAAAAAGGGGAGCTGTGTTTGGATATATGTCAGCAGTTCTATGGGCTGTTTTGCACATTAGGCATTTTCTACACCCAAAAAGTCTGTTTACAACAAAGGTGGCATACCTTTGGCATTCCAGATGTTGCTGTATTACAACCCCCACCACCCTTGACTGTTGGTTATGTTTGCTGGATCTGATGGGGTTGATGGGGTTGTGAGGTTGTGTGCCTGCAGACTGTCTTGCCAGAGTGGGGCATGCTCTAGTTATCTCCCGCTTGGACTACTGCAATGCACTCTACGTGGGGCTACCTTTGAAGGTGACCCGGAAACTGCAATTAATTCAGAATGCGGCAGCTAGACTGGTGACTGGGAGCGGCCGCCGAGACCACATAACACCGGTCCTGAGAGATCTGCATTGGCTCCCAGGACGTTTCCGAGCACAATTCAAAGTGTTGGTGCTGACCTTTAAAGCCCTAAACGGCCTCGGCCCAGTATACCTGAAGGAGCGTCTCCACTCCCATTGTTCAGCTCGGACACTGAGGTCCAGTGCCGAGGGCCTTGGCCAATGGCTAACCCAATTTTCATCCTTTGATCAGAACACATTCTGATGGAATAGCCTCTGCAGTAGCTTCACGTACCAATTTATTCATTTCATTTGTTTTGGCGTATGTATCCCCCACCTAACAATGAAAGTTATCAAGGTGGCTTGCAAAGAAACAGGGTGAAATAGACAAGTGATGCCATTGTTACTTGAGTGGAGCAAAAGCATGCCGAGACCACATAACACCAGTCTTGAAAGACCTACATTGGCTCCCAGTATGTTTCTGAAAACAATTCCAAGTGTTGGTGCTGACCTTTAAAGCCCAGACGGCCTCGGCCCAGTATACCTGAAGGAGCGTCTCCACCCCCATCATTCAACCCAGACACTGAGGTCCAGCTCTGAGGGCCTTCTGGTGGTTTCTTCACTGGGAGAAGCAAAGTTACAGGGAACCAAGCAGAAAGTCTTCTCGGTGGTGGTGCCCGCCCTGTGGAATGCCCTCCCACCAGATGCCAAGGAAATACACAAGTGTCTGACTTTTAGAAGACATCGTTCAGCCCAGACACCGAGATCCAGCTCCGAGGGCCTTCTGGCGGTTCCCTCATTGCGAGAAGTGAGGTTACAGGGAACCAGACAGAGGGCCTTCTCGGTAGTGGTGCCCGCCCTGTGGAACGCCCTCCCATCAGATGTGAAGGAAATAAGAAGCTATGTTATCTTTAAAAGACATCTGAAGGCAGCCCTGTTTAGGGAAGTTTTTAATATTTAATGCTGTATTATTTTTAACACGTGATTGGAAGCTGCCCAGAGTGGCTGGGGAAACTCAGCCAGATGGGCAGGGTATGAATAATAACTTCTTCTTCTTCTTCTTCTTCTTATTATTATTATTTGGAGTTCAGTAACAGCTGGGACCTTGCAGGTTAACCACACCTGCTTTAAAATCCAGCCATTTTTTGATGTAGCTGTTTGATTTGTTTGATTATATTTCTGTGCTGCTTACATGCAATAAATGATCATGCAATAAACATGATAGAACAGCACAAATGCAGCCTAAATTATACGAAATGATCAACAAATCAGCAGTGAAACAATTATAATCTACCAAACACTGCTAATAAAGCAACAAATAAAAAAATAAGCTAAAACATCACAATTAAAGCAAAATTCGTATTATATTATTAACAAATCAATACGGTATTTATGTACTCGTGGCCAGATATCACCCCCAGCCATTCTGTATGGGAAACCCAGAATCGTGATAGCATTCTGTCCTCTTGCGATTTCCAGCAGCTGCCATTTGGGGAAATGGTGTAGAACAAAACCATCTTCCAGAATGGCACCATCGATTGTGGTGGTTTGTGTTGTGAGGGTATAGGAGAAGAGGGTTGTAAAGTACTTTGGATATTGCAAGTGATATAGGAAAGAATGATGGGAAATATGAAGCAGTTAATTATTTCTAGATCGAGAGCTGACCTGAGCATCATAGTCTGTTTTCAGATGGCAACTGGGTGCAGACTGAGGAAGTGTGTGCGGCGTTGCAATGTGGGATGTTCTTGTTCGGGATTCCAGCTGGCCAGTTGTGCTGTCCATTTCTTGCTTGTCCCTCCCTCCCATTTCCATTTCCTCCTGCCAATAGTTGGTTAGCATTCTGTGCCCATTGAGCACGCTCAGTTCTTATTAAGCTCCTCCCCCATACTTCTTCAAACTTTGCCTGCTGATTTCTCCCCCCTTGTGTGTGGATGGTGCCACTTTTGCCACATGAAGACCAACCCTCGGAGAACGAGTTGACGGTTCATAAACAGCAGGGGCGGAGACGTTTCTCTCAAGTGCCATGTTTCCTCAGGAGTAAGTCGTTGGTGGCATGCTGGCGGTGGGCGGGAACGAAGCCAAAGGCGGGCAAGGCCAAAGCATGCACTTTAACTCACTCTTTCATCCTTTATAAAAGGTAAAGGGACGCCTGACCATTAGGTCCAGTCGTGGCCGACTCTGGGGTTGCAGCGCTCATCTCGCTTTATTGGCCGAGAGAGCTGGCGTACAGCTTCCGGGTCACGTGGCCAGCATGACTAAGCCGCTTCTGGCGTACCAGAGCAGTGCACGGAAACGCCGTTTACCTTCCCGCCGGAACAGTACCTATTTATCTACTTGCACTTTGACGTGCTTTAGAACTGCTAGGTTGGCAGGAGCAGGGACCGAGCAACGGGAGCTCACCCCATCACGGGGATTCGAACCGCCAACCTTCTGATCGGCAAGCCCTAGACTCTGTGTTTTAACCCACAGCGCCACCCGCGTCCCTTCTTCCATCCTTTATAGCTAACAGCAAAAGTGTTTTTGATGGTGGGCTCAGTCCTGCACTCATGGAGAGCAGGCAGGCAGAGTGGTTTCCACATGGTCCTTTCATGTTGTTGTTGTTGTTTAGTCGTTTAGTCGTGTCCGACTCTTCATGACCCCCTGGACCAGAGCACGCCAGGCACTTCTGTCTTCCACTGCCTCCCGCAGTTTGGTCAAACTCATGCTGGTAGCTTTGAGAACACTATCCAACCATCTCGTCCTCTGTCGTCCCCTTCTCCTTGTGCCCTCCATCTTTCCCAACATCAGGGTCTTTTCCAGGAAGTCTTCTCTTCTCATGAGGTGGCCAAAGTATTGGAGCCTCAGCTTCAGGATCTGTCCTTCCAGTGAGCCCTCAGGGCTGATTGCCTTCAGAATGGAGAGGTTTGATCTTCTTGCAGTCCATGGGACTCTCAAGAGTCTCCTCCAGCACCATAATTCGAAAGCATCCTTTCATAGCCCTACTCTTTCCAGCTGCTTCTCTTCTGAATGTACCACAGCTTGGCATCGCCATTCAGTTGGGTGTGTGAGGAGGCCCATCTGCACCCTATTGCCAGCACCCAGTACCTCACCCTTCCCCAAGGCCCCATGGTGCAGAAGGAGTGGTGAACGCAGACAACATAAATGGCATGTGATCATTTAAGGTGAAGGAACACCCTGGTTGCAACTGAATGGCCCTGCTGAGTCATCCATCACTTGGAAGAGCAGCGACGTGCCACACACCTTGGCAGAACCCTAAAGCTGGTCTGGCACCGATATTATCCACCTTCCGGTTACTGGTTCAAGACCTTTCTCTTCTGCCAGGCATTTCAAGTTATGTTTTTTATTGGGCTGTGCTGGGAAAGATGGAAGGTAGATTGTGCTGCACTGTTTTATTTGAATGCGTTTCCCCGGTTTTTATTGTGTTTTAAATTGTTGTGACCCACCCTGGGATCATCTACGATGAAAGGCGGGACAGAAATTTTATAAATAAGCAAATAATAGGGCTCTGTGGGAAGCGTACCACACCCTCCTCTGGGCGGGTGCAGAATTACACTCTCTTGGGATGGAACATGCGACCCAGCAGAGACCAGAATAATTGGATGGCGATGCGGCGCTTAGATTCGGCTGGGAAATGTGTTTTCATGGAGCCCGTTTTTCTATCTAGCCAGAAGTATCGAGGCATCCCTTTTGATTTAGCCCAAAGAGGCAAGATGGAGTTATTTGATACAGACAAATCTCAAGTCATTTTGTTTTGCAGTTTCCTGTTACTCCCTCCTAATATCTTTTCATTAGCTTTCTGGTTCCCATCCTCTCACTCCAGGGAAATCTTTGAAAGATAATTGGCATCACCACCATCAAGTCTTCCTCTGACTTAATGTTTTCATAGCTGGACTATCGCTTTTCAGCACTCATATAGACATCCATATACGTATAATCCCTTTCACCTAGATGTTTAAGGAATTGCCCTTTTCTCCTTCTCCAGCGGGAGTTCTCAATGAAGTTGAGGTAAAATGGACCAAATATGAGGAAAGCTTGCCAGCAGAAGATTTTCCCTTGTAAGGGCAGAACCCCAGTTAAAGAGATGGTATTTCTTCTACAAGATCCCCCACGGGGAATCTAATTAAGATAACTACCTACATGGAGAATAGGCTGATGAGCTGTTTTCTTAAATTAAGAAAAATAACCAGACATGTGACCTGGTTATGTCATTGGTTCAGAAATGCAGTGAGCCATAGCTTGCTGGCGCCAGAAGGTGGTACAGCTGGGCTATAAAGCCAATATAGGATCCACTGCCCCTACAACGGAAAATGCAACATGAGAGAACTCCTCCAAAATTAGTGATGAATGGGCATTTCATGGGTGCTTTAGCTGAGATTCCTGCATTGCCAGGGGGTTGGACTAGATGACCCGTGGGTCCATTCCAACTCTATTTCTAGGAATAGGGTTAAAATTAGGGCCCATTTTTACCCTACCCCTTTTTTACTCTTGACACTCATTTACAGTGCAACCCTCACCACGTCTGCTCAGAAGCAAGTCCTATGGAATTCTATGGGGCTTACTACCAGGTTAGTGGGGATAGGATTGCACCCTAATGACTGAAGATTGTAATGGGAAAACCTATTGGTGTTTCACAACTTTCTGACTAGTTGCGGGACCTTAGCCAGACCTAGCAGAGTAAACGCAGAATCCATGGAAGCAATTGGCGACTTGGCTGCAGACAGGATAGACGAAGCAGGAACCAGGAACTTGTAGTTAGGTGTTTATTATATACAGTGGACTATTTACAGGAACAGACACGGATCTTATGCTAGCTCTCTCTGACACGACTCTCAACTCCCACACTGAACTACTGAAACACTGAACTCCTGAACTACCAGTTAGTAGGCCATTAATTATCACTCCCTTGAGAGAGCTTGACCAATCAGGGAGCGGTCTCCATGCCTCTGTTATCACCAGGCAGACTTACTCCTTCAGATTGCCTTCTGGCTGTCTGCCAAACCTTAACTGACTCTGTGTGAGTAGCTGCACGTACACAGTTTCCCAACAGATTGAACTGAACAGGCCCCATTTGCTACGAAACCAATGCTTACCCTTGCATCTACCTCCATTTTCCAACTGCCTCTAGAATAGAGCATGAAAGGATAGCCCTGATGCTGCTTCCCTAACACCAGGTAAAGTCTCTGCGTGACATCACCACTTTGCACTTAGCACAGTATCCCATATGGTTAGCATTACTCAATTAGTTGCAACTAAGTCCCATAAAACAGAGGCTGGCTTCTCAGAAAAATAATCTGCCGAACGAGAAAGTGCTTATATGGAAACACAAAGGGGTGGGACAATTGCAAAGGAAGAGTCCTCCATAGCCTCACTTGTCTACACAGGGTTTAAATGCCTGGCTTGAGTGTTGAAAGAGTATCACTTCAACACTCTTGTGGCTCTGTCATTTTGTAGTGCCACCTCCTAGTCTAGCTGCTTCTAGTCTGGTGCATCAAGGCTTTGTGTCTGAGTGCTGAGTGGTGGATTACAATGTGTAAGCGGGAGCTGCAGGAAATCTTAGAAGTGTTCCCTCACTTCTTAACAGGAGTATTCCTGTTCAGCTTCGTAGCCAGCCAACCATTTATTCCTCCACAATTCTCCATTCAACACCCATCCACCCTGCCAAGTTTCCCGTTGTTTCCACCAACTGACAGTTAACGGTCCGTGGCTACTGCTCACGCACAGTCTTCACTGGGCTGCTTTTTAGGGTGGGTTTTCTGTGTGCGGCCTCCCTTAGATTTTCTTTTTAAAAAGACTCCTTTTGCATGCTTCAGAGTTTCCCTGAGCATGCTGGTGCCTCCGCCTGACTTCTTGATGGTACCATTCTGGCTACAATTGAAATACTTGATTGTCACTTGTACAACTTGTATACAGTGAGATTACACGAGCACCCCACACTCAGCTCTCTTAGTCTTAATTCCCCTCGTTTACTGATGCACACCCACCAAACCCGAACTCAGTTGCCCTGTTGATGTCTTTTCATTCAGCAGCCTAACAGCCCACGGATAGAAGCTGTTCTTTACCCTGTTGGTGTGACTAATCATGCTTCTATATCTTCTGCCTGAGGGCAGGAGATCAAGAAAGTGCCGGCCAGGGTGTGAATCATCCCTGAGGAATTTTCCTCACTCTCCTAAGGTGATCAAGGCTTTGGAAACTAAGCCTTATGAGGAATGGTTGAGGGAGTTGAGTATGCTTGGCCTGAATAAGAGGAGACTAAAAGGAGATATGATAGCCATCCAACTATCTCAAGGGCTGTCACATGGAGGATGGAGCAAGCTTGTTTTCTCCTACTCTGGAGGGTAGGACTTGAACCAATGGATTCAGGTTACAAGAAAAGAGATTGCAACTAAACATCAGGAAGAACTTTCCGACAGGAAGAGCTGTTTGACAGTGGAACAGGCTCCCTCGGAAGGCGGTGGACTCTCCTTCCTTGGAGGATTTTAATCAGGGGTTGGATGGTCACTTGACATGGATGATTTAGTTGAGATTCTTGCATCGCAGAGAGTTGGACTAGATGATGGTCCCTTCCAGAACTACAGTTCTATGATACTATGGTTCTATAGCATGGTGTAATGGTTAAGAGCAGTGGACTCGTAATCTGGTGAACCAGGTTCGCTTCCCCGCTCCTCCACATGCAGCTGCTGGGTGACCTTGGGCTAGTCACACTTCTCTGAAGTCTCTCAGCCTCACTCACCTCACAGAGTGTTTGTTGTGGGGGAGGAAGGGAAAGGAGATTGTTAGCCGCTTTGAGACTCCTTAAGGGGAGTGAAAGGCGGGATATCAAATCCAAACTCTTCTTTTTCTTCTTCTTCTTCTTCTTCTTCTTCTTCTTCTTCTTCAGTCGTACCTTGGATCCTGAACACCCTGGAACTCGGACATTTTGGCTCCCGAATGCCGCACCCGAACATCCAACAGGGCTTCCATGGCTTCTGATTGGCTGCAGGAGCGTTTTGGTTTTCGAACGTTTTAGAAGTCAAATGGACTTACACAACTGATATGAAATTATACCACCTTTGAGGGGATCCAAAGCTTCGGCCCAATTTCATGCCATGTAAAATGCAGTATACAGTGGACGCTCAGGTTGCAAACGTGATCTGTGAGGGAAGCACGTTTGAAACCTGCAGCGTTCGCACCCCGCAGCGCTGCGTCTGCGCATGCGCAGGTCACAATTTGGTGCTTCTGTGCATACGCAAAGTGCGATTTAGCACTTCTGTGCATGCGCAAGTGCTGAAACCTGGAAGTAACCTGTTCCAGTACTTCCGGGTTTGGCGCGGTGCGCAACCCAAAATCGCACAACCCGAAGCGTCTGTAACCTGAGTTATGACTGTAATTGACAAATAATTTATCTGCAATCACTCTAACCCCAGCAAATGTTTCCATTGTTGGTTTATTCCTTTTGCCCTGATCCTAATGAGTTTCAATAGATCACAGGATTGGATCTCTAACCCATGTGACAGCTTGGCTCTGGTTATGTCCCATTATCATTATTGTGCTTAGTTATTTGGGTGCCTAGGAACAAGTTGGCACCATGATTCAATACGGTGAACTCAGTTGTCTTTCCTTCTATGTAAGCGAGTTCATAGTTGTGGTCTTGGAAATGTTATCTTAAATCTTTCCCTTTAAATACCTTGCCTTTTGCCTTTAAGACCCATTGCACGGTGTCTACTAGTCCTTGGTTTTTGTGTGAATGAATATTGTTTGCTCTTGCTACCTTGAGCCTTGCCTTGCCTAAATTAGTTCTTGTTAGCAGAAAAGCTACAGCCACAGCATTTTTTCAGCCTGCGCAAGTAGGAGGAAAGGTAATTTTCATTTATTTCCAAAAAAATTATTACATTATTTTATTAGCTCTTTAAAATTTATTTAAATTCTTTACTTGAAAAAAGGGGGTATCGTATTTTAATTAGTAACAGTGTCAAAAGAGAGCTAGATTAATTATTGGAAATAACGCCATCCAGATGGTTTTAATTTTCACAGCAGGGAACCGACATCTTTTTAAGGTGATATTTTTCAAATTAAAATCAGCCTGGGTATTACTCATACTTGTTTTAGTTTGAGGGTGAGGTGATGTATCTTGTAGTTTTGAAACTACCCAGCTTTCATGGGAATGTTTTGGAAAAGGGAGACAAATGTGAATTTTAAAAGATGCAGACCTGCTTTACATACATGATTGAAATCCACCATTTGGCTCAGGAGGCAATGGGCGATGGGAAACCTTTTTGTCGTTATGCTTTGTTGTTGAATCCCTAGGACAAAGTTCAATGAAAGTTGTTTTTATCTGACAATCAACATTATGCATAGCACAAAGACTGTATTCTCTCCTCCCCCCTTGACATATGAATACAGAAACATGAGAGGACAGAAGCCAAGAGAATAACGAGAATACAAAACTGCCTTATACTGTCTACTCTGGCTGGCAGAAGCTCCCCTGGACCTCTGGGAGATGTCTTTCTCTTTGGCAAAGGTCTTTTCCTGCTCCCTGAGAACCTTTAACAGGAAATTCTGGGGGTCAACAGAACATAGGATCTCCTGGAAGCACATCACCTGCTCTGCCACAGGACTGTGGCTCCTCACTCTCGGCCCTCTTACTAGGGCTGGACCAAGACATTTTGATGCCTGAGGTGTTGGGTGATTGACAGGTGCATAACCCCACCCACCCGACAAACATGGTCTGCAGGGTGTGCATGAGATACCGGATTTTTCGCTCTATAAGACGCACTTTCCCCCTCCTAAAAAGCAAGGGGAAATGTGTGTGTGTGTTATGGAGTGAATGCAGGCGGGAGGCTCTGCACAGCGCTCCCCTTAAAGAGTCCTGTGCAGTATGTGTGAGGCTCTTGGGGGCCTTTTGCTGAGGAGGGAGAAGGGCTCCTCAGGGAAAAGCCCCCAAGAGCCGCACACACACTCTGTGCACTCTTTAAAGGGAGCGCGGCTGTCCATAAGCCACGACAGCCAGCGGGATCACTGCGCAGCATTCCCGCTTGCTGTCCTGGCTTCTGGGATTCAGAATATTTTTTCTTGTTTTTCTCTTCCAAAAACTAGGGGCGTCTTATGGTCTGGTGCGCCTTATAGAGCGAAAAATACGGTATGTGCCCCTTGATCTATCCTATGCCAACCAAGGTGTCACCTGAGGTCACAGTACCCTGCGACTTCTAACCCTGTTCTTTCTTATTAGTACAGTCGGAAGTCGAATGGAATACGTTCCGGAAGTCTGTTAGACTTCTGAAATGTTCAAAAGCCAAATTGCGGCTTCTGATTGGCTGCGGGAAGCTCCTGCAGCCAAACAGGAGCCGTGGGAGCCCCGTCAGACGTTCGGGTTCCAAAGGAACTTTTGCAAACCGGAACAATCACTTCTGGGTTTGCGGCGTCCGGGAGCCAAAACGTCCGAGTTCCAGGGTGTTCAGGATCCAAGGTACGACTGTACAGTGGTACCTCAGGTTAAGTACTTAATTCATTCCGGAGGTCTGTTCTTAACCTGAAACTGTTCTTAACCTGAAGCACCACTTTAGCTAATGGGGCCTCTCACTGCTGCTGCGCTGCTATAGCACGATTTCTGTTCTCATCCTGAAGCAAAGTTCTTAACCCGAGATACTATTTCTGGGTTAGCGGAGTATGTAACCTGAAACGTATGTAACCTGAAGCGTCTGTAACCCGAGGTACCACTGTATTCTTATTATTTATTACATTTATATAGTGTCCTTCATCTGTAGATCTTATGGTGGTTCACATTACACTGTGCCAAGCGGTGTTAGAACAGCAGCATAACAAGGTTTCTCCAGTGCCTTTTTTAAAAAAAATACAAAGTAAAGTGGGATGCGGGTGGCACTGCGGGTTAAACCACAGAGCCTAGGGCTTGCCGATCATAAGGTCGGCAGTTTGAATCCCCACGACGGGGTGAGCTCTTGTTGCTCGGTCCCTGCGCCTGCCAACCTAGCAGTTCAAAAGCAAGTCAAAGTGCAAGTAGATAAATAGGTATCGCTCCAGCAGGAAGGTAAACGGCATTTCCGTGAGTTGCTCTGGTTCGCCAGAAGTGGCTTAGTCATGCTGGCCACATGACCCAGAAGCTGTACGCCAGCTCCCTCGGCCAATAAAGCGAGATGAGCGCCACAACCCCAGAGTCAGCCAGAGTCAGAGTTATCTACTTGCACTTTGACGTGCTTTCAAACTGCTAGTTTGGCAGGAGCAAGGACCAAGCAACAGGAGCTCACCCCGTCGCAGGGATTCGAACCGCCGACCTTCTGATCGGCAAGTCCTAGGCTCTGTGGTTTAACCCACAGCGCCACCCACATCCTGTAAATCTTATATTAATAATCCAAAAATTGAGAGAGCTATGTACAAGATCTACTCCAGAAGCCACAAACAGAGAACTCATTCAAAATGTGTCCAAAAGGAAGATTCAGTCTTTCAAGTTCCTTTAGCCAGGCTCCTGTAGATATCAACAAAAGTAAGTTTGATCAAACGAAGTGTCAGCAATCTTGTGCTCAAGGGTTAGATATCAATGAGGATAAGTTTGATCAAACGAAGTGTCAGTGATGTTACGCACAAGAGTTAAACAGGGTGCCGGCGTTTGTCACCTGTTTCGCCCATGAAGAGTCTCCGGCTTCTTCAGTAAAATCTTTCTCACGGTTTTGATATATTTATAAACATTCAAGCCCATATGTTACATTTCTTCTTAGATTAAGTTACAATATTTTATTTCTTTCTTCAGGAAATTCTCCCTCAAGATTTTGGTGTGTTTACATACGTTCAACTTCATATGCTAAGTTCTTTCTTGACTTAAGCATTTATTCATTTACTAAGCTTTGGAGCAGGGGCTGGGTAGGAATTTTTTCCATTTGGCAGATTGGCTTTAGCCGCTTAGTTTTTGCCTACCCCCTTAGCAATCGTCACAACTTCGTAAGGTTTGGCGGTTAGGCATTGGTTTATAGAAATGTGTGGGAGGGGAGCTCTGGCCATCACCTGCCCCTCCAGAAATAGGGTATTCCAGTAAAGGAATCTGGGGGTGCTGGATCTTGTCCGAAGTCCGCTTGAGGGGCTAGGGCCATGCCAGGACTCCAGGAACCATGGAGTGAGCTTCAGTTGATCTTCACTGGTGTTGCTCCCTCATTTGGTTTATACCCTTTCAGACTGCCTGCCAGAGAAGCAGGAGTCAGTTATAGTACCTGACCAATGCCTAGGCCAATATCACTCAATTTGTTTTGTAATCAATAAAGTTGTGGCCTGTATTTTGGCCAAAAACTTAAACTAAAATTATGTGTCTGTTTGAAGTTATTTACTTGGGGGCCTCAGGGCGCAACATAGATGCTCTGTCTCACCTCACAAGATTATGTGAAAATGGGTATCTTCTTCTTCACTCATTCGCTCTATGACCCGTCTGGTAAATGCCTGTTTTCTTCTTCTTCCTTTCCAAGCCCAGCTTCTAGTGGAAACAGACACATTTGGCAGTCAAGTCCGGATCAAAGGGAAAGAGACAGACTTTTACCTTTGCATGAACAGGAAAGGCAAGCTAGTAGGGAAGGTAAGTGTTTTCTATTAATTCATTTGTAATACGAGCGTTACCTTCAGCAGTGACTGCGAACCCCATAATGATGTGTTCTGAACTTTGCCTGTCAACCCCAAATGAAAAGCAGGACTTGAGGAATGTGGAATTCTTAAAGCATTCAAGCCTTTACTTTTAAAAAAGGGGGAGGGAGAGAAAAAAGAAACCCCCCTAACCCATAAAATTAAGTACTGTGGCTAACCACTGGGGTTTTATTACTGATTTCTTTGGGTACACACAGGTTTCCATTTTACAGTTGCATAAATTGATAAAAGATGTGTGTATCTCTCCAAAACAATTGAGAGCTTGCGTTACATGATATAAATCTCTCCTACCTTGGTGGTTTAAATAAATAAATAAAAAGGCACACAGGCATACATAAAAGGAACTGTAGTCTCGGGTTTTTTTGGGTTTTTTTGGCGATCCCTGAGCGAAGAGTAAAAATAAAATGCCATAAAGTTAATATTGCAATCTTGAGATCTTATTAAGGATGGGCTTCGTGGTTCTAGCGTTACAGAAATATTTTGGTACCTTTGATCCTGCCTCCAGCAGATGCATGCAACAAATGACGTAGCATTTGCCTACGGAGCCGAGCATCTTTGCTGGTATTAGATTTAAACGAATTCACTTGTTTTCGTCAGTTTCACTGTTTCCCACACACCGGCCTTGTTGGCAAGCCTAGAATTTGACACAAACAGAGGAGGGGGGAATTTTAAAAAATGCCCTCCTTGGCTACTACAGTGGTACCTCGGGTTAAGAACTTAATTCGTTCTGGAGGTCCGTTCTTAACCTGAAACTGTTCTTAACCTGAGGTACCACTTTAGCTAATGGGGCCTCCCGCTGCCGCCGCACAATTTCTGTTCTCATCCTGAAGCAAAGTTCTTAACCCAAGGTACTATTTCTGGATTCGCGGAGTCTGTAACCTGAAGCATCTGTAACCTGAAGAGTCTGTAACCCGAGGTACCACTGTACTCTTAGGATGCCGTATAGCTGGCTCTGTAATGGTCAAAATGCTTTTGTAGGTGAATCAGGGCCAGTCGGTCCATGAGACAAGGTGAGGCAGTTGCCTCAGGTGGCAGATCTGCCACTGCTTGCCTCTGCAACTGCCTTCTCTGTAACCTGAGGGGTCTGTAACCCGAGGTACCACTGTACACGGAATTAAAACTTTTAGCATTGCCATCATGGTGAGAAAAATAAAAGGGCAGGGGTTGAAGTGAATTTATTTTTGAATCAAGAAAGGCCTTGGACTGCAAACTACATTCCCAAATAGAAACCAGGTGCCAGAGCTGTTGCAGTGGGATGTTATTGGCTTCTGAGGAGACAGCTGTGTGAGATGTGTCTCGCAGTATTGAACCCGGCGACCTATTCTCATGCCAGCTGGACTAGCTATGGGCTTTACAGATGATATGTACAATCAGTGACCAGCAGTGGCCATAGGATTTTACTGGTGATGCATTATCTATTGTTAACCCACAAACCTCCGCTGGCTTGTACCGCTGCTGTTATTGCCTTAACATCCGGGGTACCTTCGATTCAAATCTGGTTTTGCAGGGCACCTCTGTTGCTGCTGCTGTTTGCATTATGGGCAAAGGTCAGAAAACACCCTCCATCCAAACAAATGAAAAACAGGATTTTAGCCACACTTTTGTACACCGCCCTGGGGTCTTTCAGTGAAGGGAGGTTAAATATTTTGCACAATAAAAGTTTGGGAATGGCCAGATTTCCATATGCCCGATGGTCTCATGATGTTTTCAAGTTCCTTGTATAATTGAAATACTTGTTTCCAAGCTTAAAATTGAAAATGGGGTGCTGTATGAAGTGTCCAGGGGTAGTATATTCAGCTACAAACAGTGGAATAGCAGCTGGTGTTAGTATAGGTTAGCTGTTGCGAAATGCAGATCAGAGGACACGTGGCTTTAGAAATGGAAGGAATTACAACATTTTAGTTCAAAGTCTCCAAAGTGAAATCTTTTAATTTCATTATTTGAATCCCAGCCAGGATGTAATTCTAGTTTTTAATATAAGTGGAAGGTTTTGTTCCTTCCATGTGACTTTTTAACGGTGTCAAATTATAAAATTATAAGCCTGAATTGTGTGTGTGTGCGTGTGTGTATCACATTAGATTATTTTTCCCCCACACCCCCCTTATCCTACCGAAATTGCTGACAAGTTCATAAAACACATTGGCCTGAGGAAGAGGGTTACTGTGTGAACATTCCATTTTGGAAGGAAAATCTCTCCTTCCAGATGCATTGCCCATTATTAACAGCTTTTTTTAAAAGAAGAAGAAGAAAAAAGAGAAACAAATATTAGCGATACCAAAGGTTATGTTTTCAATTAGTATCATGGTTTCAGTTCTTTTTGTGGCAATAAGCTTGAGTAACTGCATTTTTAATATACCAAATGCTTTCTAAACAGCCAGTAAACCCCTGGATGCAAGTTTGTGCCTGTGTTATGATACAAATATTTAAGTCTACCCTGGGAGCGAAAGAAACCCATAAAGCTCTTTTGCAATCACCCCGGAGTGTTCGCTTGCCAATAATGAAAAACTGCGGGCTGTGATTTCCCTTCCCCTCCCTCGCATTTCCTATCGACTTACTCTGTGTAACTCTTAACTATATACCAACACATGCCATCTGGCTTTCTTCTCCTTCTCAGCGAACATCTTTGGACGCTCCCCGAGTGGAAAACCTGGTTTGAGTTTAAAATCTTTGTTTCGTATAATCATCTACAAAGGGTATTACAAATGAGAGCAGGTTGTTGTTATCCTCAATTTGGGACGTCTGACGAAAGTTAACCGTTTCAAAAACAGGGGGTGCTACTTACCTTGAAGCTTGCTAGACTGACTGCCCAGGTGTGAATCGTTGGACCTCAAAGGGCTTTCTTTCTTTCTTTCTTTCTTTCTTTCTTTCTTTCTTTCTTTCTTTCTTTCTTCCCATCTTTCCTTTTTCGAAGCTAATTTACATCTCCACCAGCTAGCTCTTCTGTGCCAAGCCTTCCAATGGAGCCGTCTCAGGATCCTGGAATGTAATCTCCTTGGAGTCTCTCCCCCCCCTCACCCCCCCGTTCATTATTGTTTGTCACTTCGCAGCTCGATTTGGCTATAATATTACGAACAGGATTCTAAATCTGTTTATTGTATGTTTGTGTTCCGTGCATACACACAGCTGGTCTACATTAACGGAAAAATGTAGCCAAATCAGCCAACGTAGCAAATATAGCTAGTGTAGACAAGGCTAATAGTTTTAAACATGAGCGGGCTACTCAAGGTCAAGGCTATATATCATTTCGTTTATTCCAGTTTAAATGGAGGCAAGCCTGTCTGCACTGCCTGTTCCCCCTCTCTCCAATATTGAAAACATACATTTAACATACATTTAAGGGAGCTGGGCATGTTTAGCTTGGAGAAGAGGAGGTTAAGGGGTGATATGATAGCCATGTTCAAATATATAAAAGGATGTCACATAGAGGAGGGAGAAAGGTTGTTTTCTGCTGCTCCAGAGAAGCGGACACGGAGCAATGGATCCAAACTACAAGAAAGAAGATTCCACCTAAACATTAGGAAGAACTTCCTGACAGTAAGAGCTGTTCGACAGTGGAATTTGCTGCCAAGGAGTGTGGTGGAGTCTCCTTCTTTGGAGGTCTTTAAGCAGAGGCTTGACAACCATATGTCAGGAGTACTCTGATGGTGTTTCCTGCTTGGCAGGGGGTTGGACTCGATGGCCCTTGTGGTCTCTTCCAACTCTATGATTCTATGATTCTAACCCAACCCTCTTAAGTTTTGATTTTCATGTTGAATTTTGCATTTTTTAAAAAAAGTAATCTTCCAACACACATGCAAAATACAGGAAAATTGCTGGAATAATTGTTACCCAGAGGTCCTATGCTCAGAAAAAAACCGGGCATAAGCCCCCAAGGGCTGTTTTTAAGGCTGCACAGTCCCTGTGTTCGGTCTGTATGGAGGGTTTTCAGGTATATCCTGCTGGATGGTCAGGAATAATATATTTCTTATTTCCAGCAAGTTGTGTCTGCTTCTCTGTAGGACTTGACCATCATTGGTTAACTAGGTGGGAGCTATCCTGGAATGATGGGCTGCTAATCAGATTTATATGATCCACACCCTCTGCTAATAATGTACAGTATTCAAATATCATAGAAGCCATGGCCTTCCTAGAATTTTGGGACAGGAGACTAATCCCCCCCTTTCTTTTTAAAGCAGAGCTCCTGTTTAGCTAAGAATGCCATCAACCCTATGATAGGCTAACAGGCCATGTTCAATTGCTAGGGGCCATCGATTTGTCTAGGAGAGGCATAGGCAAACTCGGCCCTCCAGATGTTTTGGGACTACAACTCCCATCATCCCTACCTAACAGTACCAGTGGTCAGGGATGATGGGAATTGTAGTTCCAAAACATCTGGAGGGCAAAGTTTGCCTATGCCTGGTCTAGGAAGTTTGGAAAGGGAATGCAGAGACCCCAACAGCATCTTGGAAATCACTGTACTAGATAAGGCCAAATTGCCCTTATCCAAGGCAAGGGAGAAGCAGACCAGTAAGGAAGCAACACAGATCCAGGTTCAACAGCTCAGTGGAGCAGGCAGCTGGAGCCCTCCTAAGGAACAATCTCACCAACCAGCCAGGATGCCAGGGGCACTTATTCCTCTTTTTCTGAGATGCCAGAGGATTGCAAAGCTTACTTATGACTCATCTGAATGATTCTGGGAAATATATAGTTCCCTGGAAACTATAGCAGACCAGAATGCTAGGCTCCAAGGAAAGATAAGGTTTGATGGTGCATCAGAACCTGCACTGTGATACCATCAGTTTGGATCTGGTGGTGGGTGGTAGGAGCAAGTTGTCTGCCTTGGAGCTGTCCGTGGTGCTGCAGTTTATCTCCTGTTCTGATATCTAGTTTCATATGAAACCTTCTGTCTCCAGCTGCCCTTCTTTGACTCCCTCACAGCTAATCAGCTCTGAATTGCTGCTGCTTACTACAAATTGTGTGTCCCATGTAGCTCCACTTGGTCCCCAGAGGACTTTGTTCCGCTCCTGCAGGCATCAAACGGCCAAGAAAGGACACTAGGAAACCTTCAGTAGCTCTGTAGCAAATACAGTCAGTAGGCTGTGACAATACACTAGGTTCCTTTGGGAGGAATGGTGGAATAGAAATGTAATAAATAGTAACAGGTTTAGTAGTAGTAGTAGTAGTAGTAGTAGTAGTAGTACCAATTTCACCACTATATTTTAGGTCAGCAGCTTGGGATCCAGAAGCTGAAGTATTGCTGAACTCCGTTGGCTGAAAAACTAGAAATCAGACCTTGGATATCTCTCAAAGACACTAGTGGATTATTTGGACAATGGACCTTTACTGGCTAGCTCTCCAAATTTACTAAATGGAATAAAAACACCCCAAATACTGGTGCTTTCATAGGTGGCAAGTAAGTGATTTGGGGGGGGGGATAAATAAAAGGGTTCCCTTCTCAGCACAATCATTTCCATTGGAATGACCGTATCAAGGAGCTTACAGACTTTTCTTCTAGTTTTCTGGTTGTAGGGTTTTGTTTTGTTTTGGTCTTGCTAACTTCTTTCACTCATCTATTTTAAAATATAATGCTAATATATATGAAGGAATTGCGTTTACATTATGCAGCACACTGTTCCCACGCCAAATTAGCTCCCTAACTTTCTCCATATCTGTTCAAGATTTCTTTAGAAGCCACAAGGACTTGAAATTCAAACCATCCAGGAAATCACCTTAATATTTTCATTATTTTTTGAGATAACTTTGGAATTTTAAATGTTTTATTCTTTCCACCCTTCCCTGCATCTTTCATGAGCAGTTTTTCCCCTGCTCACATCAAGGCCTGAAGCACATAAGTCACTCACTTTGCATGGTCTGAACTTGAACTCACTATACAATGAAAACAGATGAAGCAAGGTTTTTGACTGGGAAACTTTAAGATTTTCTGGTGAGATAACTGCTTTCCAAGCCAATATACATTTAAAGTTACCAGAGAGTTGCTACAGTAATACCAGATGGTGGGGATCTCTGTAGTTTTGGAGGACCACAAACAAATTGTTGCTTGATGCCAAAGACTACGCTGGCTAAACTTTAACACTGACTCCTGCCAGAAGCGTTCGTCGAAGGGTAGTAGGGATTTGAGATTGTTTACATTGCAGCTTTAAAATGGAGGCTCTTTTGCAGTGTGTGTGTATTAATACAGAAAGCTTTCATTATGGAAACCCAAAGAGCAATCATCCCTTGGAAAGGAATGAGCATGATCTCCTGCTTAACATGGTTGGGTCTACTGCCATGTCTGTGCACATCAAATTAAAAGGTAAAGGTAAAGGGACCCCTGATCATTAGGTCAAGTCTTGGACGACTCTGTGGTTGTGGTGCTCATCTCGCTTTATTGGCCGAGGGATTTGGCGTACAGCTTCCGGGTCATGCAGCCAGCATGACTAAGCCGCTTCTGGCGAACCAGAGCAGTGCATGGAAACGCCGTTTACCTTCCCGCCGGAGAGGTACCTATTTATCTGTACGCCGGCTCCCTCGGCCAATAAAGTGAGATGAGCGCCGCAACCCCAGAGTCGGTCATGACTGGACCTAATGGTCAGGTTTCCCTTTACCTTTACCTCTATTTTTTATTTTTGGCCAGGATTTGGTGCAAATTGCAGGCATGGTCACCCTGTCTGAGGGGATGAAGTCTGGCATATTTCAAAAAGATAGGGCAAACTTTACCATTTTAGGGAAAACAGAAATCACATTCTCTCCCTAGGTTTTTAGGGGGGGGGGCAGCTGAGGATATGTGGGATTTCTGGGTAAGAAACCTTCCAAAGTCCAGACAAAGAAGTAGACCACCCCAATTGTCTAATTAGGTACTATGGAAGACTACCCTGAATATCTCAGATTTGCCTCGTTATTTGGGGGGACACAGAGCCAGTGCACCCCCCTAATACCTAGATCAAAATTTGAACTTGTTCAGTTTATTGCAGCATCACTAAAGGAAACATATGGAGCAAGTAAAGGTAATAGGATTTTTCACACACTCCACTGCTGAGATTTGAAAAGCTGCGAATCATTCTATCGGTGACTGTAAAATTCAGTGAAGGCATCCATTCTTTCAGGGCATATGTTTCCTCTGTTAGTTGAGCGGGATTTTGATCGCGTATTTTAAAAATGGAAGTTATTAATGTATATAAACAATGACCTTTCTGTTGTGGTTGAATTCCAATTTGATTACTCTGCCAGGTAGGTAATTTTTAAAATGCTACAAAATGTCAATCTGACATGCAGTAGAACAAAAAAAAAAAGTAAATATTTAAGATTTCTGCTAAACTGTTTTATATTATCTTCAGTTTGTGCTGTCTTCAAAGCACTTCAGATTTTGCCGAAAGATACTGGTGGCAGGTTTACTGAGGGTAGGAATTTCGCTAACTCAGCCAAACCATGGACACAATTCTCTTCCCATTCCGACATCTCACGGTCCTTATCTGAGCTCCATCTTCAATGAACGGGACTTTTAATGATATCAGGGGCAGCTTTTCACATCAGATTACTGGAGGCAATAGAAGGAGCAGATCACAAGGGACATAGAAGTGAAGTGGGCAGACTTCAGGCTTTCCAGATCTGCTTTGGGGGTTTTGTTGTTGTTTTTTACCAGAACCACAAGATCTACCAATAAGGGCCAGGCATAAAAGAATTAATGAACAGGATGCCTTAGAGTATACCCTGAGCCTTAGGAATTTGTTTTCAGTACCAGAACTGAACTGAGCTCATTGTCATTCCACACAGAAGTCTGTTTCTGGTTAGCTGCCCTCATTTCAGCACTCAACTGGGGGAGAAGTCATTTTGTTGTTAAACTGTTGGGAGTTAGGAACCCTTGCTGATCAGCTGAAGACCTCCCTGAGTCCTACCAGTTGATTCCGATCTACGTTAGGAGAACTAACAGTAAGAGGTCCAAATGAGGCCTCAGTTGTGTGACCTCAAAAATGGGGCTAAACATCTGTCTGTGCAGCCCTGCTGTACCTGTTTTGCCTTAGAGTGGTAGTGCCTGAATAGGACTTTTTAATACCGTATTTTTCACTCCATAAGATGCACCTGACCATAAGACACACCTAGTTTTTAGAGGAGGAAAGCAATAAAAAAAATATTCTGAACGAAACAGTGGATGTATGATTTTTGTGGTTCATGCTGTGGCCACAGACATGATATGTGACAGTGAGTTTGGGGTAGCCCAATGCAAAAATCCTAAGAATCCATGTGGATCTGTGCTTTGTAACCACCTTTTTGCACCATTGCGGCCCCACGAAACAGTGGATGCATGATTTCTTTGGTACAGGCTGTAGCCATGGACATGCTATGTGATCTGATGGTGAATTTGGGGTGACCCAATGCAAAAATCCAGAGGATCTATGTGCTTTTACCTCCCCCCTCCCAGGCAGCCTCCTTTATCGCTAGCGTCCCTTATCTCCCTCCTGATCGCTTGCCGATCAGCTGCTCAGCGGCTTCGTTTCAACACCCCCCTTCCGTCTTTCTTAAAAAAAAAGCACGATCTGCTTTTTGCCCCGGGCAATTCAACTCCAGGGACTACACATTTGCTCCATAAGACGCACAGACATTTCCCCTTACTTTTTAGGAGGAAAAAAGTGTGTCTTATGGAGCGAAAAATACGGTACTTCCTATCTTGGAGTTTGAGAAGATTGCACTTCCTTTGCCCTTCTCTCTTCCTCATTCTACATTCATCGACAGAGCAATTTGACTACAGCTTAAGAGTAGCATTTTTCAGTGGTGGGACACTGTTGTACCAAGTTTTTCTAAGAGCTGTTTGACAGTTGAATGGACTCTCTCGGGAGGTGGTGCCCTCTCCTTCATCAGAGGTGTTGAAGCAGAGGTTGGCTGGCCATCTGCCATGGATGCTTTAGTTGAGATTCCTGCATTGCCGGGGGGTTGGGCTAGATGACATTTGGGGTCCCTTCCAAGACTATGATTCTATGGGTTCATGATTATAAGCATCTGGGGGATATTCTTCAGTCTGATTGTAATCAGCACATGGATTCGGCACAGATCCCATTTCCCTGATTTCTGCCTCCCATTCAACTGGCCATTAGAGAGAGAGTTTGGATTTGATATCCCGCTTTATCTCTACTCGAAGGAGTCTCAAAGTGGCTAACAATATCCTTTCCCTTCCTCCCCCACAACAAACACTCTGTGAGTTTAGTGAGGCTGAGAGACTTCAGAGAAGTGTGACTAGCCCAAGGTCACCCAGCAGCTACATGTGGAGGAGCGGGGAATCAAACCCAGTTCACCAGATTACAAGTCCACCCCTCTGAACCACTACACCATGCTGGCATCTGTTCATTTAGTTATTCCCTCTGTTTCCCCCCGGTTTTGTTAGAAAACGTGGAGTTGTTTTGTTGTGCCAGTGTGGTGTAGTGGTTAAGAGCAGTAGTCTCGTAATCTGGTGAACCGGGTTCGCTTCCCCGCTCCTCCACATGCAGCTGCTGGGTGACCTTGGGCCAGTCACACTTCTCTGAAGTCTCTCAGCCTCACTCACCTCACAGAGTGTTTGTTGTGGGGGAGGAAGGGAAAGTAGATTGTTAGCCGCTTTGAGACTCCTTCGGGTAGTGATAAAGCGGGATATCAAATCCAAACTCTTCTTCTTGTGCAAAGTTTTGCGCAAGCAGATAGATATTGTGCACCAATGAAGTTGGTGTCAAACGCCATCATTGTAGGACTTCCCTTGTTTCCCGTTCAAATGCATATTCTGTGCCTGCGTAGCTGTTGCGTGCCCCTCCGACATCTTTGCTGAGTTTTTTGCCAAGACTCCAGAGTATGCAGCTCGGAGGATTCTTCAGGTTCAGAGGCCAGCATGCTGGAGGAAGAATGCATGTAATGAGTAACACTTGGCGTTCGTTCACTGCTAGGGATGGCCTGGCCTTCAGTGCTATGAAGCAGCTGAAAATGCATAGGCCATAGGGAATCTCGATGGTAATATTTTCAGGATTTTCTTGGCATGGAGTCAGACAGCTGAGAACGGAATATTCTTATGACAGTTTGATGCAATGGCTTCATTATGCAAAAGATGTAGATCAACAATCTTCCCTGACACCCACAACAATCTGCCAAGATTTTCGATAGATTTATTAGTTGTTATTACTCTGATGCCGTAGTGAGCTGGGTTTTTTAAAAAATATATTTTTTTAAAAAAATCGCTTCCTTTCCCCTGAAACATCTGATAATGGTACACAGAACATAGTGGTGCTGGTGTAATGCACAGAGAATTTTAGGCTTTGATCCATAGGTACCCTTCTGGACCCAGGAGGTAACATCTGCTCAAGGAAGAGCTTTTTTTGGTTCTTTTCATGAGAGCCTCGTGTGAGGAAAGGGAAACTAGATCCAATTTCGTTTTTCCTCTCAGGGCTGGCTCAGTACAGTTTGCTGCCCAAAGCAGCAAATGTTCCCTCTCTCACTTTCTCCCTCAGTCAAGATGCAAAGTACGCAAGTCTAGCAGAAAAATCCCACAAGCACTTCTCCTTGGGAGTCCAGATACAATATAAATAAATTAGTTTGCTGTCCTTTCATGTCAGCCCAAATCAGCTGCCTGAGGCCACCGCTTCACTCTGCCCAATGGTGGAGCCAGCCCTTCTCCTGCTTTCTGGCCTATATGTGTAGCAGAATGTGGTGGTAGAAACATGAGAGGGTTGAATAGACTGCAAAACGTTAGGCTACAGTTGAGGAAGCCATTTTTTTCTTGTTTTTAAAAAAGCACTTTATGATTAAAAGCCAATACAGTGTTTTTCAAACAGAGGGCTGGGATCCAACCTTTCAGGTGGGTTTTAGTGACACATCCTGCCCAGAGCTTCCTCACTTGCCTTATCGACCTCCTGGACATGTCATCACCTTTGGCTGGACCACTGCAAGCATCAGCAAATTGCATGCTGAATTAAGGGAAGGGATGGAAGGAAGGAAGGGGCAGAGGAAGTGTTGAAAGAAATGAGAGATGAAAGGTTGTTGCTGCCACTGTTGTTGCTAATAAACAAATTAAAAAGTGATAATTACAATTAAAGGAATAAGAGCGTCAAGCTATTATAAGAGGAAGAAAGCAATACAAAAGGAACCAGGGAGGAGGAATGAAATAAAATAGCAGGATTTTTTTTTCATGTGCGGGGTGTGTGGGTGTGTGTGAGATGGGGAATTAGATGCAAGTTGAGTGTGAAAGGAGAGTAGGAGAAGAAATTACAGAAGATAGGTAAAAATACTTTGAGAGGCAGGTGAGGGTGGGAAGGAAGAATTATGAAACAACTTAGTCTTTCGATCAGCAATTTCTGCCTAAATTCGGGAAAGGGCAGGCATCTACTTAGCTTGAGGAAAGCTGAGTTTTGGAACCCCTTACCACAAGGAAAATGCATTTCCAAAGATTGGTTAGATATCAGCAGAGAATGATTTCAGCAACTGCCAACTGATTAGGTCTCCATCTGCCACCATTTTGTGTCCTTGAACCACCATTTTGTCACTAGTGGGCCTCAGCAATTTTCTTTTTTTAAAATACATTTTTATTGGTTTTTTTAACATATCATTTCCAAGAACCATTTAACGTAACTTCTTATCTTATACACTATTTTAGACTTCCATCAACAACTTCTGAAGATTTTCCGTTCTTTATCACTTGTTCTGTGTTTCTTAATTTCTCTATTACTTTTAATTATCCTTAACTGATAATTCTCATCATAGTCTTTCTTGCAATATTTCAAATAGTTCTCCTTACAGAACTTCTTGCGGTCCTACTAGCGTTATCTGTTTATTGCATTTGCTTTTCAAATAGTTCAGATATTTACTCCAGTATGTGGGGGATTAAAAACATGATTCCTGCACCACAGCCTCAAGTAGTTGGGTCCATTCTACCACTGCAGTTTTTGGCATCTCATTCTGGCCCATGTGCAAACCAGGCCATATCATCCCCATAGTAGCAAGTCAGGCTAAAGTGGAGAAGAATGTAAGCAACACCCATTAACTAAGTAATGGAGATAAGGGTGAAGACAGAAACGCTATTAAGTGTCAGGGGCGAATTCACTGTTCTCTGAGGTAGTTTCTTAAAAAACAAACAGCACAGATGGACCTCTGTTTTTTCACCAAACAGAGCATTCTGAGAGCAAGTGGAGAGTATGCTGTTGGAGGGAATAAGGCAGGAAGTTCAAATTTCAACTTGCTAAACAGCTTATGACAGTCCATTATCCCCATCGTCTTTGTTGTTGTTTAGTCGTTTAGTCATGTCCGACTCTTCGTGACCCCATGGAGAAGAGCACGCCAGTCACTCCTGTCTTCCACTGCCTCCCGCAGTTTGGTCAAACTCATGCTGGTAGCTTCGACAACACTGTCCAACCATCTCGTCCTCTGTCGTCCCCTTCTCCTTGTGCCCTCAATCTTTCCCAACATCAGGGTCTTTTCCAGGGAGTCTTCTCTTCTCATGAGGTGGCCAAAGTATTAGAGCCTCAGCTTCAGGATCTGTCCTTCCAGTGAGCACTCAGGGCTGATTTCCTTCAGAATCGATAGGTTTGATCTTGCAGGACTCTCAAGAGTCTCCTCCAGCACCAGAATTCAAAAGCATCAATTATTCGGCGATCAGCCTTCTTTATGGTCCAGCTCTCACTTCCATACATCACTACTGGGAAAACCATAGCTTTAACTATACGGACCTTTGTTGGCAAGGTGATGTCTCTGCTTTTTAAGATGCTATCTAGGTTTGTCATTGCTATCCCCATCATCTACAATATTGCAATATCAGCATTTGACTACCTTACAGGGCTGTTCGAAAGATTACTGGAAATCATAGCATGGGCATAAGGCTTGGTGATTTGAGGTTTCATGCAACTGTTTAGGTTAACTGATTGTCTTAGAAACCCTGGTCCTATCCCCTGGAAATAGAGCATATGATCCAAACTAGGGTTACATGAAAACAGTCTGCTACAATTCTCCACATTGTTTGCAAGTGGCAAAGTTGCAGGGGAGGGTGGAAGATTTCACAGATAATTCCTGAGGGAGGGAAAGTGAAATTCCCTTCTCATACACCCCTCTTCTCGGAAATTTTGGGTCAAGCTCTGAATGAAGCTCTGTTATTCATCTTGGCAGAGGAGGAGAGGAATGAAAGGAGAAGGGATCAAGGCCACAGCTTCCTTCAACAAAATTAAAATGCAATATTAGAACCTGATATTAAAATATCAGTATACCTGAAGGAGCATCTCCACCCCCATCGCTCAGCCCGGACACGGAGGTCCAGCTCCGAGGGCCTTCTGGCGGTTCCCTCTCTGTGAGAAGCGAGGTTACAGGGAACCAGGCAGAGGGCCTTCTCGGTAGTGGCGCCTGCCCTGTGGAATGCCCTCCCATCAGATGCCAAGGAAATAAACAACTATCTGACTTTTAGAAGACATTTGAAGGCAGCCCTGTTTAGAGAAGTTTTTAATGACTGATGTTTTAATGTATTTTTAATATTTTGTTGGAAGCTTCCCCAGAGTGGCTGGGGTATAATAATAATAATAATAATAATAATAATAATAATAATAATAATAAATCTTATTATTACCTATGTTCAAGTGGGGATACTAGTATGGCCATTTCACTGAACATTCCCCAGGAGAGGACTAAAACTGTCCAATAGTTCAGGGGAAGTTTGATAAAGAAAACTACAACCAGAAACTTGTTTGAAGGTTCTTTTCTGAGAATGTTTGGCCCAGCTCTAATCCAAACCACCCATGCTTGTTTGCTTCTGCTGCAAGGATGAAGATTTGTTCTGCATTGTTTACCCTGTCCTTTTCTGTATCTTTCAAAACGGCTGCATGACACACACATGCCAAATTTGATGTGAGTGTGGCTGAGGCCTTTTTCTTCCCATTTTTTAAAAAACACCTTCTAAGATGGCTGAATGTTTAGGTAAAGGTAAAGGGACCCCTGACCATTAGGTCCAGTCGTAGCCAACTCTGGGGTTGCCGCGCTCATCCCACTTTATTGGCCGAGGGAGCCAGCGTACAGCTTCCGGGTCATGTGGCCAGCATGACTAAGCCGCTTCTGGCGAACCAGAGCAGCGCACGGAAACGCCGTTTACCTTCCTGCTGGAGCGGTACCTATTTATCTTCTTGCACTTTGACATGCTTTGGAACTGCTAGGTTGGCAGGAGGAGGGACCGAGCAATAGGTGCTCACCCCATTGCGGGGATTCGAACTGCCAACCTTCTGATCGGCAAGTCCTAGGCTCTGTGGTTTAACCCACAGCGCCACCCGCGTCCCCACGGCTGAATGTTTACATTGTTTTTAATAATAAGTCAGTACAACATTGTCACTGCTGCATTTCCTCTGTGTTGACTCAGACTGCTATTTCACGTACACTTAGTTGGGAGGAAGGTGTACATAAGTATGCAATTCTTTTCTTTTTTTCAAACAAAAACCCTCATGAAAATCCACCAGCTTTTTAAGCATGCACATTTCCTAATAAACACTTTTGTGTATGCAGTTTTGCCCAACATGCACATTGTGCAATGAATTTTTCTTCATGCAACACATTTTCGTATTTTATTTTCACTAATATATGCATTTCCCTCACGTATTTGCATTTTTGTGAATGATTTATCTGGCTGGACAGCTGTCTCTCAAAATTTGGAGAAGCGCACATTTCGAAGGATTGTTATGCTTTGCTTTGCATACTGTTTCGAGAAGCATGAATTGGAGCAGGTTGATATTGAAAAGTGAACTGAACTGAATTTACCACCCACCCTTTTGAAAAACCAGTATAAACAAGTGAACAGATTAGCAGGACTTGAATAAATTCAGCAGTATAAGAGGAAGTAGGAGATAACTAGTAAGAACAGTAGAACTTTGTAACTTGGAATACATGGAGGAGAGGGAAAAGAAAAGATAACAGAGAAGTCTTTAGGTGTTTTATTTTGTTTCTTTAGTTTGTTGTGGTTTTGTTTTTACATTTCTTATATTCTTTACCTATTCTTTTTGAATTGTATGTAAAAACGCAAATAAAAATTACTTTTTTAAAAAAATGAATTTACCCCACCCACCCAAAAAACCCCCCAACCCCTCAACGTGGGAGTATGTACTCGTGAAATCTGCACAGCTGCCTTCAGAGTAAATGTGGATACCCTTCGGATGGCCCCATAGTTTAAGAGAAATTCTGCCGAGCGTCCTCAACTAAAGGCATTGCTTGGAAGAGAGCATTTGTGCAGTCACAACAGACTGTCCTTTGATCCTCCAGATTAGAGAACCTAAAACGTGAAAGCAAAGCTCCAAGTAGGCCAAATTGGACTATAAAAGGTGAGGAGAGGAGCTGGCCGATTTGCGGAATGTCAATATAAGAGTAGCAAATGTTTCAGCAGGTTTGCCTAGTCTCGGTTCAAGATGTTCCTTGTTTACTACCGGAGAGATAATTAACCAAATGCTTCGGACAAACAATCCAGTAAGTATTCCAGGGGACTTCTCAAAGGGCACTCGCTCTTTTTCAACTCCGTTTCCTTCCTGTCGGATATGACCCATCAACGTGCGTACTTTATCCCCATTATAGATATCCCTCATTACAATGTTGTAACATAAAGTCAGTGTTATCTTGCTTTTTTTTTTTTTTAAAAAAAGTGGCAGCCGTACAGACTTATCACCTCATTGCCCGGTAGCAATTGAAAAAATAACCCCTTTCCAAAAACAATAACAAGAACCAAGACTTCATTCTCTGCTGGCATTGAGGTTGTTCTTCTGAAACAATGAATATATAAGATGTGTCAGAGAGATGCCCACCTCATACTGAACCTTTTCACTCCACTTATGAACCTGCCTACCTCCATTTGCCTCTGGTTCCCTCCTCTGAGCTCACCCACCAACCTGCTTGTTTGCCCCCTGCCCCCCGCCAGCTTGGCCAAATCATAGCTCAGGCAAACTTCAGAGGAACAAGCGGGGCAGGAGAAGGCACCTCCACAGCAACCTTCCTGCTCTGATGCATCTTCCCTTCTCCTCGACCTCCTTTGCTAATGAGGCTAAAATGACATTATCAGTGTGAGGTGTGCAGTAACAGCAGGGCAAGGTGGCTTCTGGGAAGCTGCCCCAGCCTGTCCTTGCTGCTCTTCTGTGACTTGCCTAAACCACCTGCTTCCTTGCTCACCTGCATGTCTAGGAAAACTGCCTGCTGCTCTGCCATCTTGCAGCAGTCCATCTGACCACCTGTTGGTGGCCGTGGGAACTGCAGCATGACCACGTCCTTACAATCTTATTATATACTAATTAAGGATTGCACGGGGCGATCCTATACATGTCTACTGAGAAGTTCGCCCCATTGAGTTCAACAGGATTGCTTCCCAGGCAACATTGCAGTCTTAAATGCATGGATATATGCACAACATTTCTTAATGGGTAAGAGAGTTGAGTTATAAACCAGAGACTGGTTCTAGGAGAAATCAAGAACACTTTTTCTACTGAACTTCCTTCTAAAAGCGGAAGTGCTAAGGGCGTAATCCTTGAACAAGCCTGATTTGAGACATCCTTCATTTCCAGTAAAGGTACTAAGCATTTGTCCTAGACCAGTATTTGACTGAATTTGCATTTTGGTTATATTTGTATGGAGATCTGACTCAATTCTTCTATTCTGTTTTCTTTCTTTTTCTTTCTTTCTTTTTTAAAAAACCCTCATTTAATCCAGGACTCAAAAGATAGCAATCATGTCAGCAATGGTAGTGTTTTCATAGTTTTGAAGTTTGCTGATTTGGCAGTATTAGGAAAAGCTTGACTGGGCTAAGTTGTCAGACCAAAGGAGAGATGACAGATTGCTCCAGATCTCTGGAATCATAACACTATGGTTCCCCTGTATATCTCCGGCAGAGAAGCAATCGATCCATTCCAGAGGCATGCTGAATATTTTTTTTTCTTGGCTCCAATTTGGCAGAAACAAATCCTGAAATCCATTTGTGCTATTCAGCACAAAGCAAGGCAATTATTACGTTTATCTGAAGCAAGTCCAACATTTGCTCCTCAAATACATGATTGACTTTGATCTCTTCACTCAGTGTACACAAATCCTTCAATGCATATGTTTGGTGGCTAATACCATTTTCCAGGCTCAGACCCTAACCTTGCCTGATTCCAGTACTTCAACTTCTGATCATTGGGGTTGCAGAACTCTTCACTCATTGCCTCCAAACCCAGATATTTAGCAGAAAATACACAGTTTTGTTATTTTTTAAAAAGCAAGACACATCAGGAGACTTTTTATTTCAAGCTTAACTTCACATATGATTACAACCACTTAGGATTTGATGAAATTTAAGTAGAGGAGGAAACAGCCAGCCGTGGAAGCAGATCCTTACAGGCCTAACATGTTTGGCTGTCTCTCCAGCCATGGTTGGCAGCCCTGATGCAGTTACAATTTCATGCATGATGTGCTGGACTGATTTTCAAATAACAGTCAAAAGGAGCCTTCACGTTTGACTATATTATACTTATTGTAACAGTCTTATATACAGGGTTGTGTATACTCTGTGCTAAACAAAGAGACAAGCCAGGTACATTATGTGGCCAGGCAATCAAACTTCTGCTTGAAGAACAGCTAGATTCTGCAACCTGTGTATGTTATGGACAGTTGCATGAATTTTCCGTTGTTCACAAAATATATTCTGCATTTTGTTCTTGTTGCTATTTTCTATTTGATTGGGCCTTTTGAGTATAACTGGCATTATTTTAAATGGTTCTACACCTTTTGCTGTCTCCTTTATTGCTTTTACATCTGATTTTGTGATCATCTTTTTATTTTTACAGAGTTCCACTGCTGAGTATGCAAAACTGTATCGCTATTGGCTATGTGCTCCCATATAGTGATGTGATAATTTTTTTTTTGCATAAATATAGTTTTGCTAGTCATAAATGAGCCAGGCCAATGAAGCTCCCCCAAATACTGAGACCCCACCCCCCAAAAACACACCTGGCTCCTTCTTTGACCTCTAATATTTCAGTTGGCATTTCACCCTTTTAAGCATTCTTTCATAGCTGTAAAGGCCACAAACTTACTTTTCAACAAGAAAAAAAATTGGGAAGAGGCTTAATTTATTCTGCACTCCCACAGAAATCGTGTCCTCCTCACAGAGAGCACGTGTTGCAGTGAGATCATCAGGATCTCATCGCTTGCATGGGTGGGAGCGATTGGATAGCCACAGCAACCCAATTGGTGGTCCCTTGGTTGCTGGGGTAATTCTGGCCATTGGGATTGTTCATGCATTAACCGAGGGACCTATATGTACCGTTGCACATTGCGCTGAGCTTCCTCTTTTCACCTAGTGCATTGGATCACCCGCCCACCCTCCCAATATTTAGGGTCCATTTTGACCTTGTTAGGCCGTCGTGGGTCGGCTGTTTTGGGGACAGGGGCCCGGTAGGAATTTCCCCATTTGGCGAATTGGCTGGTGCCACTTGGGTTTCACCTGCCGCGTAGCAAATCGTCACAACTTCGTAAGGTTTGGCGGTTAGGCATTGGTTCAATGTGGAGGGGAGGTTGTCACACCTGCCCCTCCAATGCACAATGTTTTTGCCCGATCCGCTTCCAGGGGTTAGGGCCACACCAGAGCCCCTGGGAGCACTTGAGGGTAAGCTTGAGACTGCGCCTGGTCCAATGCTCCCCCACAATGTTAACTGTACAGTGGTACCTCGGGTTACAGACGCTTCAGGTTACATACGCTTCAGGTTACAGACTCTGCTAACCCAGAAATAGTACTTCAGGTTAAGAACTTTGCTTCAGGATGAGAACAGAAATCGTGCTCCGGCGGTGCGGCAGCAGCGGGAGGCCCATTAGCTAAAGTGGTGCTTCAGGTTAAGAACAGTTTCAGGTTAAGTACGGACCTCCGGAACGAATTAAGTACTTAACCCGAGGTACCACTGTACTGACCTTTGCTGGTGTCCAGTTGTCAGTGCTGCCCTGCTGAGGTCAGGGGCAGCTAGTCGGGAACCAATGCCTAAACAAACCACTCACAATCTGTAATCAATAAAGTTGTGGCCAAAATTATCTCAACAACCTTAAACTAAATTCTGTGTCAATTGTGTCTTTATTTATTGGGGGGAGGTCTTGGGATCTTAACACGCAATCATGGCATACAAGCAGCCCTTCTTATTAGAATAAATGGCTCAGGATGGGAATACCTCAATGACCTCCTCTCTCCATATGAACCTACTCAGACCCTGAGATCATCTTCTGAGGCCCTTCTTCATGTGCCTCCTCCATGAGCGGTCCGGAGGGTGGCAACACAAGAATAGGGTCTTCTCTGCAGTGGCTCCCCATTTCTGGAATGCTCTCCCCAGGGAAGTTCACCTGGCGCCTGCATTATATACCTTTAGGCACCAGGCAAAACTGTTCTTCTTCAACTAGGCCTTTGGCTAATTGACATCCCATGCCCTTTTAAAATGTGTTGGGGAGGTGGGGAGTTATTGGGTTGCTCTTGTTTTTGTTTTTATCGTGTATTTTGCATTTTGATTTCATGCTGCGAACTGTCCTGAGATCTGCGGGTATAGGGCAGTATACAAATTTTAATAAGGAAAAGATAATAACGTAATAAACAAGACCAAATCGTCCCAGTCTTCCTCTCCTTCTATAGAACCAGTTATAGGAATGGGCACTGCCATTGATGTTCCCAGAATGAAGTGTATTTTGGTCAACTGGCTGTGTGAACCATTTGCCATTTTGGTTGACTTTCTCTTCCTATTTCATTTTCAGCCGGACGGCACCAGCAAAGAATGTGTCTTCATTGAGAAGGTCCTAGAGAACAACTATACGGCGCTGATGTCGGCAAAGTACACGGGCTGGTACGTCGGCTTCACCAAAAAGGGAAGGCCCCGGAAAGGGCCCAAGACACGGGAGAACCAGCAAGACGTTCATTTTATGAAAAGATACCCAAAGGGTCAAGTGGAATTACAGAAACCTTTCAAGTATACGACAGTGACCAAGAGGACTAGGAGAATACGACCCACCAACCCCAGTTAAAAGATAGACAAAGACAGTGTCATGCAAATGGACTACAAAAGATAGACTGTTCCAGAGAAATATTTTTACACTAAAAATAAGGGAGAAGCTCTATTTTTGTACATTGTGTTGATTTTTTTTTTTAAAAAAAAGACTGGATTGAAAAAGAAAAGAAAAGAAAAACCCACTGGGGAAGCTGTAAAAGATTTATTGTGACTTGAAGACAAACAAAAATGAATGGCTCTATTTAAATTGACTTCCCCCCTTCCCCTCCCCCTTCTGTGGATTGACATATAGGTGCTTAATTCTCTTTTTGGAATGGGTGACTTTTCCAAGCCAATCCCTAGGGAACGAGTTCACCTTAAAACAAGAGTAGAAACCAAAACCACAAACCAAAGAAAACCAACGCTCACCTTTCCCAAAGTCCCCGAAACAACTTGGATAATTCTCTGGTGTTGCGGTGATCTCTTTTTATTGTCTGCTGCGATCTTGAACGAGACAAGATGGTCTGCAAATCAGTCATTGAGCTTCCGTAGAGGGCTCAGTACCTCAGTCCTTTGTAACCCTTTCTGACGACATAAGGTGTCACGGCTCTGTGATCCTGCAATTGTTTCGCTCACTTCTGGAGAATGCTGCTATCGACCTTCAAGTGACTAAGTAAAATAACCTAATACACCAATGATAAGGGAATATTTTAAAACCAGCTCTATTATATATATAAATATATATTATATATATAAGCTATTTATTTCACCTCTCTGTATATTGCAGTTCCATGAACCAAGTATTACTGCCTCAACAATTAAAAAAAGAATTATTTAAAACACATACATGTATTACTGCTGTTCACCTCTCCCTCCCGCAACCTCAGCTTTTCACTGAACGACACTTGCCGCCTGGGGTTGAGTTCACGGGGATTAGGTTATCCAGACTAGAGTTCAGAATTTATTATCAGACGTGCCAGGAGCTCAGTTGCTCTTTTCCTGGATTGTAGAATGGGTTTTTTATTTTTCATTTTCAAATTCTGTAATTTTGACTTCCTGCAAAATGTCCTGCCTTGTCGAAGTATGGGCGGAGTTTAAAAATGCGGCATGCGAAGGATTCTTGTTTTGTGAATTTGCTCTCGCAGACACCTTGTTTTGCCTGTGCCAAGCTGCCCTGGGCGCAACATGGTATTAAATGCTTAGCAGGGTTGTGGGATTCACTCATATGGCATTCCTTCAGTTGCCCTAGGTGGGTTCTTGGGCAGCCAGAGGTGGCTTGATTCCTCTGTCTGAGCTGGAGCCAACCAGTGTTGGGAAGAACTGTCATTAAGAACAGGAGACGCTGTTGGAGGGTTGTGTTAAATCGACTCCGCCAACTAAATGTGTGTTAAGATGCTCAGCGTGTCAGTCGTTGCCACCTTCTGCAAATGGCTGCCAGTTCTCCACCCCATTCTGGGAAGACATTTACGGGGATATAAGCGCCATTGGGGGTGGGTGGGGCAAATCACTTGCCTCTGAGTGTAAATGTATTTAGGATTGACGCGAAAGTCCAGCGTAAGCTGTATAGTCCATATGTAAGCTATAATGGGGAGTGCACTAGAACCAGCCGTGTCCCTAAGACGGGGGCAAAGGGACAGCCAGACTAGGTGACAAAGGGGTTGGGAAAGCTATTGTGCTTACCTTTGGAAGTTTATGTACTTTGTTTGAAATGCACTCTTAGTCAAAAGCCTTTTAAAATAAACTTTATTTTCCTTAAATAAGAATAAAAAAAGATATTTGTGATTGTTCAGAATACATATGTGGCGTTAGCAATTCTCCTAGCAAAGAGAGAAAAGTTGTTGTATCAGGGAAACTATTCACTGACCCCTGGATGGTTAAGTCCAATTAAAGGTGACTATGGGGTTGTGGCGCTCATCTCGCTTTCAGGCCGAGGGAGCCGGTGTTTGTCCACAGACAGCTTTCTGGGTCATGTGGCCAGCATGACTAAACTGCTTCTGGTGCAACGGAACATCGTGACAGAAACCAGAGCACACGGAAACGCCATTTATCTTCCTGCCACAGCAGTACCTATTTATCTACTTGCATTGGTGTGATTCTGAACTGCTAGGTTGGCAGAAGCTGGAACAGAGCAACGGGAGCTCACCCCATCACGGGGATTTGAACTGCTGACCTTCTGATTGGTGAGCCCAAGAGGCTCAGTGGGTTAGACCACAGTGACTTCCTTCCTGTCTCATATTCTCACCTCTCTTTTCCAAGGTCTTCAGGTGATTTCCCACCCCAAATTATGGTTTCCCTCTCTTCACACCGATGCAACAGTGGCAATTGATATGTAAAAAAAGGTTTCTGTACCTGATTTGGCTATAATGCAAGCCCCCAAACCACCAATGTAAGGGCTGTGGGTTTGGTGGGAAGTCCACATCCAGAAGGTGGTCCACGCATGGTGGTACTGCTGCAATAGTGGAAGAGGTAGAGTTGCTTGGCCACCTACGTGGCAGCAGAATAATTACGTTGGAAACTTCAGGATGACTGATCAGGGGTCAAAGGAGAAGGGGGTAAGGAAGAAAGGCAAACTGAGACTCGTACATTGCCTTTGTGATGATACTGTTGCAGTGACATGGGCCATAGCTTGGTCGCAGAGCTCATGCTTTGAAGGCAAAGTCAATGTTGAGGTTGACTAGGCATCTCTGATTGAATGACTCTTAAGCAGCATGGCTGGAAAAGACCTCTGCCCAAGACCATGGAGTGTTGCTGTCAGTTTGGACTACACAACACTGGGGAAAACAGACCAATGGTCTATCTTGATAGGTAGCTGCTACTTCACCTTCCTCTTGGGCTAGATGGGTAAAAGCCATCACCTCCCTTCCTGTCTCATGTGGTTCTTCTATTATTAGGTCCATCCAAATCCTAACAACCTCAGCTAGGGTATATGCCAGAGGTGTATATGCAGGGGTGTAGGAAAGGGGGGAGCGGGGACGGGTCGCTCCAGGTGCCATCATGGAGGGGGGTGACAAATGATCAAGAAACAATTTCTGCCCTACTAGGGTGATTCATAATTTTTTTTTTAATGCCTGCTCCAAAGGTCTTATCTTACTACACTAGGGATTATATAGCTACATATGAAATTTCATGTCATGCATATCAGTTAATAACTTGACCCTCCTCCACGAAAATAGCTGTTTATTTGGCCATTTTCCTACGTCCATGAAGGCTGAAATTTCAACAAAGCACGTGCCTTTGCTAGACTCTTTTCGGGCATATGCTAAAAGCATTCTTCTTTAGGCAAGCATACCTAGATGCTTAGGAAGTTGAAGTAATTTTAATCTTGATATTTTAGCTTTTGTATGTTTTAAAGTAGGATCGTTGATTTTTCTTGATTTTACTGCTGTGGTGTGTTTTTTTGTTTTGGTAAAGCACATTGCAGGTTTTTTAAAAAATAAATTTTAATTAAATAAATAAACAAACAACAAATATAAATAAAATAACACAAGCCAAAACACAATCCATCCTGTAGATTTAAGTATCTGTCCATAGTCACCTACTTGTTATCAGAGGCTCAGAATCCACATGCCTTTGTAAGAAAATATGAAATAACGTAAAACCATTTTTGAAGGCCAAAAAAAATTAAAAGATAAAAATCAGTGGGGGGGCGGGTGACAATAAATTTTCTGCACCGGGTACCACCTGACCTTCCTATGCCTCTGGAGGGAGGTAGATGTTAATACAGAAAAATGGACCATCTGCCACTGCAATAATCTGAAGGGATGGGGGAGATATTCAAAAAAGAGACTAGACTCTCCAGTGCTGATTTCCCCAACTAGATTCAGTGAAATAAAGGTGGCATTAGCAGAGTGGCTTGGAACTGAAGCAGTTATTGTGCTGAAAACAAATATGAATCGATTGACGCTGACAGGGCAGAGGAGAAAGTGAGGTGTGTAGGTACCCCTCTGTCCTTAGGTTCTGTGAGTGCAGCAGAATGGGCAGAGCTTTCTTCTCTGTTCTGATTCCTTGGCTTGGGTGAATTTGAAGCATTTTGGGAGGAAAACATTTGGTTGTATCTAAAGGAGCCTGGTGTGAATGGACAGACATTTCGACTATGTGAGACAGCCCCCCCCCCCCAAATTCCTGCAGTTCCTCCATCCTGATCCAGCACCCAACCCCAGGATTTTCCTCAAGGTTCTCTGACCTCCAAGGGAGGAGTTTTTTTTGGGGGGGGGAGGAAGACACAAGATGCTGCACTGGGGTGGGAAAAGCAAGAACATACTGATATTCCAGAACAACTCTGCGTGTACAACATTGGATGCAACCCATTCTAAAGAAACGAAATAACAGGAGTGGGTGAGAATGTTTGATGGGCTGTCACATAAAAGACAAAGCGAATTTGTTCTCTGATGCTCCAGAGAGGTTCAAATTGCAAGGAAGGGGATTTCAGCTA
This sequence comes from Podarcis filfolensis, assembly GCF_964270895.1. Taxonomy (NCBI): domain Eukaryota; kingdom Metazoa; phylum Chordata; class Lepidosauria; order Squamata; family Lacertidae; genus Podarcis; species Podarcis filfolensis. The sequence continues at coordinate 10,148,383 of NC_139606.1, read as the reverse complement.
AACATGAGCAAGAATTTCCAGATGATACAGGTGGGCATCGTAGGTGGGCAACTTCTCTTTTAAAACCCCTAACCAAGGAGTGTTTGCCGCCTTCGAACTGCTAGGTTGGCAGGAGCAGGGACCGAGCAACGGGAGCTCACCCCGTCGCGGGGATTCGAACCACCGACCTTCTGATCGGCAAGTCGTAGGCTCTGTGGTTTAACCCACAGCGCCACCCGTGTCCCTAAGGTAAGTTAGTATCATTCCCATGAATGCATGGAGGAGAACTGGCTTCCGAAGGCATCTCTTGGCAACGAGCTCCCATCCTCCCAAATTTAAAATGTTCTACAGTGCTTTGGCACCCATGTTGTATTCAGAAGATGTACTTTCCAAGGAGGGTCCTGTCACAGGTTTTGATCCCTTTCACTCCTTTTTTTGTTGTTGCAGCCATGTTGTCAGTCTTCATTCTCTCTTGCGGCTCTCTTTCCTGATGGAAGGCTGCCCTGCTGAGCTCCAGTGTACTTTCACAGGCCAGACAGAGCTTTAGGGCTCCAATTAATAAGCTCAAAGGCTTAAAAGTATAAATGCAGTGTCCCATTATAAGGGCGGGAAATAATCTAATCAAATTAACTACACACTTGAAACCTTTACAGGCATATATAAATATCTGAGCTGCTGCTATGCTTGGCATATACAAACAAAGAATGTCCTGGTTATTATTTTTCCATTGATTCATGTGTGTCATGACAGCATTGCTTGGGTAATGGTTCCCTGTTCAGCTTCCAAAGTCAACTCATGCCTCTTCCGCAGCTTCAGTTTGTGATTAGATGCTTATTTGGTACGCAGTGTCTGCTATCAAATCACCTACTTAGCATCCACATACGACCGAGACTGCCTACATACACAGGTTTTCACAAAATTGTCAATTAATCTGGAGCTTGAAAACTAGTGAGCAAGCATTTACAGCATAAAATAAGCCCAGCTCCTCACAATTCATTAACTACCTTGATCGTGTGTACAACAGAATGCGTGTAAGGATGTTGCTGTTGTTGTTGTTTAGTCGTTTAGTCGTGTCCAACTCTTCGTGACCCCATGGACCAGAGCACGCCAGGCACTCCTGTCTTCCACTGCCTCCCGCAGTTTGGTCAAACTCATGTTGGTAGCTTCGACAACACTATCCAACCATCTCGTCCTCTGTCATCCCCTTCTCCTTGTGCCCTCCATCTTTCCCAACATCAGGGTCTTTTCCAGGGAGTCTTCTCTTCTCATGAGGTGGCCAAAGTATTGGAGCCTCAACTTCAGGATCTGTCCTTCCAGTGAGCACTCAGGGCTGATTTCCTTCAGAATGGATAGCTTTGATCTTCTTGCAGTCCATGGGACTCTCAAGAGTCTCCTCCAGCAGCATAATTCAAAGGCATCAATTCTTCGGTGATCAGCCTTCTTTATGGTCCAGCTCTCACTTCCATACATCACTACTGGGAAAACCATAGCTTTTACTATACGGACCTTTGTTGGCAAGGTGATGTTGCTAATCACCTTTAAATGATTCTGAATTAGGCATTATGCTCTGGCAAATGGACACAAAAATGCTGGAAGGAAACCACCAAGGATTATTCCCTTGGTTATATAATTGTCTTGACTAGAGCTGAGTGGTACACTCTTTGAAAAGGGAGATTTCTCATGAGATAGGAAGAATCCACAGCTCAGATTACCGGTTGGAATGGCATTCAGGAGAACCTCTTCAGATGTGACAGCTTGATTTATATTCACCTCCTTCTAGTTCACAAGAAGCCCCCAAAGCCTTTTCTCTTCTCACAACAGATGAAGACCGTGGGTAAGTAGTCGATCCTTCCATGAAGAACAAGAGAGAATCCACGACCAGAAAGACGAGGAACACCAAGAAGACTGGAAGAAATTTAAAGACTATTTGAATAAGTATTGTAATATTAAAGATATGTAACCACTTGAAAGAAACAATTATGCCTAGGATTAAAATGGAATTAAATTTAGAAATAAGAAAATGTACGATAAGGAAAGCTATGTAATATGATTAGGACTGTGATATGGTTTTTTGAAACTCTGATATTGGAAACTGCTACATATAACTACTAAGAAATTCGGATGGAAGAGATTCGAGGAAGTCAAATACTATGTTTATGAAGACGGATGGTACTTAATTTTAATTAATTAAGTGGTAATATGTTGTATGTATCTTTTTCTTTCTTTCTCTTTTTCTCCTATTTTTTGTTTATTTTTATTATTGTTAATCTATTCTTTTTTTACTATGTTTATCTACTGAAAATAATAAATATTATTTGGAGGGGGGGAAAAGAACAAGAGGCAATGTAGGCGATAAAGTTTGAGAAATGAAAAAGTCTTCCACAATGCCAATATTCCCACCTGCCAGGTAGAACGGGGTTCTCATAAAGCTACAGAGCACACAGTTGCTGTGCTTTTCAGGGCTGACACAGCTCTATTTTCCCTATATAATATGTCTACGTTTCTTTGCAAAAAGTGAACACTCAAAAATGTTTCCTGCAGATAGTACAGAACAACTTGGGATAGCTGATTGTTAAAACCAGTGCTTTCCCCCCCTGCGGGGGGGGATGCAGGGGTACGCATAACCCTAAACATTTTGTGAATCTTTGTACTTTTGTCCATTTACTGTATTTATTTTCCCCGATTTGAACAATAAAGTTGTGATTTTCTTGAGTCAAAATGAGAGTACCCCTAATTTTTTTTTTAGGAAAAAAAGCACTGGTTAAAACACAGCAGTGGATGGGTCGTTTGTTTGTTATAAGTTAAAATAATACTTTCAGTTTTTTAAAAATCCTGCATTCCTCTGCTTTAGCAAAAGTCAAGACAAAAAACCTCCCCAGTTCTTGATAACTCTGCAGGCAGCCTTCTTGACAGCCTCAAATTGTGAGGCCTATCGGAGACCTGCAAAGGCTGATCAGGAGGGCTGCAAAGTATATCAGCCGCCACAAACAACCACCAGAAAGAAACAGTAAGCCTCTCAAGTTGTAAATGTGCAAGCAGGAATACGCCACCACTTGACCACCTTTTAATTATTTCAAGGTAAGAAAGTGATGGAGGGACACGGGTGGCGCTGTGGGTTAAACCACAGAGCCTAGGACTTGCCAATCAGAAGGTCGGCAGTTCGAATCCTCACGATGGGGTGAGCTCCTGTCGCTTGGTCCCTGTTCCTGCCAACCTAGCACTTCGAAAGCACATCAAAGTGCAAGTAAATAAATACCACTCTGGCGGGAAGGTAAATGGCATTTCCGTGTGCTGCTCTGGTTCGCCAGAAGCGGCTTAGTCATGCTGGCCACATGACCCGGAAGCTGTACGCCGGCTCCCTCGGCCAATAAAGCGAGATGAGCGCCGCAACCCCAAAGTCGGTCACGACTGGATCTAATGGTCAGGGGTCCCTTTACCTTTAAGAAAGTGATGGACCCCCATTCCCCATGCCTTGTAAGGAATGATGGAGGAAAGTGAATCTGTTTTACCCGGTGCTTCTTTTTCTCAAAAAAATAATGTTTAAGGGTACTCTCATTTCGACTCAAGAAAATCACCATTTTATAGTTCAAATTGGGGAAAATAAATACAGTAAATGGACAAAAGTACAAAGATTCACAAAATGTTTAGGGGTATGCGTACCCCTGCATCTCCCCAGGAAAAAAGCACTGGTTTTACTTCCCCCACAAAGAGCCCACAGACCTATTTGTGATTCTTGCAGGCTTAATCCAGTCTGGAGGAGCTCCTGTGCCTGTAAATGTAACCCACTTTGGCCCCTAAAGGGGTGTGTGTGTGTGTGTGTGTGTGTGTGTGTAAATATAGCTATTTTTAGATCCACCATCGACTGCCTTGAGTGAGGCTACATAGAGCTTGTACAGAGTGACTCAGAAGCCAAACATCAGGTTGAAGCAGACCGTGCAGGTTGTGACTATAGCACTATTTTCTCAGCTAGGGTTCAGTTCTCCCTTAGGTAGCCCACCTGTTCCTGGAGTGAATCACTTCAGACTGCAAGTGGGATGTTATAGACATAGAAAGCTAAGGGGTCAGAATGACGGGCTCTAGCCCTCCCTCCATCATGGCATAGACCAGGGGTCAGAAACCTTTTTCAGCCGTGGGCCAGTCCACTGTCCCTCAGACCTTGTGGGGGACCGGACTATATTTTGAAAAAAATATGTGAACAAATTCCTATGCCCCACAAATAACCCAGAGATGCATTTTAAATAAAAGGACACATTCTACTCATGTAAAAACACGCTGATTCCTGGACTGCCCATCGGCCGAATTGAGAAGGCGATTGGGCCACATCTGGCCCACGGGCCTTAGGTTGCCTACCCCTGGCACAGACCCTTGCTGTGAATGTTTTCTGCCTTAGTGTTGCTTTTTTAAACATGCACATGTTGTACGTAGATAGATACATCAACTGCTTTGCGATATCTATTATTTGCACATGCACTGGTATATAATTGCTACTGACCCAACAAATGCCTCATTGCTTTTCTCCCCCCCCCCCCCCCGAAGTGGAGTTTGGTTTATTTACTGTCTAAGTTGTTTCATTGCTTAGAAGCAGCCACTGTGCACCAAGGTGGCAATTCTAACCAGGTCTACTCAGAAGTATGTCCCACTGAGCTTTCTGGAGCTTGCTCACAGGTACTGTAAATGGAATTAGAACTGTAGCCTACTGCGACTTTTAAACACCAATGGAATGTCCCAGTCATTGTTGTCCTTTTCACATGGAAAGAAATGGGCTCTTTTGCTACCTGTGGGTGGACTGTAACTGTGCTCCTCAGCTGAAGTCTGGGCCTCTTTGTAAAATGAGGAGAAATATCCGGATTTGCATCCATCTCCTAAACTGTTGCTTTAAAATCTCACTCCATTCCTGCCCAAAGCCCAATATTAAAAATATAAATTAGCTCAAATTTGAGTTTCAGCAGATGCACACACAACAATTTTCTAAATAAAATGCACATCGCATCCTCATGCTTCTTCGTCATTTTATTTATAAGTCCACGGCATCACAGCGTCATACAGTACAAAATTATACAACGGCACTTTAACATAAACACAACAATTACAGTGTAGCGTGCAACAACTGATTATGTGTTAAGAGAGAAAACTCACAAACACAATAAATACAGCCACTTAACAACGGCCAGGGACTGCTTAGCTAGGGAGGTGCATTGGTAATATATCTAAATGATACAGTTATGAAAAAAATGTTATATAGGACTTAAAGTAAAGGTAAAGGGACCCCTGACCATTAGGTCCAGTCGTGGCCGACTCTGGGGTTGCGGCACTCATCTCGCTTTATTGGCCAAGGGAGCCGGCGTACAGCTTCTGGGTCATGTGGCCAGCATGACTAAGCCGCTTCTGGAGAACTAGAGCAGCACACGGAAACGCCATTTACCTTCCCGCCAGAGCGGTACCTATTTATCAACTTGCACTTTGACATGATTTTGAACTGCTAGGTTGGCAGGAGCAGGGACCGAGCAATGGGAGCTCACCCCGTTACGGGGATTTGAACCGCTACCTTCAGATTAGCAAGTCCTAGGCTCTGTGGTTTAACCCACAGCGCCACCCTTAGATGTGATTAAATAGCACTGTAACTGATTGAAGGAGTAATTCATACATCCAGGACTGCCCTGTGTTCTGGCTGTACATCTGACAATTGAAAGAATGTGATTAGATATACCTATCATACTACCATATATGTTCTTTCCTACTCATTTTGCCACCCTGATAGGATGTAAAGCTGGTTCGTCTGTCCATAATGTGCCAAATTAAAACGTGTCAACCTTCCATGTGAGATCTGAGAAGGAAGGGGAAGGAGCTGAGTCTTACAGAAACCAAGGGTGATGGGAGGATAGCCAACCCTGGGTAGGGTTACACCAGGCAGGCCCCATCAGTAGAGCATGGGATTACTGAATGATAGGTGGTAGAGGAGGAACCAGAATTCTTTGTATTTGGACAGCAACTCAGGCTTTGTCTCCATCCTTCAGTGCTATGGATCCACACTTTTGTATCTCTTAAGATTGCATAAATATTTTGCTGTGAATTCAGAGCAGTGGTGACCTTCAGTTCCTAGATCTTTGAATCAGATCACGATCAGTACGTGCTAAATTTAGCCAAGGTGGGTTGATTGATTTCTGCCCATAGACCATGGGGAGGAAAATGTCCATGACCTCCTAGTTGTGATCCTATGCATGCTTGCTTGGGAGTACGTCTCACGGAACCCAGTGGAACTTCTCAGCACAGATTTTGGCCCAAAATTTGTTCCAACCCCTCCAAAACGAGGAAGATGTGACATTTTGTTTGTGCTACAGTTGATTCCTGCATCTGGGCTGCTGCGGGGGCTAGATGGAAAAAAAGGATCTTTCCCAGGGTGTCAGCCACAATTGCGAAAAGGGAGGAATGCTAGACGTGTCTGTGCTGTGTGGCTGATCAAACCGTGTGCCTGCCTGGCTGGCCTTTACCACCCAGTGTGCAATCTCTGAACCAGCTTCCAATTAGCCCTCTCTGCTCATAACATTTTTCATCCCTTGGAGACAGCGTTCTGAGAGCAGTTTTGACGCGGTGATTTTGCACATACCTTTATGTGCTTTCCCTTCCTAATCCCCCTTTGCTCACAGAAGCCAAAAGGTCTTCCAGCCAAAAAGGAAATCAAAACCTTTCGTTGGCTGCTTCGTATAAGAATTAAGGGTGGGGTGAAGAGTTGCAAGTGGGATCTTAATTAGCCATTGTAAATAACAGGGGAATGGCATTGCCTGCAACCATACCACCTTGGGGTGTGATGCGGCTGGACCACACAAAAGCTAAGCAACTGGGCTGGCTACACACAATGGGGGTGAAATCCACTGCTAACAAAGGCAAAACGCGCTGGAAAGAGCCATTTGAAGTATCCCATACACAACATGCTGCTTCAAATTAACTGTAACTACTTAAGGATAAAGGCAGTGGGAGTAGGAAGGGAGAGAACTACGGCAGCCAGCTCCAGGAGAAGAAAAGGGAAATTCCTACTCAGTTTGATGTTACAGCTCCAAAGGACACAACATGTTAAGCAATCCAAAGAAGAGGAAGCTTATCATGGATGCTGAGTGCTGCTTTCACACTTCCAGTTCTGGTCCAGCTGCAAGGGTAGCTGTATAAACAGAGCACCTTCCCAGTTGTGGTTCATCACCAGCCTGTGTGGAATGTTCCCAGGTTAAAATAAACATTTGGCTATGAAACTCATCCCATTCGTGATGTATGGAAGTGAGAGCTGGACCATAAAGAAGGCTGATCACCGAAGAATTGATGCCTTTGAATTATGGTGCTGGAGGTGACTCTTGAGAGTCCCATGGACTGCAAGAAGATCAAAGCTATCATTCTGAAGGAAATCAGCCCTGAGTGCTCAACTGGAAGGGCAGATCCTGAAGCTGAGGCTCCAATACTTTGGCCACCTCATGAGAAGAGAAGACTCCCTGGAAAAGACCCTGATGTTGGGAAAGATGGAGGGCACAAGGAGAAGGGGATGACAGAGGACGAGATGGTTGGACAGTGTTCTCAAAGCTACCAGCATGAGTTTGACCAAACTGCGGGAGGCAGTGGAAAACAGGAGTGCCTGGCCTGCTCTGGTCCATGGGGTCACAAAGAGTCGGACACGACTAAATGACTAAACAACTAAACAGCAACAACAGCAACATTTGGTTTTTCGCCTACCTAGTAGCAATTCGTCACAACTTTGTAAGGTTAGGCGGTTAGGCATTGGAGTATTAGGTTGAAGGTGAGGGGAGGTAGTGGCCATCACCTACCCCTCCCATTTCAAGGGTATTCTGTTAAAGGAATCCGGGGGCGTGGTCTCTGTCCGAAGCCCCAGATGGGGGGGATAGGGCCATGGCACGCCCCCTCTCGGTGACCCTTGGGGAGTTCCTAGTTGATGTGCATCAGCAGGGCTTCCCCTTCTGGAGGTTAACCCTTCCAAGACTCCTAGGGAGGATTCAGATATAGTCGTGCGGTTTCCATTGCCTAAGCCGATACCACTCACATTCTGTAACCGATAAAGTTGTGGCCTTTTTCGCCCATTAACCTAAAATACTGTTTCATGTGTCTTTATTCCACTTCCCGAAAGGGTTTGAGACCTTGACAGGCAATAGAGAAACACAGAGACATAGCAACAGAAAAGGAGGTAGTACAAAAAAAGAACACCCCATTGCAGCACAAGACTTTGTGAGGGGCCTGATCTGACACAGAGCACTTTGTCGGTTGACTTGGGGAGAGGCATAAGCACCTGATTTGCCTTGTTATTTGGCCCAGAACAAAGCAGTTTCACAGTGCTACAATTTCTACTGATATAATGCATTTCGCGATTGTTTTAAAGCAAGTTTGCCTGAAAATTCATAAATTTTGCACACGAAGATTTTCAAACAATCTTCACTAGTACAATGCAGGCTTGTATGTCATTCCCACTAATACACACATTTTTGTGCCCACTTTCCCCTAATATACTCATTTTTTTATAATAATAATAATAATAATAATAATAATAATAATAATAATGCACAATTTTGGTTAGAGAACCGCGTCTCAAAAGCTGAAGAACTTCAAAAGGTAGGTGTGCTTTTTCATTCGTGTCTCGTTGCAAGAAGTTGAAATTAGATAGGTTGGCATTAAAATGTGAAGTGAACCAAATTTCCCCTCCTATCCTTAGCTGGCTGTGAGTAGGAAAAACAAGGGAGCAGATTTATCCAGATATGACATGACTGGCAAAATAATCACGTACCTCAAGCTCGGAGCACATGTAAAGGGTCAGCCTCGAAGGACTCTGCATGTGACTTTTTAAATTCTAAAGAAAAAGAAATCCTGTCTGAGCAGAGCTGTAGCCTGTTCTTTTGTAGGATTACATCAGCATGTTGTCCTGCCCTGCATGTGTAAGTGTTGGTATTTATTATTCAGCAGCTGGGAAAGTGAATAGTCTGGAGGCTTAGAGTTCATGGGGAGGGGGCTGAACTTTACATTCAGTCGGCTAATTTTTTGCTGATGGGAGACGGGCCGGGCACTTATCCTGTTTTCCAGAAAACTGCTGAACAAGGAGAAGAGCTTTTGACAACCTTCCTCCTTCCCTTCCCTCCCCGCCCCCCCCAGGAGCCATGTAGGGAGGGGAGCCGACAAGGTATTGAGAGGCAACGTTAAAAGGGCACCGTTAATTGCTCTCCTAGATTATGGCGCGCAAACCGGTTAAGCCCAGAGCACCTGGGTTTAAGACCATTTACTTCACTGGGAAGAAAACAATGTTTTGCTCTCCTATCACCCTGGAACAAAAACACCATGTTACAGCTGCTGCTGTTACCCACCACCAGAAAGAAGGTCCCAAGGCAGGTTACAACATTATAAAATACAGCATTAAGTGTGTGTGTGTGTGTGTGTGTGTGTGTGTGTGTTTAAAAGGCCAGGATAAAGAGGAGCATCTTCAACATTGCATAATTATACGAAATTAAAAGATGCCTGCTTCTTGGGAGAAAAGCAATGACAAACCTAAACAGCATCTTAAAAAGCAGAGACATCCCCTTGCCAACAAAGATCCATATAGTTAAAGCTATGGTTTTCCCAGTAGTGATGTATGGAAGTGAGAGCTGGACCATAAAGAAGGCTGATCGCCAAAGAATTGATGCTTTTGAATTATGGTGCTGGAGGAGACTCTTGAGAGTCCCAGGGACTGCAAGAAGATCAAACCTATCCACTCTTAAGGAAATCAGCCCTGAGTGCTCACTGGAAGGACAGATCCTGAAGCTGAGACTCCAATAATTTGGCCACCTCATGAGAAGAGAAGATTCCCTGGAAAAGACCCTGAAAGATGGAGGGCACAAGGAGAAGGGGACGACAGAGGACGAGATGGTTGGACAGTGTTCTTGAAGCTACCAGCATGAGTTTGACCAAACTGCAGGAGGCAGTGCAAGACAGGAGTACCTGGCGTGCTCTGGTCCATGGGGTCACGAAGAGTCGGACACGACTAAACGACTAAACAACAACAAGAAATCAAACATTAAAAACTTCCCTATGCAGGACTCCCTTCAGATGTATTCTAAAAGTGAGATAGTTGTTTATCTCCTTGACATCTGATGGGAGGGCATTCCACAGGGTGGGCGCCACCACCGAGAAAGCCCTCTGCCTGGTTCCCTGTAACCTCACTTCTCGCAGGGAGGGAACCGCCAGAAGGCCCTCAGAGCTGGACCTCAGTGTCCAGGCTGAACGATGGGGGTGGAGACACTCCTTCAGGTATACTGGGCCGAGGTCATTGAGGGCTTTAAAGGTCAGCGCCAACACTTTGAATTGTGCTCATAAACGTACTGAGACAATGGTACAATGAGGGTGCCCGATGCACTTCTGTGGGGAGGGAATTCCACAACTTAGAGGCTGCCACAGAAAACTCCCTCTCGGGGTTCACCACCGCTGTACCTATGTAGGTAATGGAACTGCTAAGAGGACCACCTCTGCTGATCTTAATACCTTGGAGGGTCTGGAGGGAAGGAGGTGGCACTTTTTATGCAAGTAACAAAGAGCTACACTCATGACTAAGGTCCCATCCACAGCATATCCTTAAATCACATTTAAAACACACAAATCCCAGAAACTGATTTGATATCGGAATTTAACTCTGAGGGGGGTAAACTGCCTGTGGTAAAGATGTATGAAATTATGCCTAGTGTGAAAAAAGCGAATTGAGAGAAGTAGTGATGGCCACCAACTTGGATGGCTTTAAAAAAAGGATTAGACAAATTCATGGAAGGTAAAAGGTAAAGGTAAAGGACCCCTGGACAGTTAAAGGCAACTATGGAGCTGCTTCTCTGTCCACATGCTGCTGCCCATTTCGGTGAGATGACCACATCACTCATACTTCTGCTGACCACCTCACTAAGAGAAGAACATACAATGTCCACATCTGCTCCCAACTAAGCCCACTGCACTGAGAAAGAGATTGTGCTGACATGTATCTGATTTCGGCAGCTTCCGCAAGAGAAACAAATATTCTGCCCACATGCTACTGCCTGCCTGAGTGGAAGAGGAATGAAGATGAATGAATGCCTCTCCCCACAAGATGATGCTCCCTGCCTGAAGGACAGGGGCTGCCCACTGTGGCCCATGCTAGCCACCTGAGGGAGAAAAACTGGCCACTGTGATCTCATGCTGATGCTGCCTATTTCACAGACTGGCCACTGTGTTCTCACAGGGATGTGTCCAACCAGAAGGAGAGACACAGGCCATTGTGATGTCATGCTGATGCTGAAGGAGAGAAATTGGACAATGTACCAGCCCACAACTGCTGTTCACCTGAATAACAAGGAGACACTGCCTGGCACGCCAACACATTGCTCACCATGTTCCTGAGAATTATGTCCTTTGCACCTTGGACCACACTGGGGTTTCTTAACTTGCTTTTACTCTCCTGTTTCTGCATATTAGGTTCCCTTACCAGAGGTCTATAATAACAAGGTAATGAATCAACCACATTTATTTGTACACAGAAGGTAGGTAAAGGTAAAAGGTAAAGGACCACTGGACGGTTAAGTCCAGTGAAAGGTGACTATGGGGTTGTGGCAATCACCTCACTTTCAGGCCTAGGGAGCTGACGTTTGACCACAGACAGCATTCTGGGCCATGTGGCCAGCATGACTAAACTGCCTCTGGTGCAATGGAGCACCGTGACGGAAACCAGAGCGCACGGAAATGCTGTTTACCTTCCCACTGCAGCAGTACCTCTTTATTTACTTGCACTGGTGTGCTTTTGAACTGCTAGGTTGGCAGGAGCTGGGACAAAGCAACAGCGCCTCATCCCTTCATGAAGACTTGAACTGCTGACCTCATGATCAGCCAGCATGAGAGGCTCTGTGGTTTAGACCACAGCACCACCCACGTCCACTTCCTGTAAATAGAGAGGCCCTGTAATAGGTGGATTGCCTATATGCCTGCTCTTTGCCTTGCCTGCTGCTTCTCTGTCCGCCTGCTGCTGCCCATTTCGGTGAGATGGCCATGTCACTCATACTTCTGCTGACCACCTCACTAAGAGAAGAACATACAGAGTCCACATCTGCTCCCAACTAAGCCCACCTCACTGAGAAAGAGATTGTGTTGACATGCACCTGCTTTTGGCAGCTTCCATAAGAGAAATAATTATTCTGTCCACATGCTACTGCCTGCCTGAGTGGAAGAGGAATGAAGACAAATGAATGCCTCTCCCCACAAGATGATGCTCCCTGCCTGAAGGACAGGGGCTGCCCACTGTGGCCCATGCTAGCCACCTGAGGGAGAAAAACTGGCCACTGTGATGTCATGCTGATGCTGCCTATTTCACAGACTGGCCACTGTGTTCTCACACGGATGTGTCCAACCAGAAGGAGAGACACAGGCCATTGTGATGTCACGCTGATGCTGAAGGAGAGAGAAAGTGGCCAATGTACCAGCCCACAACTGCTGTTCACCTGAATAACAAGGAGACACTGCCTGGCACGCCAACACATTGCTCACCATGTTCATGAGAATTATGTCCTTTGCACCTTGGACCAGACTGGGGTTTCTTAACTTGCTTTTAATCTCCTTTTCCTGCATATTAAGTTCCCTTACCAGAGGTAAACTCCTTCTCCTTGCTCAAAAGTATGAAACTAATACAGATTTTGGAGATCTATGGAGGAATCTAACATGACAATATTATGAACATTCTGTCAGTACAAGAATTTTTGCTTGCGAGATAGAATTGGTTTCCCTCTCCTCCATCAATACACTGCTCTGGGGCTTCCTTCAACTCCCCTTAACTGATTTGGGGAGCAGGGAGCTCACAGGGGAATGAGAGCAGGAAGCCTACTGCACTAGTGGGATTTGTTGCTCTGGCTTCTGTAAGCACAACTACTTAGTTGAACCCAACCCATAGTTTGTATAATAAAGGTATTGCCCTAACGTGGAATATAGAGGAAAGTGATTGCGTTCCTCATAGAAGCCCCTGACCATGCAATCTGGCAGGCTTAATTCACCCTGGAAGTTCTCCTGTGCCTTCAAATTTCAGCCGCTTCTGCCAAGAAGGGGTGAAAGTTATAACCCTTTTTAGATTCCCCCTAAGAGTAAACGGGAACACAGAGTTTTGTTTTATACAGAGCACCTTGGGACACAAATCTTCATGTGGGTTTTAACCCTTGTCCTTCAGCATATCTGAGCTCCAGCATCAGCCTATATATGGAGAAGATCACGCCCCTTGCTCCTCTTGAGTCCTCCCTACATAGGTTTTTAAAATAATAATAATAATAATACTTAGAGAACAATGAGCCCTTTCTGTCCATGACATACTTGCAGCAAATGATTGATCCTGCATTTTCTGAAACCAGCTAATTCTGTTTCTAAAAAAAGTTTTTTTAAACATTAATACAAAATCACAAGTACAAACAAGCAGAAATAATCAAAGTTAGAAAACATGGGAGCAGCACAGAAGTTGCATTCTACAAATAACGTGGAAAAACAAAGCTGTGAAACACATCACGAGAGCCACATTTCACACATAAGAAATGATATCTTACCAAATGGCATAGAAACGTTCTGGGTCTTCCTTAGAAATGTGGTAATCTGTGATTTATTTTCCCTGCAATAGCCAGACTTCACATATTCTTGTACCACAACGCGAGGTTTAAATCCTGTGTGTGTTGTCTTCCATTTCTGGGCCAAAGAAGTTCTCACTGTAGCCAGCATCCATGTAAAAAGTTCCTTAGATTGGAAAACCACTGTTTGATCGTCCCACAAGTTCAAAAGGGCAAGTTGTGGGGAGACTTGAATGGGCTATTTAATTTTTTTTTAAAAAAATACATCTTCAAAAACACCAGTCCAAAATTTGGATGCCAGAGGGCATTCCCAGCATAAGTGGGAAAATGTCCCCCTGCTACCGCAGCCATGCCAGGAATCCTGTGGGGTATTTGATGTCATAGGAGAAAACAGCACAGGCGTGTGGTGCCACCAGTGCAGATTTTTTAAAGGAATATTACCTTACAATAAGCAGAGGTTGATTTATAGAGCTTATATGTCCATATTGCATCCCAATTAAAGTCAACTTTTCCTTCTCCCAGGCGAGTTTGAGACCTTGTAATGGGCCCACAGAGATATCAAAAAGTTCCTTATAAAAACAGATGCTGACCATCTGCCCCTGGTTTAATAAAAGTCCTTCAGTAGTCAGCTACTTCTGAAACCCCGAAGAAATGTGTCCAGCTTCTCCTCCACAAAAGGCTTACCTTGCTCAGAAAAACCACGAACTCTTCTATAAAGCCAGGACTCCTGCTCGTTATATTGCTTGCATTTGTTTCAATCTGCAAACCTATCAAGATTTTGAACAACATTCATATGGCCTTCCCTTCTTTCCCTTTCACCCTACCACCATTGCCAATATTTCCCCAATATTTAATGTGAAATATTTGAATTTGAGAAATGTAGAGCCCAAATTTGCCAGCCTTCCTGTTGTTGTTGTTGTTGTTTAGTTGTGTCCGACTCTTTGTGACCCCATGGACCAGAGCACGCTAGGCACTCCTGTCTTCCACTGCCTCCTGCAGTTTGGTGAAACTCATGCTGGTAGCTTCGAGAACACAGTCCAACCATCTCGTCCTCTGTCGTCCCCTTCTCCTTGTGCCCTCCATCCTTCCCAACATCAGGGTCTTTTCCAGGGAGTCTTCTCTTCTCATGAGATGGCAATGTATTGGAGCCTCAGCTTCATGATCTGTCCTTCCAGTGAGCACTCAGGGCTGATTTCCTTCAGAATGGAGAGGTTTGATCTTCTTGCAGTCCATGGGACTCTCAAGAGTCTCCTCCAGCACCATAATTCAAAAGCATCAATTCTTCAGCGACCAGCCTTTTTTATGGTCCAGCTTTCACTTCCATACATCACTACTGGGAAAACCATAGCTTTAACTATACGGACCTTTGTTGGCAAGGTGATGTCTCTGCTTTTTAAGATGCTGTCTTAAGATGCCAGCCTTCCTAGAGACGGCAAACACAGTGAACTGGAGCACTTGGTGTAACAATTTCACGAGGAGGAGTTACAAATGTCCATGACAAACCCACCAAGATCTGCAGTCAAGGTTTGAAGCCTGTTCCCCCTTAACTCTGAAATCAATGGGAAAATGGGCTTTGTACAAAGGCAGAGTCAAATTAAGGATTCAGCCCATTCTTTGGGACGTTTCATCAATGGAAAGCTTTCATCTGCAGGTTCTGTTTCCACACAGGTTGCTTTGCCTCCTCCATGTATATAAGGCCTCTGTGTAACAGGGCATTGTGAAGGAGCCAGGAGCAGGGACTTTGTGACGGGGCGCATACCTTTACGGTACGTGCTTCATTAAACACCTTTCCATCGAAGCCAAGAGCTCTGCAAACCAGAACGGAAATCAAAAGCCCTTTTTGGCTGCTTTGCAGCCAGACGAGAAAGGGCTGTGCTGTCTCTCAACACACAGAAGAAAACAAACTTGGAAAACTTCTGGCAACCCATGGGCCGAGCGTCAGTTAAGCTCAAAGTACCTGGAATGGCTTCATTTTAAGTGGCAAACATTCTGGTAAACAATTAATAAGCTGCAGTTACCAGATGCTGTGGGAATTGTGGGGATCAGAGTGCCTGAAAGAATTCCAGATTCTGTGCTCTGCTAATGTTGTTCGACTTTGATGCCCGAGGAGGGGGGCATCTCCACAGTGAGCTATAATGTCAGGGTCCTTGTCACTCAAGATAATGGAAGGCTCCACAGGGAGGTTAGCCTAGGAGTCCAAGCCAAATCCTTCTTGGAATAAGTTTCACATTCTACCTTCGTTACGTTCCACTAGCAGTATCAAGTGTACCACGGTATATCTCCAGCTGCTCTTTTGGAACACAGTTTCATCAAAGAGGAGGCTACATTTTATTAGCAAGTAGACTGAATTCTACTCTTTTTTTCTAAACAAAATACCACAAACGCACCCATGCCAGCAAACCTTGCATGTCGCTCTACTAAACTTAGGAGAAGGCTCTAGAATCATCTGACACCAAACTTTCTGGAAACATTGTGAATCGTATTGATGCTTTTCCGTGAGCAGAACAGAGTTTATTCATTCAGGTCAATCCAATATTTTAGTTCAAGCCTGCTTTCTTATATGATTTTCGGGAACATGTACCTGTATATATGAAAGTGCTGATTTTATCAAGTTTGATCTGCCAGTGAGAGGAATGAGGATAGATAAGAGAGAGAGCAGGACTGGCCATGTGGTGAACTGAAGCCACCACCTCGGGCAGCTGGTGGGATTGTGTGGCAACAGCTTTTGACAACATCTTGGAAGATCTGCTGTGATGTGACCATAGTAAGTGAGGCTTCAGTGGAGGTGACATCTTTCCATTTCACCTCAGGTGGCAGAATGGGATGGGCTGCCTCTGAGAGAGAGAGAATGGTCAGTGCTAACATTTCCAATTGCCAAATGGAACAATATCCCCTCTCCTCCCCCTGTGCACTGTTCTGGAGGGGTGCGTGTTTCCCAACCTTCCAGGGCAGATACGGGAAGGGTACGGGGGCACACAGGGAAGGAGGGGAGAAGTCCCATTGCGATAGTTAAATCTGGCACTTTGGCCCAACTGCACTATAGTGTGCTGGTCCCGAGGGTTATCCGTGCGACAAGGTCTGAGTCCGGTCCGAGGTTGAGGGTGCGGTATGGAGGCTGTCCGTCAAAGCTGAAGCTGGGTCCAAGGCAGGGAGTCGGGTGGGGTCAGGAACTCTGGCAGAAGAGCAGGACAGGGTGCAGGCAGGAACAGGTTACCAACAATGTTGCTCCCGCAGCCTGGGACTGGGCTGGCTGGCTGGCTTTTATCTGCCCCGAGGCATAGGGCGGCCCCGGTCCACAGGTGACTCACCTCTCCTGGCCTGGAGCCAAGTACTCCTCCTGCGAGAACTTAGTTCCCTCCGCCTCTCTGCCCTGAGCCTCTGCAGCTCAGGAGAGGCTGGAGGGTTACCGGACCCAGAGGCAACCTCACCTTCCCCTGACAGGGCTGGGAGAGGAGCACCTGCAGGCAATGGGTCCTCCATCACCTCCGGAGCCAGAGCGGATTCAGCTGGTGTCTGCTCCTGAGGACCCGGCACAGGTGAGGACCCTTCAGGCTCATGCCCCACCCTGGCTCAGCTGGTTCTGGAGGCGGGGAATCCTGTGCAGGCTGGGATTCCTCAGGTTCAGCCTCTGAGTCCGAATCCCAGGCCATCACATATAGATTTAAAGCAGCACCATACCACTTTAAATAGCCATGGCTTCTCTCAAAGAATTCTGGGGGCTGAACTGTGTTAAGGGGGCTGAGAGCTGTTAGGAGATTGCCTATATCCCTCAGAGAGCAACAGTTCTCAGTGTGGTTTAACTATCAGGCCCTCCAAGGCCGTCTTACCCATAGGTGCTAGGAGTGCAGGGCACCCAGGCGTCGGGCTCTCAGGGGCGCCAGGCCGAGAGTCCGGGGCCTGAGAGTTGAGTCTGGGGAAGAGCCCGCCCGTAAGTTGGAGCACCGTGGTGGGCTCTTCTGCTCGGCTCTGTGCTGCGAGTTCGGGGGCAACTGAGCCAGTGAGACGCTGAGGCGACTGGCCGGCTCCTCCCTCCTGCACGCCTGGGACTGGGCAACCGGGGGGGGGGCATCGGGTAGATCTTTGCATCTCATATGCTTAAGACAGCCCCTGATGCCCTCTTCCCAGAGAACCCTGTAAATTGTAGTTCTGTGAGGGGAATAGGGGTCTCCAAACAATTCTTAGCACTCCTAACAAAAACTACACCTCCCAGGATTCTTTGGGGGAAGCCATGACTGTTTAAAGTAGGATGATACTGCTTTAAATGTATGGTGCAGATTGTAGGGTTGCCATATTTCAGAAGGTGAAAATCCAGACACAAAAGTTGTTTAGCTTTTTAAAGTTTTAGAGCTATTTCCCCCAGAAATCGCCAAAATCACCACTTCCGATATGAGTTGCCATACGTCTGGATTTTCCCAGACGTTTCAGCGATTTCTGCTGAATTCCGGGTATGTCTGGGAAATTCCAAATGTATGGCAACCCTAGCAGATTGGGCCTTTGATCAGCAACGTGTATGTAAAGGGTTTTGTGTGAGAGAGTGTGACCCTCTTAAAACTTGTTCAGCTATATTTAGTATCTGGCGATAATAAAACTAAGAGGAAAAGTACAATTAGTCTTCTCCAGTTGCTTTTATTCCAGAGACGTAACCACTGGCTGTGATGGTTGCCCTTAATTCCCCACACCCCTTTCTAAACAAATGAATGGGGATTGATTCCTTTAACTGTTTCGCCTTCCCAGAAATTTCCCGAGCTGCAAGAAATGATTTAGTTATACATAGCTGAACATTTCTAACAGGTGTTGCTCCTAGCTTAAATAATGCCCTTATGAATGTTTCCAAAGGCACATATTAATAATAATAAAAAAGACTCATTCAAGTCTACTCAGAAGAAAAGAGGGACTGCCTTAAAAGAAGGGCACTGAACTTACTGGGCCCTGGAGAGTTAGCAAAGGCAGCATGAATGGCAGAGAGGTTAAGTGCCCCAGATGGTACATTTCCATCTTTGGCCATATCCACAGGAGGGAGCAATGAGAGGCTGTTCTTAATTGGGGAGAGCGAAAGTCCAGTCCATTGAATGGTTCCTGTTTCCAGACCTGTCAATGCCGAAATGAACATGCGTGTTTGTGAAGGCATTCAGAAAGACACCAGTTCTTTCTCTGGCCTCCGAGTCTCGCGCTTATCGTTATTTTGGTTCTGCAAAAGGCCAAAGTAACGCTCACATCCCTGTGTACAAATAGGGCTGAGCCAAACAATGCTCTTGGCGAGCGAAATTTAAGCTTGAACTTCAAGGAGGATTAAACTCCCTCACCTCACAAATTGGAGTGACACGGGAGGGGGATTCTTCAGAAAACACTGAGGGTCTCTGGTAGTAGCCTGGCTCCCTTTGTTTATTTGCAGAGGGAGCCACAGAGCTCCTCTCGGTTGCTATTGTCTTCCTCCCTTGTCAGGGCATTCTTGGGGAAATGACAGCTATTAGATGGCGGTTGCAAAAAGAAGGCCTGTCCTCATGGCCAACCTAGCAGTTCGAAAGCACAATCAGAAGGTTGGCGGTTCGAATCCCCGCAAAAGGGTGAGCTCCTGTTGCTCGGTCCCAGCTCCTGCCAACCTAGCAGTTCTAAAGCACGTCAAAGTGCAAGTAGATAAATAGGTACCGCTCCGGTGGGAAGGTAAACGGCATTTCCGTGCACTGCTCTGGTTCGCCAGAAGCGGCTTAGTCATGCTGGCCACATGACCCGGAAGCTGTACGCCGGCTCCCTTGGCCAATAAAGCGAGATGAGCGCCGCAACCCCAAAGTAGGCCACGACTGGACCTAAGTGTCAGGGGTCCCTTTACCTTTACTTTACCTCATGGGCAGCAGCACTAAAATGGTAGATGTCCAACAGGTCGATCGCGATCAACTGGTCAGTACCCAGAAGGTTTTTGTAGATTGCTGGTTCCTCCATTCGGCAGCACCCTGTCCTCTAGTGTGGTAGAATGGAAGACAGAGTTGACTGTTTCATTAGTGATCTGTTGGATTTCCTCCCTAAAAAAAGCTCAAAACTTTGACCTGAACCCAAAAAATACAGGTTCTTAAAAAAGCTCAATACAGTGGTACCTCTGGTTAAGTACTTAATTCGTTCTGGAGGTCCGTTCTTAACCTGAAACTGTTCTTAACCTGAAATACCACTTTAGCTAATGGGGCCTCCCGCTGCTGCCACCCTGCTAGAGCACGATTTCTGTTCTCATCCTGAAGCAAAGTTCTTAACCTGAGGTAATATTTCTGGGTTAGCAGAGTCTGTAACCTGAAGCGTATGTAACCTGAAGCATATGTAACCCGAGGTACCACTGTAACTTTTACCTGAACCCCCCCCAAAAGGGGTAGATCACTGCCAGTTTTTAATTGTGTGAGTAGATCACAGTGTCTTGGAAGTTGGTATCAAAGAAGAAAAGGGAATACTGAGCTGCCTGCAAATGATATTCTTCTTTTCAGAATGTTCACTCCCTGAAAAATCCCTAAATGCTCCTCTCAGACTCAATGGAGAGGCATGGGGGGGGGCATTTTCATTTAGCCCTAGAATAAAAAGAAAATGATTGGCATTTGGACCATACATTTTAGCCTTTTTAATGTGCTCTATGAGAGGGCTTGTCCACATCAGTGGTATAGTGTGTGGGAGGGCTTTCACATATAATGTTCAACTGTCCCCTACATAGCATAGCCAGGGCTAAATTCCTGGGTCCTGCTTTACTGCGCTTGGTTGGCAGGCCTGTTGAGTCACACGCCGCACTGCTTTTGCAGGATATGGATCCTTCTGTAACTCTGAAGGTGGCGAGATTTCTGAATGCGGTTATCTCACACTCAAAAACCACCAAAAAACAACAACAACATCAAAACTAATCGGACTGTTATGATGAGAGTGCATGTCGGAGTTCGTCTTCAGTTTTCCTTTTCTGTGATCTGTCCCTTGGAGCTCTCCTGGCCCCAAGCTGTCACTTGGCTCTGCTCAATGACCCACCCTTGCATCGTGGTGTTCACCTCCTGTTGTCGGATATATCTGTTTTTATGTCTCTGTGTTTTTATGTTTGTACATATTTTATGGGCTAATAGCCGTAAATAAATAAATAAATAAATAAATAAATAAATAAATAAAGTAAGTGTGGGAGGGACTGTTGCCCCGAGCGCAAAATTGCCAGGGGTGCAAAATTTAATGGTGAAGCTGCCTAATTTTCACTTTCTCAAATAATGCAGTTACAGATAGGTAGCCGTGTTGGTCTGCCATAGTATCTGAAGAAGTGTGCATGCACACGAAAGCTCATACCAAGAACTAACTTAGTTGGTCTTTAAGGTGCTACTGGAAGAATCAAATAATGCAGGAATTGAAATATAGCCATCCTTTGAAATTTGCACTTTTCCACAACTGCAATTAATCCAGAATGCGGCAGCTAGACTGGTGACTGGGAGTGGCCACCGGGACCACATAACACCGTCCTGAGAGATCTGCATTGGCTCCCAGTACGTTTCTGAGCACAATTCAAAGTGTTGGTGCTGACCTTTAAAGCCCTAAATGGCCTTGATCCTGTATACCTGAAGGAGCATCTCCACCCCCATCATTCAGCCCGGACACTGAGATCCAGTGCCAAGGGCCTTCTGGCGGTTCCCTCATTGCGAAAAGTGAGGTTACAGGGAACCAGACAGAGGGCCTTCTTGGTAGTGGCGCCCGCCCTGTGGAACACTCTCCCATCAGATGTCAAGGAAATAAGCAGTTATCCTATCTTTAAAAGACATCTGAAGGCAGCCCTGTTTAGGGAAGTTTTTAATATTTAATGCTGTACTGTTTTTAACATTTGATTGGGAGCCGCCCAGAGTGGCTGGGGAGACTCAGCCAGATGGGCGGGGTATAAATAAATTATTATTATTATTATTATTATTATTATTATTATTATTATTATTATTATTATTATTTACTCTAGGCAAGTAAAGTGTGTAACATGTGCATGTGAACGTATACGTTATTGAAATAACACCCTAAAATGCATCGTTGGGGGGAAAGGGTCTTTAAGAAACGTGTGTATCAGGCAAAATTGGATACAATAATGTTTCTATTAGAAGAAATTTGCACCAATATGCTGATGAGAGAGGACTTTTAAAAAAGATTCACAGGCAGATGTGGAAATGGAGAGAATTTAAGAATGGAAAACAGAGAAGCAGAGAAAAACCAAAACTGACAGATTTGAACATCTCTGCTCAGGTGGGCTGGTGTCAAATTGCAGTTTTATAGCTCAATTCCTGTGAATGCTTGTTGAGATAGAAGCCCCACTCTGCTGAGTGGGACTTTCTCTCAGAAAAATGTGTGAAGGATTTCAGCCTTGGCTGCAGACGGGTGAAAGAGACCTAAAGCCAAATGTTTCCGCCTGCAGCGCTCCTATTCACTGTTCCAGTCTGCTTTGTCTCCCTCCAGAACACTCCATTCCATTAGCCCTCCCACCAAATACACCCCCCCAACTCCAAAAGTCAGTCAACACTCTGTGGGCACTGAGCATGTTTAATCCAGGACATTTTAGGGTGGGGCCCGCCAGTTTCTTTCAGATTATATATCAGCAAATCTTGGAGGTTCCCCAAGCCTGCTGATTCATCTCTCTTAAGCGTGGCTGCTGCTGCTTTCACAAAATAAAAGCAACAGGATGCACTCCTGAATGCTGGCAAGAGAGGGAAGAAGAGAATTATTTAGGAAATTAAAACAGAAAGAAAAACTTCTCTGGATGAATCTTGCAACAACGAAAGCAAGTTGGAACTAGAAACTGCCCCATTATTTCAGGACTAGGTTTTTAATATCTTAAAAATTAAATGTGTTGTTGTTATGTACTGAGTTGAACAGGATCCAAAATGCAGCAGTCTGATTGGTCCTAGAACAATAGGATTCAGAATGCAGCAGTCTGATTGGTCCACAGGAGCCACCCAATCCAGCTCCAGATGGAAGTGAATCCGCAACCTGATTGGCCTACAGTAGAATCCCGGAATTAGCCAATCACGTGGGACCCATTGTGTAAATAATGTATATAAAGCAGACATTCTGGGGGAACTTCCATTTCTCCTCACCACCATGAGCTGAATAAAGAGCATGAAATCCACTCTCGACTCTGAGTACATTTCAACAGTTGTCCTAAGGTAGCCTTTATATAATTGAGATTTCAAATGAATTCACCACTGAATGTGGCAAGTGGTACATGGGATATAGCTTGTATCTGCATGAGTAGAGATCTGCTCACTTTTCTTTGGATCCCAACCTTCATAAACAAGACAGGGAAACGACGATTCAGGAGTTCTTATGCCAGATAATTCATCTCTGTATACTGATACGCTACATGATGAGACCAGATGGGATTTTACTGCAGATAATGGAACTACATAATGAACAACAGTCACCTACATATTTTTATTAGATTTAGGTGATACGGGAATGGGTGGGTCTTATTTCAGTTTCAAGGACCTTTTTCTAAAAAAAGAAAAAGGGAGAGAGCTATGGGTGGCATTGTTATATCCTTTACGGAAGAATAAAAGAAGAAAAATCCATTCAGACATACTTTTTTATACTGCAGATATATAGGTGATTTATTGAGACTGTGCAATTATCATGTACGTAGGGTTGCCATATTTCAAAAAGTGAAAATCCGGACGCAGAATTTGTTGAGAAGAAGAAGTAGTTTAAGGAAATTTGCCAAAATCTATAAATTCTGGACATATGGCAACCCTAATATACATGTCGATGTTTTCATTTGGGATCAGTGCTGTTCATCTATACATTTGTTTTGCTATGAATTTCTGATCATTTAATCCTTCCATTTTTTGATATAGTTTATCTCTATGTGGGTCATTATCGACATTTGCACCCCAGGGCAGAAATGTGATGTTGGTGTTAATGATGGCTTTTTCTGGTTGAACACTGTTGGAAACAGGATATTGGGCTGGATAATCCTTCCCTTCCCTTGGTCTGATCCAGCTGTGCTCTTCTTTCTTCCTTGTTAACATAAGAGCATAAATGGAGCTCTGCTGGATCAGGACAAAGCAGTGTCAGATTAAACCTCATGGAGGCTCCTAGGCAGTCAAAATCTCACCCACCCACCCCAATTATCTCCTAATACTTGATTGTAATTTCCCCCCAAGATCAAATCAATATCTATTGTCATGGGGGTCCGAAAAGGTGTGGAGCCCCATAGACCAGTGCCTACTCTGCCTATTTGGTAATCCGGCTCTGGGCTGAAGTCCAATTTAGTGCAGCATCCTGTTGTCACACCAGCCAAGCACTTGCCTGTGCAAAGTCCTTAAGAAGGACTTTCAACACCTGTTGCTTCCTCAATACAGCTATGAGCTTCCCTTGCTGGGCTCCGTTGAAAACTGCTTCTCAATGTAAACCAGGAAGCTGACCTCTCCAGACAACGGAACATCCCTTCTTTACTTATCTCTGTGGCTTGTGATCTCCTGGGTGATGTAGATGCCATTAGGCAGTTGAATGCACATGCATACTCCGTTTCCCTTCCTCCTATCCCACCCCTCTGTGTGGTCCCGGGCACTGGCAACCCACGCTATACCACTGACCTGAGTTTAACAGCACTCTCTCTCCACTTGTGTTTCCCATCAACTAACATTCAGAGCCATACTGCCAGCGACAGCGGAAGAACACAGCCCTTATGTTTAGTAATAAATAATAATAATAATAAAATTTTATTTATATCCCGCCCTCCCAAGCCAAAGCCGGGCTCAGAGCGGCTAACAACAGTAAAATGATACAACATTCTAAAATCATTTCATTATAAAATCAGTTCAAATCAGATTAATGGCAACCATTGGGCTAGAGTTCTGTGAAGATTGCTATGCCCTGGCCAAAGGCCTGGTGGAACAGCTCTGTCTTGCAGGCCCTGCGGAAAGATGTCAAGTCCCGCAGGGCCCTAGTCTCTTGTGACAGAGCGTTCCACCAGATTGGTGCCACAGCCGAAAAAGCCCTGGCTCTGGTTGAGGCCAGCCTAACCTCTCTGTGGCCCGGGACCTCCCAGATGTTTTTGTCTGAAGACCGTAAGGTCCTCCGTGGGACATACCAGGAGACGCGGTCCCGTAGGTACGAGGGTCCTAGGTCTTATAGGGCTTTAAAGGTTAAAACCAGCACCTTAAACCTGATCAACATTTTAGAATGTTGTATTATTTTATTGTTGTTAGCAGCCCTGAGCCCAACTTCGGCTGGGGAGGGCGGGATATAAATAAAATTTATTATTATTATTATCCTGTATTCCATCCAGAGCCAGTGCAGCTGGTATAGCAGTGGGTGAATGTGATCCCGCAGCGAGGACCCCGTAAGGAGTCTCACCGCGGCATTCTGCACCCGCTGGAGTTTCTGGGTCAGTCTCAAGGGCAGCCCCACATAGAGCAAGTTACAAAAAGCCATTTATTTCCTTGTTTTCCAAGAACGTTCCACTTATTCCCTTGTTCTGATTACAGTGGTGCCCAGCAGTAACGTGGAGTTCCATGACCACCAGAAATATTACCGAACTCCCCCTCCCAACTCCATGACCACCAGAAATATTACCGAACTCCCCCTCCCAACTCCATGACCACCAGAAATATTACCGAACTCCCCCTCCCAACTCTGCAGTCTGCAACCAAGGTGGTAAAGTCAGGGTGGGATATTTTTTGGGGGGGCATTTGTGTTCATCACTAAATATGAATGACAAACATTTTCATGATTACCACCTACTGACCCCATGGAACTTGCACATGGACTGAAAACTTCCCACAGCTTCTTGAGTCATCCTGACTCTTTCTGAGAGCCTCTTTGGGAAGCCAGTGGCACAGCTTGCTTTGTAACTAGTAAGCTTCTGTACATTTCATATTTTTCCTTATAAAAATCCTTTTGGGTCAGGCCTAGCTTTTTTGCAGCTGACACAGATTAATGCAGCCCGGTTCCTTTACAGGGAAAGATCGAGATGAAAAGGGTTTTACATTACCATGTGAGCACTTTCTGAGTTTATGAGTGAGCATACGATTGATTCTGATAACCCCTACACACACACACACCAGGGTCCAATATTTGGACTTCATTAAAGCTATTATAGAATTACATATGGATCCGGAACATGTGTTTGGAGATGTATATGAACCGTTTTATTGTTCCAAGACCAACAACCAATCCTGGTGACCAGATATAATTCAGATAGTAAGGGTTGCCTTCCTTTCTGGGTAACCTTCTTGGGTGTTTGTCACACGTCTGTGGTGAGTGGCTCCATCTCAGACAAATGGCCATGGTCTGATGGGCGTTGGAGTTCAACAACATTTGGAGGCCCCAGGATTCATGCTCTACAGCAGCTTTTCTCAACCTGTGGGTCCCTAGATGTTGTTGAACTACAACTCCCATCACCCCTAGCTTGCAAGGCCACAGCTCAGGGATGATGGGAGTTGTAGTCCAACAACATCTGGGGACCCACAGGTTGAGAACCGCTACTCTACAGGGTGTGAGACCCAGTTGCCTGAAGCATCCCCTGCACCGAGGTAATCTCTGAGGGCTTACTTCTGGGTGCCCCTGCCATCTCAGGTGAGGCAGGTGGTATCTAGAGAACACCTATCAGGTGAGATAGCATCCTGTCTGTGGAATGCTTCTTTTAGGGAGACTCACCTGATGCCAGATAGGTTGCGTATTTTTTTAATTACAGTGGAACCTCGGGTTGCAAATGTGATCTGTGTGGGAGGCATGTTCGTAACCCACAGCGCCACGTCTACGCACACGCGGGTTGCGATTCGGTGCTTCTGCACAAGTGCAAAGCATGATTTAGTGCTTCTGCACATGCGCAAGCGCTGAAACCCAGAAGTAACCCGTTCCGGTACTTCCGGGTTTGGCGTGGTGTGCAACCCGAAATCGCGTAACCTGAAACATCTGTAACCCGAGGTACCACTGTACAGTGCTGGGAAAATAACCTTAGAAATAACTAAAAATCTCAAGTCTTTTAAGCTCTGATGACATTGTTTTAATGATGGAATTTTATTTGCTCCTTTTCATTCGTGTTCTCTCATTTTTAAAATAATAATAATAACAATTGTTTTAAGATTATGCACACACAGACATATTGTAAATTGCATTGTAAATATTTATATGGAAGGGCTGGGGACAAATCTGCCTGATCAATAAATAAGGCATTCAGTTGATCTTGGCAAGCAAGAGCAGACCCTAAATCATTGGATGTCTTCTAATAAAAATGCACAAAGTTGACAGCCAAGTCTTGGGACGAAGGAACACTTTAAGAGAAAACCAGAACATCAGCAGAGGAATAGGAAGAGTCAGCGATCCCTGATTTCTTTCATTTGAATTGTGCTGCGTTGGTTTATCTTTCACAAGCCACTTTGTGATAGAAACAAGGTTAAAAAAACCCAAAAGCACAATGTCCACATCTAAATTATTGAGGAACACTTGAGCATCACTGCAGAAGCCTTTGGATCGCATCTCTTATTCTTGCCCTCCTACTCTGAAGTGGCTGGAAGAGGGCAGAGTATATTTTATCTTGAAATATTATCAGACATGGAATGTGGAAATGTATGCTTGCCCATCTGGCAAATAGAAGAAATGGAGGCAGTGAGAGATTTTACTTTCTTGGGCTCCATGATCATGCCAGATGGTAACAGCAGCCATGAAATTAAAAGACACCTGCTTCTTGGGAGAAAAGCAATGACAAACTAGATAGCATCTTAAAAAGCAGAGACATCACCTTGCCAACAAAGGTCCATATAGTGAAAGCTATGGTTTTCCCAGTAGTGATGTATGGAAGTGAGAGCTGGACCATAAAGAAGGCTGATCGCCGAAGAATTGATGCTTTTGAATTATGGTGCTGGAGGAGACTCTTGAGAGTCCCATGGACTGCAAGAAGATCAAAGCTATCCATTCTGAAGGAAATCAGCCCTGAGTGCTCACTGGAAGGACAGATCCTGAAGCTAAGGCTCCAATACTTTGGCCACCTCATGAGAAGAAGAAGACTCCCTTGAAAAGACCCTGATGTTGGGAAAGATGGAGGGCACAAGGAGAAGGGGACGACAGAGGACGAGATGGTTGGATAGTGTTCTCGAAGCTACCAGCATGAGTTTGACCAAACTGCGGGAGGCAGTGGAAGACAGGAGTGCCTGGCGTGCTCTGGTCCAGGGGGTCAGGAAGAGTCGGACACGACTAAACGACTAAACAACAACAACATACTTGCCCCTACAACCAGCCCTGAGCACAACAGGGTTGTTGCTGCCTCTAGTTCCTCCTTGAAATAGTTGCAATACTGAAGGAATGGTGGGGACATAGGGTTAATTTACCATGGTGTTGAAGGAACAGCAAGTCTCTGTTCCCTGGGCAAATCTGCCACCTATGACTCAAAGTTATCAAAATACAGAAATACCCCTTGTGATAGTGTTCTGGTCAAACAAACTGAGCACACTGCCCTGAGTGGAACATGTCTCCCTGTTCAATCAGGGATGGGTGTGCTTGGGTTAGCATAAACTCAAATCCACTTTGGGATTATGGTTGAGGGCAGGGTGGTCCTCCAGATGTGGCTGGACTTCAAGTCCCATCAGCCCTGAGAAGCATGGCCAATGCCTAGGGATGATGGGGCATGGTGGTCCAGCAATATCTGGTGGGCTATGGATTTCCCACATCTCACTTAGGACCAGACAGCCTCAGATACAGACTTCTTCCATTTGAACCTGCCTTCCTTTCCAAGCTGCCTCAGAGACTCAGTTCCCCTCCCATTCACGTATGAGAATATGTGGGAAGGTTCAAGAGATAGGGCCTGTTTAGTGGTGGCCCCAAAATTGCAAAATTCTCTCCACAATGAGATTCACCAACATTCCTTTTTCTCTATTTTTAGATTATTAGTAAAGCTTTCTTTCTTTCTTTTTTGAAAAGAGAGATAGGGTTTTTTGGTGTGTTTTTCTAAAACTATATACTGTACCAATTGTATGGCGATTAACAACAGTACAACAAAAAAGGATTCTACACACCCTAATGGTAGCCAAGAGACTGGTATTGATGAAGTGAAATAATAAATATATGATACCCTTTAATCAATGAACTGACAATGTGACAAAACTCGCAACTTATGAACGGACTGCTTACAGACGTAGACTTCTGTTTGGATAAACATGACAGCATTTGGAATGAGTTTATACAAAATGTAGCAGGCTATTAATATCTACAGTATATATGTATTTGGATAATAATACTAAATAAATTTATATAGGAGTGTATGGGAGTATATTATATTACATCCAATATATATCGTATTTTTCCGTGTATAAGACTAGGTTTTGTGTCCCCCCCCAAAAAAATTGAGGTTTAAAATTGGGGCTCGTCTTATACACGGGTAGTGTTGAGGGGTGTTTTCTTAATTTAGAGTTCCTAAAAATAGGAGGTGTCTTATACATGGGGGCATCTTATACATGGAAATATACACAGACACACACACAGTGCTTTTTTTCTAAGAAAAATGTTTAGGAGTACTCTCATTTTGACTCAAGAAAACCACCATTTTATATCTCAAATTGGGGAAAATAAATACAGTAAATGGACAAAAGTACAAAGATTCACAAAATGTTTAGGGGTATGCATCCCCCCCAGAAAAAAGCAGTGTGTGTGTGTGTGTGTATTCTCATACACCCCTTTGTCTTCCCCCACTTCCACTTTTTTCTCTCTGTACCATTTATTTCTTTATAATTGAAATTCTTTCAATAAAATATTAATATTTTTAAAAGAACCAATAAACTTTTAGCGTATGACCTGCCATTTAAAAACTATTAGTGCAATCAGCGGGAGCGTTATTGAGCTGCTATTCAGATGTACTTCAGCTGCTTTGATGGTCTGAACAGAGAAGCAGGATACAAATATTAAACTGAACTAAGCAAAGCTAAACTAAATTTAGCTGCAGAAGTCCCAACACAGTGACTGCACAGAAGCCCAGCTGAAGAACAACATTTAAAGGTAAGCAACCCTCCCTTTAAGCCCATCAAGCATGTGAGAAGTCCTTTCTTTCCATACTTCAGCTGAGCATCCTGGATGCTTCCTGATTTCAGACACCACAGCTCTGGAGTGTCTCTTAAGTTTGAAGTGATGGTCTGTCAACAGCAGAGGAAAAACCAACTTCATGCAGCCAGATCCACACCTAAGAAAATCAGCGGAATAGGCATAGATAAAATCAATAGGGCATCCCTATTGAATACTTTAACTCGGAGAGAAAGAGATAATCGCCACCACTAACAAAAACGAAGTGCCAACTCTTTGCCATTACAGTGGCACCTCGGGTTACATACACTTCAGGTTACATACGCTTCAGGTTACAGACTCCGCTAACCCAGAAATAGTGCTTCAGGTTAAGAACTTTGCTTCAGGATGAGAACAGAAATCGGGCTCCAGCGGCGTGGCGGCAGCAGGAGACCCCATTAGCTAAAGTAGTGCTTCAGGTTAAGAACAATTTCAGGTTAAGTACGGACCTCCGGGACGAATTAAGTACTTAACCTGAGGTACCACTGTATTACGTTTGGTGACAAGAAGTGTTCCTGACCTCCCAGGAGATGGAATACAGCTCCTGTGAGTTGAATAAGATAAATGCACAAGCATCAGAAAATCAGACAGTTCTGGATTGGAGAACTCTTGGTTAGCAAAACCATGATCTCCACAGACTTGGCTGTGTGTCATGGCAGCTCATTCCTGGTGGGTCTTACTCCATGAAATCAGTTGCCGGGACTAAAGGCCCCTTCCTCCCCACAGCTGTCTGTGCCTTCTCCTCTCCAGGGCTTTCCCCAAGCAATCAGAGACTGTAACTGCATGTAGCCAACCTCTCCTCTGCCCTTTTCACCCCTCTTCTGGTTCTGGGAGACAAGGCGGTGGGGAGCTAATAATAATAATAATAATAATAATAATAATAATAATAATAATAATTTAGTATTTATACCCCGCCCATCTGGCTGGGTTTCCCCAGCCACTCTGGGCAGCTTCCAACAAAACACTAAAATACAATAACCTATTAAACATTAAAAGCTTCCCTAAACAGGGCAGCCTTCAGATGTCTTCTAAAAGCTTGGTAGTTGTTTCTCTCTTTGACATCTGGTGGGAGGGCGTTCCACAGGGCAGGTGCCACTACCGAGAAGGCCCCCTGCAACTTGGCTTTTCGCAGTGAGGGAACGGCCAGAAGGCCCTCAGCGGGGAACCTCAACAGAAGGAGGAGACACCCATGACTCTTCATCAGCCTGACTCATCTCTGTCTCTTGACATCTCTCCTCCACTCTCCAGCTTCAGCTTCTGGACTCCTCTCTGCCGCGGACTCTCACAGCTCAGGGAGTCTAGGAGTCTTGGTTGACCACAAACTTGACATGAGCCAACAGTGTGACGCGGCAGCTAAAAAAGCCAATGCAATTCTGGGCTGCATCAATAGGAGTATAGCATCTAGATCAAGGGAAGTAATAGTGCCACTGTATTCTGCTCTGGTCAGACCTCACCTGGAGTACTGTGTCCAGTTCTGGGCACCACAGTTCAAGAAGGACACTGACAAATTGGAATGTGTCCAGAGGAGGGCAACCAAAATGGTCAAAGGCCTGGAAACGATGCCTTATGAGGAACGGCTAAGGGAGCTGGGCATGTTTAGCCTGGAGAAGAGGAGGTTAAGGGGTGATATGATAGCCATGTTCAAATATATAAAAGGATGTCACATAGAGGAGGGAGAAAGGTTGTTTTCTGCTGCTCCAGAGAAGCGGACACGGAGCAATGGATCCAAACTACAAGAAAGAAGATTCCACCTAAACATTAGGAAGAACTTCCTGACAGTAAGAGCTGTTCGACAGTGGAATTTGCTGCCAAGGAGTGTGGTGGAGTCTCCTTCTTTGGAGGTCTTTAAGCAGAGGCTTGACAACCATATGTCAGGAGTGCTCTGATGGTGTTTCCTGCTTGGCAGGGGGTTGGACTCGATGGCCCTTGTGGTCTCTTCCAACTCTATGATTCTATGATTCTATGATTCTATGATTCTATGATTCTATGATTCCTTTTGGTGGTTCCCTAGCTGATTCCTTCCACCATTCCCCTATGTCCAAGCAGCCCATGACAAAAGGCATGGTTGGGAATGCAGCCTAAATTAGGTCCTGGTGAAATCAGTGTGGATACATCATCACGGTGACTTAAGAACCATTGCTTTCAGCAGGAAGTGAGGTGAACCTAGACAATGAAGTTGTAGATGACAGGTTTTGCACCAGTTTTGCCCTGGCAGTCCAAGTAATCAAAAGGCCGCTGTTCGCCCCGATGGGGCCCTTTAACTGGGGCTTGCAGTTAGCACACTCCCAAGATAGTTTTCCGGGCTTCTTCAGCGGTCTAATCTCAAAGTCTTGATATGTATATTGATATTCAATCTTATAAAGAATACTCTTTCTTGGCTTAAGCTAAGCAAATCAGTCTCTTAAGCTTAAACCAAGAAAGGTGCAAAGCACCAGCACCCTGTCGTCTACAACTTCATTGTCTACAACTTTATTAACATCTATCTACAACTCTACAACTCCCTGCTTATTTAACTTATATGCAGAATTCACATCAAAGTGCAAGTAGATAAATAGGTACCACTCTGGCGGGAAGGTAAACGGCATTTCCGTGCGCTGCTCTGGTTCACCAGAAGCGGCTTAGTCATGCTGGCCACATGACCCGGAAGCTGTACACCGGCTCCCTCGGCCAATAAAGCGAGATGAGCGCCGCAACCCCAGAGTCGGCCACGACTGGACCTAATGGTCAGGGGCCCCTTTACCTTTACCTTACAACTCTACTAGCTTCTCTCGGTATTGTGAATATCACCAAACTTACCTTTTGTTGGTATCTTCATGAACTTATCCAATAGACTGAGTTAAGCATTTGAACAATCTATGGAAACCAGACATTGTAAATTCATTTTAAGCTGGGTAGTTCGCAAGTCTTTGTGGCTTTGTTTAATGTTTTGTATTTTTCTCAGAAGGTTGATAAAGTATGTATAATTATTGTTCTGTTTATATTAATCGCCAGTGTGTTGCATGAGTCGCACTACTGGATCCATCCTGTAGCTTCTCATCGTTCCTTTCAATTTCCCTGATCTTTTATGTTCTTATTTTTAAAAAATCACCTTCATGTTTGCTGTCTGCCTAACTCGTTTGCTCTTTTCTGGCCTAATGGCAGCAATATCATAGCCTTAGCTGACACCAAAATGAATATTTGCAGGAAAAAACAGTATATTTCCTCGCCCCACCTCCTTCTCTCCCAGTGGCAAGGGTGCCTGTGTGTGCCTGGAAACTTGTCCCTTTGAACTCCGAGGCTGGGAGGGCAAAAAAAGAGAGAGGGGAAAACCTTTTCCAGGGAAAAGAAAAATCATCCCAGCAGCTTCCAAAACATTGGCAACTCTGTTATTTTTAACTGCAAAGAGAGGAATTTGGGACAAGGGATGAATGCAAAACGAGCGTGAATGAAGAGAAGGAAAACGATGGAGACGTTAAAGGAGGAAACCGCAAGGCCAAAAAGGCCCGTAATGAGTCTATTGATGCGAAAATTAAAGAAATGCAAATTATTTTGCGGGGCGGGGTGGGTGGTGGGTGGGGAAGAGATGGAGCCTGCCTTAATCTTATAAAGGGAATTCATGGGCCACCCCAGGGAGAATGTGAAGTAAGTGTTCGGTGATGTGTTGACTTTAATGCAGGAAAGAAGTCTGCTGCTGAGAGCAACATTAATCCTATGTCTGTGTTTGGTTTCCAGTTGTTTCTTAGCATCCTCCCTGGTCACTGGGATGGAAGGCTTAGATTTAAAGAGGTACGTTGCACGTCGGGTACCAGGCCTCGGTTGATTGTGTGAATTGGCTAGCAGTCCCCTCAACGCCCCTGTGATGGGATGTTGAGCTGCTTGTGCGTAAAGTTCCTAGTCCCTCAGTGTTTGGCTAAGTCCACAAACCACTGTCTGTAACGGAGCTCCATAAGCATGGCTCCGTCAGTCGCTGGCAGAATCCGACAGTGGGCGTTTACGGAATTTCTTCCAGCATAACAGCTCCTTAACGGAAACACGTCTTCTGGACTCTCTACGTGACAGTTTCCGGCGAGGAGTGGGTGTCCCTATAGGAGGTCCTGAAACCTCCCCGCTGTTCTCGCTGGAATTGTCTCTGAGCCATTCTTCTGACTCGCTTTCCCTTGGAGCTCTTTCTCTCCCCCTGCTGGTTCCCTCCTCCGCTGATAAGTCTCTCTCAACCTCTGGGAGCCCTTGCACCACCGGTTCTTCCGATGACAGTTCCCTGACAGCCCCCATTTTATTATTTAATTATTATTTGACGCAAATCCTCCGAGGAGCTCCAGGTGGCCAAGTGGTTTTCCTGCTTTCCGTTTCATCCCATCAACATTGGTGGAACGCTCTGTCACAAGAGACTAGGGCCCTGCGGGACTTGACATCTTTCCGCAGGGCCTGCAAGACAGAGCTGTTCCACCAGGCCTTTGGCCAAGGCACAGTCTGACCCCCTCCTTTGGCAATCCTCACAGAACTCTAGCCCAATGGTTGCCATTAATTTGATTTTGAATTGATTTTAGAATGAATTGGTTTTAGAACACATTTCAATTAATTGATTGTGATTTTATGTAAGCTGTGTTACTTTTATTGTTGTTAGCCGCTCTGAGCCCGGCTTCGGTTGGGGAGGGTGGGATATAAATAAAATTTTATTATTATTATTATTAAGTAGGTAAGACTGAGAGGCAGTGACTAGATCCAGGTCGCCCAGCAAGCTTCATGGCCGAGTCGGAATTTGAACCCTGGTCTCCCAGATCCTAGTCCAATCACTCTAACCACTACACCATGCCGGATATTTTGCTAGATGGAGGACACAGTTTCCCTTCCAGTTAGTTTTCTGAACCCTGGTAATAAAATTAGTCCGACGCTATTCAGATATAGAGTAAATATGACCCTTCTCTCATGTAAAAACACAGGCACACTTGGCAAGACCTTTGGATTGTTTAGCACAATTTGCCCTCAGTTATTATCAACAAGTAGGGACGCTGGTGGCACTGTGGGTTAAACCACGGAGCCTAGGACTTGCCGATCAGAAGGTCAGTGGTCCGAATCCCCGTGATGGGGTGAGCTTCCGTTGCTCGGTCCCTGCTCCTGCCAACCTAGCAGTTCGAAAGGACGTCAAAGTGCAAGTAGATAAATAGGTACCCATCAGGTGGGAAGGTAAACGGCGTTTCCACGCGCTGCTCTGGTTCACCAGAAGCAGCTTAGTCATGCTGGCCACATGACCCAGAAGCTTTACGCCGGCTCCCTCGGCCAATAAAGCGAGATGAGCGCCGCAACCCCAGAGTCGGCCACGACTGGACCTGATGGTCAGGGGTCCCTTTACCTTTACCTTTACCTTTACCTTTAGTATCAACAAGTATTGTCATTACATTAACCAGTTGCTTTGCAGCCATTCTCCAAAGAAGCAGCAGTTGTGGTGGGGAATTCAAGTTTTGGTTGTGATTCAAGTTTTACTCAGAGTAGACCTGTTGAAAGAATGGGTGTCAGCATTTCAGAGCACTCTGTTTTCGAGTTAATTAATGGTTAGTCCAAGGAAAAAACTTTCTTTTGTTCAAAGAGTAGCTGCTGATGTCCTGAAAGTCTCTGACGGTTGCCATATGTCCTCTTTTTCCAGAACACATCCTCGTTTTCATGGGTATGTAAAATGAGAGTCATCACAGCGATCCATAGTTAAAAGCAGAAGTCGGCAAATGTGTCCTCTTTTTTGCTCTTCAAAATAGGGCAACCCTGAATTTAATTACAACTGTGTCTTTCTTCATGTTTCTGAACACTGACAGTCTGATACTATGCATGTTTACTCAGGGGTAAGCCTTACTGAATTCAGAGGGACTTGCTACCAAATAAGTGGGCATGGGATTACAGCCTGATTTTGTTTTTTTTTAACTGTTGCAGAACACAGTCCTAGTTTAGTGGAACCAAATTCATAAAACACAGTCCTAGTTTAGTGGAACCAATTCATAAAATCCATAAAATGATTCAGCGAGCATTTATATATTTATTTATTTTAAAGAAGAAGAAAAAAGTCCCTTCTTCTTCTTCTTCTTCTTCTTCTTCTTCTTCTTCTTCTTCTTCTTCTTCTTCTTCCAGAACTGGGTGCAATTTTCAGACATGGTTGTCCAATCTGAGAAGATGGATCCAGCCAGCTTTCAGAATGATGAGGATATCGGTGCTTCTGTAATGACAGACTTTACCATTTTGAGGTGGGTGAAATCGAAATCGCCCAGCACCTAGTGTCTGGTGGGCAATTTGTCTGAAAACATGAAGGAGGAACCCATGGGTAAATGGGTAATAATTAGGCTGACAATGAGCGGCACACCTGAGAACTTACTTTAAGGGAGGCAAAGGGAAAATAAACATTAATTAAACAAATTGGACAGCAAGGAGTCACAAGAAGAACTCTGTAAGTGGAGTGTGAGAGAGGGAAATTGTACGGAGGTGAGTGACTTAGGAATTTAAGGAATCCCTGATCTAATTTGAGATGCCTTGCTCACAGTGCAAGCTAACTTGGGAATGTGATAACCTGAAATATACTCAGAGTCGAGAGTAGATTTCATGCTCTTTATTCAGCTCATAGTGGTGAGGAGGAATGAAAGTCCCCCCAAAGCTTTATATACATTATTTACACAATGGGCTGCACGTGATTGGCTAATTCCGGAATTCTCCAGTAGGCCAATCAGGTTGCGGATTCACTTCCATCTGGAGCCAGATTGGGTGGCTCCTGCAGACCAATCATACTGCTGCATTGTTCTAGGACCAATCAGACTGCTGCATTTGGGATCCTATTGTTCTAGGACCAATCAGACTGCTGCATTTTGGATCCTATTCAACTCAGTACATAACATAACCTCATCCAGATCACCCCTACTTAATTCAGGCTGCGCACAGAACCAATGTACACCTCTTCCAGAGTTCCCTGCTTACTTCCCTCTACTGAAAACTGTCTATTGTAAAGACTGTGCCATTGTCTGAATCCTCCATTTGCCTATTTGCAAATCCATAAAATGATTCATCCTCCTGCTCCATGATCCCTGTGCTTCCTTTGGGCCAGAGATTTTTTTTTAAAAATGCCTTTTGAAAGTTCCAGCAGATAATGTTCATCAGATCACAGACATGCACTCTTCTGTGCAATTTTGTTGGCCTTCCAACAGAATTCTAAAACATAGTGAGTCAGCAAGCGAGCAAAGGATCCATCACAGTTAGCTCTTGATTCCGACAAAGAAAAATAGCTCATTTAGCACGTTCATAATACCATCCAGGGTCTTCCAAGAGCAAACATCCCTCCATCCTTAGATTGTGCACCATTAGGCTCTCTGCATTGATGTGATGCCAAGGGCAAAATAATGTTTGCCAAGGGCAAAATAACACGAGCCAAAGACTCTGCGTTTAGCTAAGGGAAGTTCTCCTATTAATGGATTGCATTAGGATAGAGGTGGCAAGACCTCTTTTAGTAATCTTTGTTAGGCATGCTAGAAATTGCATAATTTGCTAAGTGATCTCATCAAAGAGACTCAAGGTAGTTAACAAACAGTTACAGACACAGAATGAAAACAAACTAAGCGTAGTATTTACTCAGAGTAGACTCACCGAAATTAATGAACACAATTTAGGTCCATTAATTTTAATGGGGCGGGATGTGGGTGGTGCTGTGGGTTAAACCACAGAACCTAGGACTTGCCGATCAGAAGGTTGCGGTTCGAATCCCCGCGACGGGGTGAGCTCCCTTTGCTCAGTCCCTGCTCCTGCCAACCTAGCAGGTACCACCCCGGTGGGTGCGCTGCTCTGGTTCACCAGAAGCGGCTTAGTCATGCTGGCCACATGACCCGGAAGCTGTACGCTGGCTCCCTCGGCCAATAAAGTGAGATGAGTGCCGCAACCCCAGAGTCGGCCACGACTGGACCTAATGGTCAGGGGTCCCTTTACCTTTTTAATTTCAATGGGTCTAAACTGAATACCTCCCATAATCCCTAAATATTAAATGAACAATATCCTTGACAAATGATTCTGCCTTTGATTATCTGTAAAGTCAGTAACCCAGAACAAACCATTGACTCTTTATGGCCTGACCTTAACGGTTTGAATGTTTTTTTCTGCTTCTTTGCTCTGTTTCTTTTTCTGCTTCTTTGCCCTGTTTCTTCTTGCACTCGAGGTTCTCCCAGCAGACCGTTTGCGTTTTGTACATACAATCTGTGCATTTCTGTTAGTGCAAACTCGTGTTCTTCCCATTTTTATAATCGTGAAATGCTGGTCCTGTATCTGATACGTGTATTCCAACATGAATAATAGGTAAAGGTAAAGGGACCCCTGACTATTAGGTCCAGTCGTGACCAACTCTGGGGTTGTGGTGCTCATCTCACTTTATTGGCCGAGGGAGCCATCGTAAAGCTTCCGGGTCATGTGGCCAGCATGACTAAGCTGCTTCTGGTGAACCAGAGCAGTGCACAGAAACGCCGTTTACCTTCCCGCCGGAGCTGTACCTATTTATCTACTTGCACTTTGACGTGCTTTCGAACTGCTAGGTTGGCAGGAGCAGGGACCGAGCAATGGGAGCTCACCCCGTCGCGGGGATTTGAACCACTGACCTTCTGATCGGCAAGTCCTAGGCTCTCTGCTTTAACCCACAGCGCCACCCACGTCTCAACATGAATAATAGTTGCCAATAATATTATACCATTCAACAGCTGTAGGAAAGTAACATGAACTTGTGAGTTTCCCTGTGCTAGGTTAATTCTCATGATCCAGGAGTTTAGGATATCCACAGATTTAACAATCAGTCAGCCTGGAAGGAAAGAGAACCAAATCTACTTTTGGATTCGATTACAGTGGTACCTCGGGTTACAGACGCTTCAGGTTACATACGCTTCAGGTTACAGACTCCGCTAACCCAGAAATAGTACCCCTGGTTAAGAACTTTGCTTCAGGATGAGAACAGAAATCGCGCGGTGGTGGCACGGCAGCAGCAGGAGGCCCCATTAGCTAAAGTGGTGCTTCAGGTTAAGAACAGTTTCAGGTTAAGAATGGACTTCCAGAATGAATTAAGTTCTTAACCCAAGGTACCACTGTAACTATTTGTTTCATAATAGACTTTAAAACATCACCACAGTAAATTCTATCCCTTAACATAACTGTGAACTAGGTATAAGTAAATTCAGTGCTATTTTTCTAGAAAAAGAGGGGCCGGAACTCACCATGAACACCTCACCTCCCTTGTTCTCTTTGGAAGGCAATGGTGCCCACCTGAGAGGTGTCAGAACTGAGTTCCGGAGAGTTCCGGGTGAAAAAAAGCCCTGAGTAAATTCAATATGTAAAGTTCAACCAGTGGAGTCCAGTTTTCTATAAAATCACCCCATCTTTGACACCTTTCCTTTGTGCTTACAAATAAATTCATTATGTGAATTTTTTAGTTTATTTAGTAACCTTTTCTCTCTCTCCTTATTTTTGTTGGGTTATTTCTCTTCAAAGACTCATCTTCTCCCATATGAAATGCACAGCATGCTAAACATTTTAAGAAAACAACTGTCCCTAAAGCAAGGAAACTTGTCTCCCTATCCTCTCTATAGGTCTGGCCATACAGAGCTTCTGATTGAAGTCAGTTCTGAGTAGACATCACAGGGCGACTTATACAAATATGGGAGCGGCAAAGTCTTCCAAGATTGCCTGTTTTCTTCCATGAGCTAGAAAGCTACAAGTTGCAGTTTCTCAGTTCTCCAAATGGAAGAGGATGAGCTCATGTTGGCTCACTGCTCCCATGTTACACTGCTGGGGCAAGTAAAAGTTCCGTTTTTGTGCAGGTTCCACTGATGTCTCGCTCCTGTCGCCAGGTCAGCCCCCCAAAAATGAGAGTGTATGGGAGTCTTGAATGGAAATGCCATTTGTGCCTTCATTTTGGAATAACTGAAAATTAAACCAAATGTGCCTGATTCGGTTCATTCCCCTCTCAGTCAGCGCCGGATTTATGTATAAGCTAAACAAGCTATATCTTAGGGCCCCACTCTCTTGGGGGCCCCCAAAAAAATTAAAGGAAAAACAACAACTGGATGTACATTTCCAAAATATAAGATAAGAAACAAATAAAATAAAACCTACATTTAGCAACAGTGTTTTGTGTTGTGTAGGTTCCCATGATGTAAGTAATAGGCCCCACCTGCTAGCCTGCTCCCTAAAATATCACTGGTTTGCTCTATATAGGAAGCTAGGGAGAAAAGTGATGACAAACCTAGACAGCATCTTAAAAGCAGAGACATCACCTTGCCGAAAAAGGTCTGTATAGTTAAAGCTATGGTTCTCCCAGTAGTGATGTATGGAAGTGAGAGCTGGACCATAAAGAAGGCTGATCGCCGAAGAATGGATGCTTTTGAATTATGGTGCTGGAGGAGACTCTTGAGAGTCCCATGGACTGCAAGAAGATCAAACCGCTCCATTCTGAAGGAAATCAGCCCTGAGTGCTCACTGGAAGGACAGATCCTGAAGCTGAGGCTCCAATACTGTGGCCACCTCATGAGAATAGAAGACTCCCTGGACTCCCTGGAAAAGACCCTGATGTTGGGAAAGATGGAGGGCACAAGGAGAAGGGGACGACAGAGGACGAGATGGTTGGATAGTGTTCTCGAAGCTACCAGCATGAGTTTGACCAAACTGCGGGAGGCAGTGGAAGACAGGAGTGCCTGGCGTGCTCTGGTCCAGGGGGTCACGAAGAGTCGGACACGACTAAACGACTAACCAACAACAACAACAACATATATATATAGGGTGCCTACATTCTGCATGGACTTTGCATACTGCATGGACTTTTCAACAATTGCTTTGATAAAATACATATTTTGTTATGTGCAAATGGCTTTAGATACCTATTAGGTCCATAAATTACCATATATTCAACACAAAAAACAGCAACAATTTGTTGTTGACAAAGGACAGATGGACATCTAAAGTGCCCCATTATCTCCAGTAGCTTAGGGCCTCATCAAACCTAAATCCGGCCCTGCTCTCAGTCATTCTGAAATGAATGCATACAGTGGTACCTCGGGTTAAGAACTTAATTCCTTCCGGAGGTCTGTTCTTAACCTGAAACTGTTCTTAACCCGAGGTACCACTTTAGCTAATAGGGCCTCCCGCTGATGCTGCGCCACCGCCGCACGATTTCTGTTCTCATCCTGAAGCAAAGTTCTTAACCCGAGGTACTATTTCTGGCTTAGCGGAGTCTGTAACCTGAAGCATCTGTAACCTGAGGTACCGCTGTATTCTAATATCAAGCAGCACCCATACTGTGGTGACAAAGGAGGTATAAAAAATGCAGGTTCAAAGGTTTTAAATGCTTGTGCAATACAATTCCCATGAGCCAATAGCACCTCAATATACGCCTGGAGGACTGGTTGTTTAAAATACCAGAATTGCCTTTCTTGCAAGAAGGTGACAATTGGGAAATGTCTCTGGCGTGAGGGAGTTTGGCAAGGCTAATTGAAGGAACACCCCCATCCAATCCAATATCCCACCCGAAATGGGGCTTGGGTTGCCCCACTTGTGAAATTTAATTCTGAGCAGACATGCATAGGATCACATTTTAAAGTACCAAATAAATATTCCAAAACCGTATCTTTATCGATGAGCAAAGGTCCATCACCAAATCGTACAACGGTACAATAGAAAATGGTACCCTACTCAAAATATAATTAAAAACTAATAGCACAATCAATTATAATATATTTTACAACAATGATAAAAACTATAGCACTCATTATCCTCAAATGTATCCTACTCATTTACAATTCAACTCAACATATTGACAACAGAGCTGGCAGTCCCTGACTATCTGACTGTCTTCGTCCATGTTTATTATGATAAATTATGCTACCCAATTCCTTCTGTCCCACACAAAATAAAATAATATGTACTTTGACCATATTTCGCTTCTCCCTCTTTCAAATTCGGAACAAATATACTACTCTCTACAAAAATTCAGCAGTACATGCTATTGACATAGTATCAGGAATCTGGCCATCTCTCCTGCAACTTGAAAGGTTCGCAGTCAGTATTTCATTGCTTGTCTTCATGTTCAATCTCCTTCAAAGGAAGAAAATAAGGGGGAAATTGGACTTCTGTCACTAATAAAGTGCTACAAAAATTGCTGCTCAAAGGGTCTAATTGCCCCATTGGCACAGTGGTGTTATCTTGCTCAACGGGAAGAGATCAGGTCCTATGTTTTCCCTTGTACCGAATTTGTAAAGGGACTCTTAAGTAGGCCTCAAGAATACTTGCATGCAACGCAACGCAACACACAGAGAGAGCCATAAAACAGAAGAAGGAGCACAAAAGCCACAGGGAAGCCAAACACTTTAAAAGAAACAATAGGAAATTAGGTGTTAAGGATATAAAAGCCTGTTCCCTAACAATTTAATTGGGTAGCATGTCTGTTGCAGACATTACGGTTTAGGGCCCC
This sequence comes from Podarcis filfolensis, assembly GCF_964270895.1. Taxonomy (NCBI): domain Eukaryota; kingdom Metazoa; phylum Chordata; class Lepidosauria; order Squamata; family Lacertidae; genus Podarcis; species Podarcis filfolensis. Next base: position 10,106,377 of record NC_139606.1, on the reverse strand, counting down.
ATGGTTCAGACCAGCTCTCCAGAGAGAAGGACTGAGCTGATTTTTTTTTTTATTATTAGCAGCTGATATATTGTTGCATTAAACATGACAGGGTAATCAAGCGGAAACTGTAGGTTGCCCTAAAAATTATATACACAAACTTTGCTTTAATTTTAAAGTAGGGAAAGCAAATGTTTGCAGAAAGGTTTGGTTCACAACAGGTGTCTTTCAAGATATCACCCCCCCCTCTTTTTTTGAAATCTGCAGGTATGGGTTCCACTTCTATTTGCCCAACACCTGAATCCAGCCTTAGAGAACAACACACATTAATAATAATAATAATAATAATAATAATAATAATAATAATAATATTTATACCCTGCCCTCCCCAGCCAAGACCGGGCTCAGGGCAGCTAACAATCAATAATAAAAACAAGTTGATTAAAATACAACTTGAAAGCAAGATTAAAATACAACATTAAAACATTAAAATGCAGCCTCTTCACAGGAGGAGAAAGGAAAAAAGAAAGAAAGAGGGGGAAGGAATCAAATTGATTCTAAGCCAAAGGCCAGGTGGAACAACTCTGTCTTACAGGCCCTGTGGAAAGAAATCAGATCCTGCAGGGCCCTGGTCTCATGAGGCAGAGCGTTCCACCTGGCCAGAGCCAGTGTGGAAAAGGCCCTGGCTCTGGTTGAGGCTAATCTAACTTCCTTAGGGCCTGGGACCTCTCGGGTGTAGCTATTTATGGACCTTAAGGTCCTCCATGGGGCATACCGGGAGAGGCGGTCCCGTAGGTACGAGGGTCCTAGGCTGTGATGTACTTTCTCACAATCAAGAGGAAGCAAACAATCGGTACCATATATTTATCTCACATACTCATTAATCTGGAGCAGAATATGCCCTGGGTCAATTTTTTTGCCTCAGGATGGAGTCAGGATGGAGAACACACATAGGTATCATGAAAAAAACCCCCCAGCAACCTTGATCAACATGAGTGCCATGTGTTCATGATCACCGAACACGATCATGTTAAGGAGCACATTTTGGGCTGGATCTAGATTTACAGTACCCTTCTGTGAACAGAATAATTTCTTCTATTTGTGTGCCGGCAGTGGGAGACCCTTTTGAATCCTTTGTGTCAGAGGTGGGCAGAAGCAAAAGGCACCCGAGCAATAAATGTGACTTTTGTACAGTAGGCTAGTTTCTATTCACATTCTCACAAACTTCTCTGTCCTTCATCCAGGCAGTCCTCGACTAATTGCCACATCTATAGCCCGCTTCTCACTGATGTAGGAAACCTGTTTCACACTCAGTGCCCCTTCAAAGTTTAAGTAAGGGATCATTTGAGAAAGAACACACATACACACACACATCCCTGCAAATAGAAAACGAGCACAGTGGGGAGAAGGCTAGGTTGGGACCCTTGTTCCTAATTATGTAGAGGTCGTTTTTAAAATACTGCTGCATTTATTTCATCATGTGACTTTCAGACCTTCCGCCTGAGATGGTACCATCCAAGCACAGTTGAGTCACCTCAGTGAGGTTGCAAGACTGTCAGTTGTGATAGGATTCTCTCTCCTCTGGATGAATGAATTCAACAAATTTGGCTTCTCTGATTTTTACATTTTCCCAATCTTAAATCCAGTTATCCACATTTGCACATCCGTTTATGAATTTTTGCCTCTCACAATTTTTTCAGTATTTTTGCACGAATTTCTCTTACTATGCACATTGTATGTTCAATTTTCCATAGTATGCACATTTTTTACAAACCCAATTTCCCCTGATATGCACTTTATCTTTTAAAATGTATTTCTTATTTAGTTTTAAAACAAACATAAAGAGCATACAGAGTAAAAGCACACTATTGTCAAAACTCAAAAACACCAGTACTCCTTCTCCCTTGCAGCATCTACTGACTGTTCCTCACAACTCTATATGCACACCTTATTCTTGGATATGTATTTTTAAAAAACACATTTCTTGGTTAGAGAACTGCATTGCAAAGTTCAGACAAATGCGAATTTCAGAGGATGGCTTTGTTTTGGTTTGCATATAGTTTCAGAAAGTATGGATTAGGTAAATTCACCTTTAAATGTGAATTAAGTCAAATTTCTTCCCCATTCCTACTCTCACTCCCCCCACCCCTATTTCCATATTTACCGTATTTTTCGCTCCATTGGACACAGTTTTCCCCCTCCAAAAACTGAGGGGAGATGTGTGTGCGTCCTATGGAGCGAATGCAGGCTTGTACCATAGCCACGCACAACCCCTCCGGCAGGGAGAGGCTGCACGGGGCTATGGTTTCATTAGCTCCACGCAGCCTCTCCCGGCAGGGAGGGATTGCGCGGGGCTAAAGAGGAAGCCAAAGCAGCCAGCGGGATCCATCCCGCTCGCTGCCTTGGCTTGTGCCACAACCGCGCACAACCCCTCCAGCAGGGAGAGGTTGTGCGCAGCCTGTACACTGCTCTTTGGGGCTGGGGGGTGGGAGAGATTTTTTTTATTGATTTCCCCGTCTAAAAACTAGGTGCGCCCTATGGTCCGGTGCTCCCTATGGTGCGAAAAATATGGTATTTCAGAGAAGCCTGGATACTATCCACCACCCATTTGCCCAAATATTAAGACCAACTACTGCCTCCCTCTGCTTGGGCCCACCAGTCCAAGTGGTTAGACAAGCTGGTACCAAGCACTGGGTCTTTTCTGTGGTTGAACTCCCTTCAGGGATCTACAGCTTCACCACTGTAGACTTCCAAGAGAATGTCAATTTGTTGTTGTTGTGGTTGTTTAGTCGTTTAGTTGTGTCTGACTCTTCGTGACCCCATGGACCAGAGCACGCCAGGCACTCCTATCTTCCACTGCCTCCCACAGTTTGGTCAAACTCATGCTGGTAGTTTCGAGAACACTGTCCAACCATCTCGTCCTCTGTCGTCCCCTTCTCCTTGTGCCCTCCATCTTTCCCAACATCAGGGTCTTTCCCAGGGAGTCTTCTCTTCTCATGAGGTGGCCAAAGTATTGGAGCTTCAGGATCTGTCCTTCCAGTGAGCACTCAGGGCTGATTTCCTTCAGAATGGATAGGTTTGATCTTCTTGCAGTCCATGGGACTCTCAAGAGCACTATAATTCAAAAGCATCCATTCTTCGGCGATCAGCCTTCTTTATGGTCCAGCTCTCACTTCCATACATCACTACTGGGAAAACCAGAGCTTTAACTATACGGACCTTTGTTGGCAATACATAACTAAAAAAGAGAGCTTTGATCAAACACTGGCCTTCTTCAGTGGTATAATGAAATAAAACAGAAGGTCTCACATATACATATGGATATGGACAAGATGAACCAAGCCTCATAGGTTATAATGTGCAAGATATTGTAACTGTGTCACAATGATTTACCTGTAAATGAAAATACATATTTTTAAAAAATACAGTGGACTCTCGGGTTGCAAACATGATCTGTGTGGGATGCACATTCTCAACCCACCATGTCCGCAACTGACAGTGGCGCATCTGCACACTCGCGAGTTGCGATTTGGTCTTCTGTGCATGCGCAACTGCCAAAACCCGGAAGTAACCAGTTCTGGTACTTCCGGGTTTCGGCAGTCCGCAACCCGAAAAAACGTAACCTGAAGCATCTGTAACCCAAGATATGACAGTACAAAGAGTAAGTAACTATTCTGGTTCAAAAAGTGGCAAACAGTTACTAAGGCTGTAGTTTACCCATCCCAGACATTTCCCATAATTCCTTTGAGGGAAATAATGTGTTTTAAAGGTAAGGCGTGCACACAAATTTTGCAAAAAGCAGGCTCACCGCCCAACAGCAACTTGCCACACCCATGGGAAGGGCAAATTTGAAGAGCATTAAAAATAATCTTTTCAGAACCCCAAATCTGGGGAATAAATCAGAATGTAGAAAAAATAATAATACCCAAATTAAACCCTTAATAAAAAGTAGTCCAGAACAAACAGATTCTGTTAAGGCACCCACCCACTCACTCACTCTCCAGCTCTCTAGGACACTACAGAGAGATTAAAAATAAGCAAAGAGATTTGAATCAAATCTAAATTTTTGAATTGTATGGATCAGGAATGGGATGGGGGGAGAATACCCCATGGCTATGTGGTAGATGCAGTGGTTATCTGTCACCAGCATTCACTGTTTATCTGCCTAGCAAAATCCTTAAAAACTCTATCAGAGGAGCAGAGAGGTAGCTGATAATTTGCTGGTCTGCTTTGAGAGCAAAGCTCTTTTCCAAGTTCCACTTTATTATCTGCAGATCAAGAATGATGAGAGATTGGCTTGGCAGCGGCATCAAACCTCTTTCTCCCCAGGCCGCCACTGCTGCTGCTTGCTGCTGCTCCTGTTGTTGTTGTTGATTTTAGTTAGCCCCTGTGTTTATTTTTGCAGGGCCGAACCTTCCTAGCTGGCCACTGTGGTGTTGTATTGGACTTCTGCTCAAATTAAGATTTCCAGCGACAGCTGCACAAATATGCGCAAATTCAAACGAACAGAGTAACAGGAATATTGACTCTGTTCTTCCCAACGCCCTTTAGATGTGAATCTGAAAGGATTGAAGAAGCAAGCTTAACACTTCTGTGCTTGTCTTTACGGAGGAGGGGGGTAGTGGTGGAAGCATGTTTTTATATGGAGCTGTGTTGATTTAAAATCCTGCTCAACTTTAAACTCTCTTTGGCTAAAAGAATCTTTAAACATTTACCTCTTCGCTGTGCGGCTGGCTTAGCAATTCATTTATGCATGGACATAGTTTTTATCATTGATTTAGCACTGGAGCTGCTGCCAGAGGTTTCCCCTTGTCATTGTATTGCAGAGAATAGCAGCTGGCTGACCTTGGGCCAAATGTAGCTCCTTAAAAAGGGGAGGTTTGTCATTTGCTAACCTAGACAAAAAGGGACACAGGTGGCGCTGTGGGTTAAACCACAGAGCCTAGGACTTGCCGATCAGAAGATCGGCAGTTCGAATCCCTGCGATGGGGTGAGCTCCCATTGCTCGGTCCCCGCTCCCGCCAACCTAGCAGTTCGAAAGCACGTCAAAGGGCAAGTAGATAAATAGGTACCGCTCTGGCGGGAAGGTAAACGGCGTTTCCGTGCGCTGCTCTGGTTCGCCAGAAGCGGCTTAGTCATGCTGGCCACATGACCTGGAAGCTGTACGCCAGCTCCCTCGGCCAATAAAGCGAGACAAGCGCCGCAATCCCAGAGTTGGCCACGACTGGACCTAATGGTCAGGGGTCCCTTTACCTTTAACCTAGACAAAATTGTGGGCAGAGTGTTTTAAGAAGAAACAGAAGCTGTTCCAGTGAGAATGAGCAATAGGCTGCTTTTGGTGGGTGCTGGATGAGGAGGTTGGGAGTACAGTGGTACCTCGGGTTAAGAACTTAATTTTTTCTGGAGGTCCGTTCTTAACCTGAAACTGTTCTTAACCTGAGGTACCACTTTAGCTAATGGGGCCTCCTGCTGCCGCCGTGCCGCCAGAGCACGATTTCTGTTCTAATCCTGAAGCAAAGTTCTTAACCCAAGGTACTATTTCTAGGTTAGCGGAGTCTGTAACCTGAAGCGTCTGTAACCTGAAGTGTCTGTAACCCAAGGTACCACTGTACATAGCTTGCTGTGCTGCACTCGGCTAGATATATACAGTGGTACCTCGGGTTACATACGCTTCAGGTTACATACGCTTCAGGTTACAGACTCCACTAACCCAGAAATAGTACCTCGGGTTAAGAACTTTGCTTCAGGATAAGAACAGAAATTGTGCTCCGGCAGCGCAGCAGCAGTGGGAGGCCCCATTAGCTAATGTGGTGCTTCAGGTTAAGAACAGTTTCAGGTTAAGAACAGACCTCCAGAACGAATTAAGTACTTAACCCGAGGTACCACTGCACAGGGCTTTTTTCAGCCGGAACTTGCTGGAACTCAGGTGGGTGCCATTGCCATTATAAGAGAACAAGGGAGATGTTCGTGGTGAGTTCTGGCACCTCTTTTTCTAGAAAAATAGCACTATCTAGATATATATATATTGTTCCTATTCCACCTGCAAGAACAAATTCTCCCAGCACAGCTCTCAACTAAGAGGATAAAACACACACAACGAAATTGTCACTTGTGGTCCCTTCCAACTCTACAATTCTATGATCATATGAAATTACAAAAATGCACATAATAAAAAAATAATGTTCTGCCGGGAATGACTTTTTAAGTTTCAGACAGCTCCAGGGGTCAGTAATGCAGGGTGCTTTAAGGAACGGCAAAGAGACATAATAAAATTTATCTGGCAAGGGAAGAAACCAAGAATAAAAGATAAAATGTTGATTGATGCAAAAGAAAGAGGTGGATTCTTCCTGCCAGTTGTAAGACTATACTATGAGGCATCCTGTATTTGCTGGTTAAAGGAGTGGTTTTTATTGAAGAACTCACAGATTTTTGGATCTTGAAGGACATGATAATACATTTGGCTGGCGTGCATAGTTGTAGCATGGGAAAACTGGAATCCATAAAGGTTTCACCAACCATATAATTAGGAAAAATCTATACAGAGTATGGATAAATATAAAAACTTGCTGGAAAAGAAAACATCAATGTGGCTCTCACCAGTAGAGGCCATAGCAGTGGGGGTGGAGGGAGAGAATATGGAAGAGGACTGGGTAACTTCTAGGGAGTTGTTAATAGAGGAAGAGAGGGAGATTAAACTAAAAAGTTTGAAAAAATAAGTAGATTATTAGCAAGTTGGCTACGATATTGCCAACTAAATGAGACTTTTAAGATTGATTTAAAAATTGGCTTTACAGCTCAAACCTCACAAGGTCTTAGAAAAAGACCTTCTAAAAGATAACCAAAAGTTAATGTCTAAAATGTATAAATTATTATTAGAATTGGAAACAAAGGATGAAATGGTTAAATCATCAATGATAAATTGGGCAATGGATATAGGTTATAATCTTGATATGGCAGTGTGGGAAAGACTTTGGAAAGGAGATTTAAAATTTACAGCGTGCTATGCATTAAAAGAAAACTACGTGACTATGATGTATATAAATGGTATTTGATGCCTAGCAAGCTGGCAAGAATGTAGAAGCCTAAGTCCAATATATGTTGGAAGTCTAAAGAGAAAGAAGGTACTTTTTTCACATGTGGTGGCCCTGTGAGGTTGCAAAAGCCTTCTGGGAAATGATTTATAATGAATTGAAAAAAATGTTTAAAATAACTTTTCATAAAAAAACAGAAGCTTTCCTTTTAGGTATACCGTACTTGCAGAAGAGGTGCAGAAAGATTTTTTTAAAAACACAACTATTTATGCATGCTACCACAGCTGCCTGAATGATATATGCACAAAAACTGGAAAGAGGAACTGACCCCAAAATGAGACGATTGGCAACATAAAATTGATGGAATATGCAGAGATGGTGAAATGGAAGATTAAGAGATCAGGGTGAAAAACTCTTTGTAGCAGAATGGGGGGTGGGATTTTTGAATATATGAAAACAAACTTTGTTTAAACAATTAAAAACCTTAGCAGGGTTGATATAAACATGGGCAGTAAAGATTCTAAGGGAATCAAAAAGGATAAATGGGTAAAAAGGATAAATTAAAATATGCAGTAAGAATTTGATAGAAAAATAAGAAACTGCAAAAGAGGAGGGAGGGAAGTCGCAGAGAACATTATTGGATTTGTGTGTAATTTATATTTATTGTTGAATATTGTAAAATGGAACATGGAAAAGGATTTTTTTTAAAAAAAGAAGAATCAAAGTAAGTCCCTTAAGGCCTTATGAAGTAAGACCATTTGTTTAAAACTGAGTCCAAAGATTGGCAGAGAGGAGCCTTCACTAGGGAGGGAATTCCACAACTGTGCAGTCACCACACCTCAAGATTGGCATGGGATGTGATTTTTGACATTCAGCCTGACATGCTAGAGCTCACGGTAATAATATTAACAGAAATCAAATTTAGTTAATCCCTGACCCTCATAGTTACGGGCAAGCGAGCTAAGATAGCTGAGGATCAGTCAGAAGTCATGGACCACCATGTATGAGTCATAAATTCAGACTTCATCAACCAGACCCACCTTGCAGCTCAGGACATTTACCCTGGAAAGAAACAAGGAACAGATGTAGTGTTCTCTAGGTTGAAGAAAAATGCAGACACAAAGCCTCAAACTGGTGTTTCAAAAGTAGTAATTTATTACTACATGCAATTTGCTCGATGCGTTTTGATAGCAGTCTTACCGAGGGGCACAGTAATTAAGTCCATACGAGAAACCCTGCAGGATCTGGCCAAAGATTAATCTAGCCCTGCATCCTGACTTCAACAGCGATCAAACCAAATACTTCTGGGAAGCCCAGAAGCAATGCATGAAGGCAATAGCCTTCCCCTCTGCCCCCCCCAACAGGTATTTGGGGATGTTGTTGTTGTTTAGTCGTTTAGTCGTGTCTGACTCTTCATGACCCCATGGACCAGAGCATGCCAGGCACTCCTGTCTTCCACTGCCTCCCGCAGTTTGGTCAAACTCATGCTGGTAGCTTCGAGAATACTGTCCAACCATCTTGTCCTCTGTCGTCCCCTTCTCCTTGTGCCCTCCATCTTTCCCAACATCAGGGTCTTTTCCAGGGAGTCTTCTCTTCTCATGAGGTGGCCAAAGTATTTGAGTCCTTCCAGTGAGCACTCAGGGCTGATTTCCTTCAGAATGGATAGGTTTGATCTTCTTGCAGTCCATGGGACTCTCAAGAGTCTCCTCCAACACCATAATTCAAAAGCATCAATTCTTTGGCGATCAGCCTTCTTTATGGTCCAGCTCTCACTTCCATACATCACTACTGAGAAAACCATAGCTTTAACTATACGGACCTTTGTTGGCAAAGTGATGTTTCTGCTTTTTAAGATGCTGTCTAGGTTTGTCATTGCTTTTCTCCCAAGAAGCAAGCGTCTTTTAATTTTGTGACTGCTGATAAACATCATAGATAACTTAAAAATAGATTTTAAGATGAATGCAAGATGCTAAATACATGAATAGATGTTCATATTCAAGTAGAAGTTAGCCATGACACAGTATGGTAATACATAAACAATTCAGTTTATGATTTGTTTTAGAATTTGCATTCATTTCGACATCTTATGTTATTCTTTCTTTTTCTTTCAGTGACCCTGATGGAGATTTTTGGGAATCAAATCCCATTGTCCAGATGATGCAAAACAATCAATTCCCATTGAGCTTCTGTTTGGAGACTTTACTTTTTAATTTCAGTTTCCTGGTGTTAACCACCTCTCCCTTTTCCTTGTTCATTCTCTGGACAATGTGCCCTTGGAATTTGTAGATCTACAGTACAAATGCCAAAGAAGGCCAGCAAAGTGTAGGTAGGGACAATAAAATCACAAAGAAAATTGATTTAGTTGGGATTTAAAGGCAGAGCTACCAAATTTGCACTTTCCAATACAATAACTCAAAATTTGCACTTCTCTGAATTATCTGAAGGATTCAAGTAATGCTCATGAAAAGGCACTTATTAGGGTAACATGTGCACAATAACGCATATATTAGAGAAAATAACATGCCAAAAATGCAGTATATTGGGAAAAATGCTTTGCAAAAATGTGTATATTAGGCAAAATTGCACGATGGGGAAAAATTCGGACTAAAATGCTGTTGAATTTTCAGGATAGATTTTTAATTTTTTTTTTTAAAGCTGCAAATGAACGTGGAAAAGTGGGGAACCAAACTTAAGTCTGGGAAAACGAGTAACGAAAATCGACAGAGTCACCCATCCCTAAAGTAAGGTCTGTGTCTGACCTTATTTAGGCAACAGAGGTGTGAAGTGCCGAATGCCTTGTGATCTAAACATCAGCACCAACTCTCTCTCTAGCCCCCAACCTGTATTTTGACAGATGTCTTAATCTCTCAAGCGGCCTCCGTCTTCCTCGGTTCCCTCCAGGCACCATCTGCTCCCTGTTTCCAAAGTGGCACCTGACCACCAACTAGGTGCCAACTCTATCATTTCAAACCTGTAAAAATTAGCAAATGGTGGACAAATCCTGGGACTCCAACAGGGAAGCCATAAATGTCTGTAGCTGTTTCTGAGCGACACCTATGTTTTTTTGTACTGCTCAGCTAGCCCCATGGGACATGTGTTGGAAGCCATCTCTGTATTTTATGAGGCGCCAAAGGGCAGAACAGTCTCAGTTTGAGATTTGAATTTGATATGGAGAAACATTTTTGTTCTCTCACGTGCGTTTGTTCCACCGCCCAATGCCGAGGTAGGTTACAAATCCAGAAAACCAGGACTGAGCAAGGCCAAGGCTGATGCTTAGCCGTTCATAGTTTTCTGCTCTAGAGAGAAGTATGAAGACAACATTGCTTTGGCAATATTCTTGTAGTCCTTATGGCTCAAAGAGGTATCAAGCGGCTCAAATAACCCTAATGAAGAACTGCAGGACTTGGATGGCAATTCTCAGCTAAAATAAATGAAAATGAGCACAGCAACAAAGAGTAAACATATTGTTAAAAAATTGACTGTAAAGATAATGCTGAGAGCCTGAGGGCCCTGCTCCTGCCTCTCTCCACCTGGCCCAGGGCAGGGCCTGACACGTTTAATAAGGACTGCTTCTGCGGCTCAGCAGAGAGGGCTTCTTCTTTTAAATTGCTTTTAAATTGTATTTATATCCTCTAAAAAAAATGGTGTGTGTGAAACCTGCGAGATCAGAGATTCTTAGAAGACTGACGTAAATATATGGACTATTTGAAAAGTAATTGTGATGAACAGATCACGCTAGTAGGACTGCAAGAGGTTTTGTAAGGTGGATTATTTGAAATAATGCAAGAAAGACTAGGAAGAGATTTATTAGTTAAGGACAATTAAATGTAATATAAAATTAAGAAATGTAGAAAAGTGATAAAGAGCGGAAAATCCTCAGAGGTGTTGACGGAAGTCTAAAATATTGTATAAGATGAAAAATTATGTTGTATGATTGTTGGAACTTATTTTGAATAAGCCAAATATCTTCCAAACAGCTCTGGGGGGTTTTCTGGGTGATATGACTGGCACCACTGTCAAAGCCCTGGCTGACCTCTGGAACAGCCGAATGGCTCAGGCTATTGACACGATCACCCTTGAGCACCCTCTCAAGGGAATCCTTTGCAGAAAATCACGGTACCTGGAGATAGACAGGTCGTGTGTCCACAGTAGTGACCAATGGAGGAATGACCACTGGGAGGAGCACAGACAGAAGAAACACTACGATACATCTGCCCCAGCTGCAACAAAAAAATGCATCGTATTTTTCGCTCTATAGGACGCACTTTTCCCCCTCCAAAAATTAATGGGAAATGTGTGTGCGTCTTATGGAGCAAATGCAGGCTCCTTGGCTTCAGCGATAGCAACGCTAAGCCTCCGAAGCGCAGAGGGAGCGCTTCCTCTGTGCTCTGGAGGCTTCGCGTTGCTTTCGCTGAAGCCTGGAGAATGAAAGGGGTCGGTGCGCACAGACCCCTCTCGCTCTCCAGGCTTCAGGGATAGACTCTCCTGGCTTCAGCGAAAGGAACCTGAAGCCTGCGGAGCACAGCAGGAACTCGCGCTGCGCTCCGAAGGCTTCAGGGATAGCCGCCTGAAGCCTTCGGAGCGCAGTGGGAGGTCCCGCGGTGCTCCGAAGGCTTCGGGTTGCTTTCGCTGAAGCCAGGAAATCAAGACTCTCCTGGCTTCAGCAGAGAGGGAGAGCGGTGCAGCGCCCCTTCAGCGAAGCGGGAGAAGAAATGGAAGGGGCTCCATTTCTCCTGCCGCTTTGCTGAAGGGGCACTGAGCAGAGAGGGGGAGAATTTTTCTTTTCTTGTTCTCCCCCTCTAAAACAAGGTGCATCCTATGGTCGGGTGTGTCCTATAGAGCGAAAAATATGGTATCTCCCATTTCTACAGCCCCAGCAGGCCCTATAATTCTCCAATGGTTTGACTTCACACCCAAAGGTGCACATCTCCATTGTCTCCCGAGACAGGCGGATGCCAACAATAGTGATATTGATTTCAGTAGATCTACTCCCATTTCATTGAGTCTTATTAAAAATCCCAGAGATATAAAATGTACAATATGGTTTATATTACTGTAAAAGCAATAAAAAAGGTCATTTTTTTTTAAATCTAGAGATTTATTTAATACTCAGTAGAAATGCATGCTGCAGCAGAACTTGAGTGATACTTGTAAACACAACAAATACCGTTTGTGGAGTAGACGGGAACAATATTAAAGAATATAAAACTGTGTGAATAAAACGACAGTATAAACAGTACAATGAGAATGATTGGAAGACTCGTTTTGTCAGAAGTCTTTTTTATTTAAGTGTTTATTTAAGCATTAATTAGGAAGATTAAGTTTTTCTATGCATGTAAATCTGCTTTTTCTTCTTTCTTCTTTCTGTATTTTCTTCTTTTCTTTTTTCTTAATTTTTTCCCCTTTAATTTTCTTTTTGTAGTATGAGATTGTAAATTCTTTGTATATGTGTGTAATTTAAATTAATAAAGATTTTTTAAAAAAGAAAAAAAGAAAGAAATGCATGCTGCTAATTATTATATTTGCTTATACTACTTGGCTCTTTATGAGCATAAGAAACTTCAGGTAGCTTCCCCATTCTGAAAAGAACATCATGATTTAACAAAGGCCACCACTGAATATTTTTCATAAAATAAAATGTACCATTACTCTGAAGGTGACTAATCAAGACTTTTAAAGTATAATCTTTGTTTAAATATATACTAATAATAATACCCAACGGTTTCAATATCTTGTTAAGGTCTGCAAAATATTTGATGATCCTGCTGCGAGCCTGAAGCCTTTCTGCCTTATTAACAGCTCATTCATTTGGAAGCTGGCCGAAAATTTGAGAACCCTACTTTCCGCTGCCAATGTTATCACATCGCTCAGTGATCTCCTTTGCTCCAAGAAGCTGCAAATTTAAGATGCCTCATTGGCTCATCAACCTTGCTTAGCAAAACTTGTTTCCAAGTGGTTAAAAAGCGCAAAGTAGTGACTTGGCAATAAGCAAAACCCCAAGCCAGTATCAGATTGCCCTGCAGATCCATCTTGAATCATTCTCTTTTCACTATTACTTCAGCATCGTGAAATGTTATTTATTGGCAGAGTCTGCTGTTCAAGTCATGCCTAAGAGGAAAAGGGCAAACCTCTTGCCGATCCAGCAACTGTGGTGTTGCTAAACAAGAGGCTGGAACCACACGCTTCCTGCAATCAGACCAAGTATGGGCCATACTTTAAAGGTGCAAGAGTTGGAGACAGGGCCGTTTTTAGCATATGCGCCGCTGGGGTGCATATTTTGGACCCCAAAATGTAGTTTAGGTAAAGGGACCCCTGACCATCAGGCCCAGTCGTGAACAACTCTGGGGTTGTGGCGCTCATCTCGCTTGACTGGCCGAGGGAGCCGGCGTACAGCTTCCAGGTCATGTGGCCAGCATGACTAAGCCGCTTCTGGCGAACCAGAGCAGCGCACGGAAATGCCGTTTACCTTCCCACCGGAACGGTACCTATTTATCTACTTGCACTGGTGTGCTTTTGAACTGCTAGGTTGGCAGGAGCAGGGACCGAGCAACGGGAGCTCAACGGGATTCAAACCGCCAACCTTCTGATCGGCAAGTCCTAGACTCTGTGGTTTAACCCACAGCGTCACCCATGTCCCAAAATTTAGTTTAGCCACCCCCAAATTAACTTTTATTCAGCTTTTTTGGGAGGGGGAAAAGCCAAAGTTGTTGACCTTTTTAGGGGGGGGGCTAACTCAAAGTTTTTTTTGGGGGGGTCGCTCACCTGTAACAACAATACAGCGGAAACACTCCTTTTGTTTCCTGACTTGGCAGAAATATTTGACTCTACAGATTAACAGAATGACGGAGGAGGGGGGCAGAGACTTTCGCTCCATTGCTTTTCACTGCCACCAATTGAGAGAGTATACAGAAATGTATACAGTAGGTGTACATTTGGCGCTGCCCAGAATTTGGAGCCCGGGTGCCCTGCACCCCTTGCACCCCCAGGTAAAGACAGCCATGGTTGAAGAAGACCCACCAGATTTTGTACTGGGACCCCAATCGAGGGCATAAAACTGAGCTATGAGGCTCTGCCCGCATCCCAGTTATAACCCCATCTCAGGAACATCCATGTTTCTGCTTATTTAAGACTAAACAGAACAAAACGTAGGGACGCGGGTGGCGCTGTGGGTAAAACCTCAGCGCCTAGGACTTGCCGATCGCATGGTCGGCGGTTCGAATCCCCGCGGCGGGGTGCGCTCCCGTCGTTCGGTCCCAGCGCCTGCCAACCTAGCAGTTCAAAAGCACCTCCGGGTGCAAGTAGATAAATAGGGACCGCTCACCAGCGGGAAGGTAAACGGCGTTCCGTGTGCTGCGCTGGCTCGCCAGATGCAGCTTGTCACGCTGGCCACGTGACCCCGAAGTGTCTGTGGACAGCGCTGGCTCCCGGCCTATAGAGTGAGATGAGCGCACAACCCTAGAGTCTGGGAAGACTGGCCCGTACGGGCAGGGGTACCTTTACCTTTTTAGAAAAAAACGTGGTTAAATGAACTGCTCCTCTTTTGCATCTCACTAGGATTCTTGCTCCATCTCAGATTTGACACAAAATTGGAAACAGGCCTCCTTCTCACCTCCCTGTTTGTCTTATTTAGGCCTATCCTTGCTACTGCTTTTCTGCATTCAAATGCTCAGCTGATGAATACAGTGCAAGCTATTCGACCCTTGGGAAGTTGTGGACTCTCCTTCCTTGGAGGTTTTTAAGCAGAGGCTGGATGGCCATCTGTCAGAGATGCGTCTGCTGATATTCTTGCATTGCAGGGGGTTGGACTAGATGACCCTTGGGGTCCCTTCCAACTCTATGGCTCTGTGAATCTATGATTTCATGACCCCAAGCAAAACTGCCCCCTCGCATCAATTTACAGCCAGGAGCTTACAAAGAGCTCTGGAAATAAAAATGGTGTGGCTATTTGTCTCCTGGTGGTTTGAAGATAATTCTGAGTTTTCAACTCTAGCTCACATTCTAAGATACTTTATAAGGTGTCTTAGAAACAGTTTAGGATTCATTAGCCTGGTTCCCTAAGATTCATAATGACCATTCATCCCTGTAAGTCAGGAGTGAGGAACCTCTGGTCCGTAGGCCTAATCTGACCTGACAGACTCTCCCATTTGGTGTGAGGCTGTTTTGGGCATATTTGTTGTCATATTTGGGCATAATTGTTGTCATGAGGTGTGGCACAGCTTGTCTAAACGGGGGCCAATTGGTAGTAGCTGGAAAGCCCCTTTATTCAGAACTTCCCAAGCATCCGACCATCAGCTGACTGCCAGGTACTTAGCAACTGTTGTGCAAAGTGCTTTGCCGGCCCTATGGGACTTGCAAAATGCTTTATTCAGTACCTCTCAAATGCCAAACAACCACCTGGGCTTTTAGCAGCTGTCAATCACCTGACAGCATTATGACATTAGATGACTGATAGATGAATTGTCCAGCCCACCTGTCCAAGTCAGTCCACATGCTGATGCTGCTATGTTCTGTTTTTCAATATTGGATGGGGTCGGTTGTGTGGGTTCTTCCCTCCTTTCGCCACTTTCTGTCCTTGCCAGGTAAAGATCTAATGAGAAGGGTCCATGCCATTCCACCACTATCACCATCACCAAGCGATCCCAATATTCGCACTGCAGCAATATGGGTTCTGAAGCAGCTCCCACATCAGGGTGGGCATCTGTGAATGGAGCCTATATATCAGGGGCCAGCAACCTTTTTCAGCCATGGGCCGCTCCACCGTCCCTCAGACCATGTGGGGGGCCGGACTATATTTTGGAAAAAACAAACAGACACCAATTCCTATGCCCTACAAATAACCCAGAGATTCATTTTAAATAAAAGCACACATTCTACTCATGTAAAAACACCAGGCAGGCCCCACAAATAACCCAGAGATGCATTTTAAATAAAAGGACACATTCTACACATGTAAAAACACGCTGATTCCTGGACCGTCCGTGGGCCAGATTGAGGAGTCGATTGGGCCGCATCTGGCCCACGGGCCTTAGGTTGCCTACCCCTGCTATATTTTGTATAGAGCCAGTGTGGTGTAGTGGTTAAGAATGGTAGTCTCGTAATCTGGGGAACCGGGTTCGCGTCTCCACTCCTCCACATGCAGCTGCTGGGTGACCTTGGGCCAGTCACACTTCTCTGAAGTCTCTCAGCCCCACTCACCTCACAGAGTGTTTGTTGTGGGGGAGGAAGGGAAAGGAGAATGTTAGCAGCTTTGAGACTCCTTTGGGTAGTGATAAAGTGGGATATCAAATCCAAACTCTTCTTCTTCTTCTTCTTGTAGAAAGGGCACCAGGCTGCGATCCAAAGTCATGCAAGCAGGTGCATGCAAAGACAACATGACTTCTTTCTTCTCTTTCCCGGAACAGGCCCCTTTGTGCACCCCCAAATCTATCTTGGAGGGTTGGCTTGTTCTATAGGTCTTTGCCAGCCCACCCATGTAGCAGGCTCACCCCCAAGATGGGAAACCTGTATGGTTAGGGTTCCCAGTCAGGAGGACAGCCTACGTACATACAGCAGGATCTCCTCTGCAGATGTTTGCCCATAACGTGTGGACAGTCGTGGGAAGGGCAAGTTTGGGACTGACAACTGGGACTGATGATGGAGTTAGTCCAACATTACAAGGATCACAGGTTCCTCAAAGGCTGTGGGAATGACCTGGCTGGGTGGATCAGGACTGCTTGAATCTTTCAACTTTTTGTTGGTTTTCATGTAAATACAAGAACAATATATAACTGCAGTAGCTTGTCCAATGGTACATTAAGTTTCATATGCAGTACACAGTACACAAGCAATACGTTTATTTATGCATTATCAATTCAAGTATCCTCCCCACAGAGATTCTTGTGTTGTGGGTGGAATAAAAGTATCTTCTGTCTCATTTATAAAGGAAAAGAATGGAAGCCAAGTGTTTAACCTTGAAGTGCCTTTCTGTGGTGAATGAAGCGTTCCGATAGAGCCACATTCCAAATATTATTTACCCAGATTTCAATGGGGATTTCTATAGGTTGTTTCCAGAATTTGGCTATTGTTATTTGGGCTGCTGACAATAGAAAAAAAAATACTAAAATCTCTGCATTTAAGGTTATTGTTTAAATTTGAGTCTAATGATAACAAGGCAAGAGCCAAACTGAGTAGAGGGGTCTTCTGACTTTTTGGAGAGCTTACAAAATCTGCCTCTTCCAAAATTCCCATGATTGCTGCGTGGCTGCTGTGGTCCGTCTGTTGACTCAATTGTGCTGACTGATTCTTGTTGTACATTTGTTTTTATTGATACTTTTATTGTTTAAGTTTTCTGGAAGCTGCCATGAGCCTTCGGAAAGTAAAGTAGAAACAACATAAATTCAATAAGAGATAGTCATCAAAATCATTAACTTTTAAACTCATTGAAAAGCATCTAGCATGACAAGTTTCTACCTCTCTCTCTCTTGCATTTATGTCTTGCCTTTCTATAAAGATAATCAAGGCAGCTGTTAAGATGACCATCGCTTGTGTTGAAAAGCAAAGAAATGGCCCAGGAAAAGAATTCAATTCGTAATAAGATAATGCCACCCCGCACTTTTTAGGAACAATCCGAGAGACCTTTGGCAACAACATCTTTTTCAAAACCCTTTATCACAAGATAAGCATATCACAAATGTTTGCTGGCGTCTCGAAATCAGATAAGGGGTATAAAAAGGAGAGACTTCTGCCATTTTACATCTGCTTTTCTCCGTTTCAGACTTTCCATTTGGACTTGGCTGTTTTGATAATTTGCCATGCCACTAGAACAGGGAGAAGTATTTATCTTGCAACTCTCTTTATTAACTCGTTGTGTTTACGTATTTTAAATATTCTCTACAGATGGGACATATGGCAAATGCTGGCAGGCTGTTCCTCCGTTGCCTCTAAGATCCAGATGCTAATATCATTTCATAACTTGGCTTCCACAGCTCAGATCTGTACCCAGAAGATTCTGTTTTGAATTACCGTCGTATTTGATATTAATACTAAGCATACTCACAGCTGTCCTAGATTGCTGTTTCCACCCCTCCATGGGATTCTGCTCTCAGACAGTGGACATAACACTCTTCTGGGCTTGCCTCTCTAAAGTTCTCCACTTCAGCCAGAACTTGAATGTCGTGTCTACATCAGGGCCTAGTGCAATGTTACATACAGATGCTTGCAATAAAATCCCAAGCAGCCTTAAAAACAGCATACTGGAAGGGGTGAGCAATTTAGATCAGAGGAGCAGTAGTGTCAGAGCCAGTTCCAGGCTTGAGGGGGTTGCCTTTGTGACGTGTCCTCTGGTGGGCTCCCTCCTATTTCTTAGTGGTTTTTTTTTGGGGGGGGGTCAGCAGTAACAAGCAGCAAGCAGAGCGCTCTGAATCGGACCCAGTTGCTGACAGGCACCCTTTGAATTCTCCCCACAGGTAGACTCTACTCTGTGCAAAATGAAAATGGCGACTCAGGGGGGCTGAATGGGGTGCAGGTCAGTGAACTGACCTCTTTGTTTTTAAGAATCCTCCAGGAAGCCAGCAGTTGTGCCCTGAGAGGATGTGCACGGTGTCAGCAGTGATGCTTGGCCACTGGGGAGCCAGGCACAACCCCAGCCTTTCTTCTTCATTCTGACGACAACTGCTGAAATTACTCCAAGAGAATCTTGAAATGGCAGCGAGTAGGATCACAAGGGACACGGGTGGCGCTGTGGGTTAAACCACAGAGCCTAGGGCTTGCCGATCAGAAGGTCGCGGTTCAAATCCCCGTGATGGGGTGAGCTCCCTTTGCTCGGTCCCTGCTCCTGACAACCTAGCAGTTCGAAAGGACGTCAAAGTGCAAGTAGATAAATAGGTACCACTCCGGCGGGAAGGTAAACGGCATTTCCGTGCACTGCTGTGGTTCGCCAGAAGCGGCTTAGTCATGCTGGCCAGATGACCCGGAAGCTACCTCGGCCAATAAAGCGAGATGAGCGCCGCAACCCCAGAGTTGACCGCAACTGGACCTAATGGTCAGGGGTCCCTTTACCTTTACTTAGGATCAAAGGTATAGAATCATGGAACTGGAGAGCTGGAAGGGACAACAATGGACCTCTAGTCCAACCCCAATGTGCGGCTCAAACTCACAACCCTGAGATTAAGAGTCTCGTGTTCTACCAACTGAGCTATCCCACTCTCTCTCTCTCTTCCAGGCCCCTTTTTCCTGCTGGGTGGCCCTTATTTAGCTGGTCAAATCTCTCCTCCCCTGTGATGACTGATCCATGCTGCTACTCTCCTGTGCTTAATAGGGATTTCCATTAAAATCACAGGAGCTGAAAGGGAGGTGTACATTTCTCTCCTCTCTGCAATCCCACTTGTGCTGTGGAACAGGTCAGAATGGTTAAAGTGGGACTGTTGTTGTTTAGTCATTTAGTTGTGTCCGACTCTTTGTGACCCCATGGACCAGAGCACGCCAGGCACTCCTGTCTTCCACTGCCTCCCACAGTTTGGTCAAACTCATGCTGGTAGCTTCGAGAACACTGTCCAACCATCTCGTCCTCTCTTGTCCCCTTCTCCTTGTACCCTCCATCTTTCCCAACATCAGGGTCTTTTCCAGGGAGTCTTCTCTTCTCATGAGGTGGCCAAAGTATTGGAGCCTCAGCTTCAGGATCTGTCCTTCCAGTGAGCACTCAGGGCTGATTTCCTTCAGAATGGAGAGGTTTGATCTTCTTGCAGTCCACGGGACTCTCAAGAGTCTCCTCCAGCACCATAATTCAAAAGCATCAATTCTTCGGCGATCAGCCTTCTTTATGGTCCAGCTCTCACTTCCATACATCACTACTGGGAAAACCATGGCTTTAACTATACGGATCTTTGTTGGCAAGGTAATGTCTCTGCTTTTTAAGATGCTGTCTAGGTTTGTCATCACTTTTCTCCCAAGAAGCAGGCGTCTTTTAATTTCGTGACTGCTGTCACCATCTGCAGTGATCATGGAGCCCAAGAAAGTAAAGTTTCTCACTGCCTCTCTCCACAGAGAGTATTTCCGACTGGTGTTGTAAGAGACAAAACCAACTTAGTTGAACAGAGAGATATTTCTCTAGATACTTTTACAACGTATTTATTTTCCTCTTTTCACAGAGTTGGAGCATTTAAGGAGAGAAAGACAACTACTTCATGAGTTGCAAGCAAGCTCAAAAGACAAAATTGATTTCCATTTGGTGTCAGAATCCTGGCATTTTATCTGTCGGAAACAGTAAACATAATTATGAGGATTTCCCTTTATCCTTTCAAGTGCTGTCCTTCCACTCCAAATTGTGCCGGGAGTTTGCTGCAGTAAGGAAATGCCAGGCAGATAACAACCGGCCGTCTACAGCACTCTCGGGTCTTTGTGAGTGACGTGCAAACAGATTAATCCACTCTGTAAATCAAAGGGCACTGCTCAAAAGATGCATCTAGCTTGATGTCTCTTTGCCTGACTCAAAGTTGTTCTCTTCATTAGAACAAAAATAATGATGAGGTGATATCTAGATCAAGCACCATTCAGTGAGGTTAGATATGATTAAAGGTAAAGGGACCCCTGACTATTAGTTCCAGTTGTGACTGACTCTGGGGTTGTGGTGCTCATCTCGCTTTACTGGCCGAGGGAACCGGTGTATAGCTTCCGGGTCATGTGGCCCGCATGACTAAGCTGCTTCTGGCCAACCAGAGCAGCGCACGGAAACGGTGTTTACCTTCCCGCCGGAGCAGTACCTATTTATCTACTTGCACTGGTGTGCTTTCAAACTGCTAGGTTGGCAGGAGCAGGGACCGAGCAACCCCATCGCGGGGATTCGAACCGCCGACCTTCTGATCGGCAAGTCCTAGGCTCTGTGGTTTAACCCACAGCACCACCCACGTCCCTTTAGATATGATTAGCCCCCTGCCAATCAATGAAAACAGGAGAGTGCTACAATCCTGTACAGGACATCTGAGAAGTAAGGTCCTGTGAGCCTCCCTGAATTCAATAGGATTTACTCTTGAGTAGAAATATTAGGCTTGTGCCGTTAGTCCCCAGTGGGTACATATAGGATGGTAACCTATAGGACAGTGTTGTAGCAACATTTTAGGGCCTTAAAACAAATGTGTGTAGCCTGGTGTTGTGTTATTCTTAACACAAAACAAATTACAGTGGTACATCGGAAGTCGAATGGAATCTGTTCTGGAAGTCTGTTCAACTTCCAAAACCTTCAGAAACCAAGGCCAGGCTTCCGATCAGCTGCAGGAAGCTCCTGTAGCCGATCGGAAGCTGCGGAAGTCGCGTCAGACGTTTGGGTTCCAAGGAACGTTTGTAAACCAGAACATTCACTTCTGGGTTTGCGGCGTTCGGGAGCCAAAACGTTTGACTCGCAAGGTGTTTGGGATCCAAGGTATGACTATCTAAAATGTATAAGAAGTTCCTAACAATTTCTGGAAGTGTAAACAAGGTAGGTGGATCTTTTATATATACCGTATTTTTCCGTGTATAAGACTAGGTCCCCCTCCCCTAAAAAATAATGTCAAAAATTTGGGGGCGTCTTATTCATGGGGTCATCTTCCCCCATTTTCTTAAATTGGAGTCCCCAAAAATAGGGGGTGTCTTATACACAGGGGCATCTTATAGACGGAAAAATACAGTGGTACCTCGGTTTATGAACTTAATCCGTTCTGGAAGTCCGTTCTTAAACCGAAACCGTTCTTAAACTGAGGCACGCTTTCCCAATGAGGCCTCCCGCCACTGGTGCCCTTTCACCATTTGGATTCTGTTCTTAGACCAAGGTAAAGTTCACAAACCGGGACACTACTTCTGGTTTTGCGGAGTTCATAGACCAAATAGTTCGTAAATAGGGCTGTTCTTAAACCAAGGTACCACTGTGTGTATATGTGTGTGTGTGTGTGTGTGTGTGTTGGACTTGCAAGAAAGTGAAGGTATTTTGGGAAATGATACATGACCAGATAGAAAAGATCTTTAAAACAAGTATACCAAAAAAGGCATGAAGAATTTCTGTTAGGGATTATACGAGTTTTCTTGGCTGGAGTGCTCTAGTTATGGAACACCCCAACTCCCCAAATCAGGCCAGTCTCTTCCCTTGGAAATGTCAGGATAAGACATTTCTGCTTGAAGGGGCCTTTGAACAATAGCAGGGACTTCTGATGTGAATTGTTATCAGGGAAAGGACTGAATTATACACTTCTAATTTTAATTGGAGCTCTAGTGATTTGTGCATGTTGGTTTTGTGTTTTTCCATACCCGCCCTGTGGACATGTGGCAGAGGGTGGGATGTACATTTCTTAAACGATAAATACACAAGTCTATGGTGTCATTAAACCAACATATGTATTTGGGTTAGGAAGAGGAGATGCAGCCAAACCTCAGGTGGCTGGGAAATGAATGTCATCCGAAGCTCTGCATGGTACCCATGTGCTCATTGCAGGCTTTGAAAAAGCAGCTTAACAGGATCAGGAGTATTCAATCGATTCACTTTTGCACATATACTTTTGATGGAAGACGAGATTGTTTGATGCAGCTGAAATGGTTAATATATATTTTTTTCTAGAATTATTAAAAATGTTTTAAAAGAAGGGAAATTATTTATTTATTTTGACAATTTATTTTTTTAATTTTTTTATAATGTTTAAAATTTTTATTTTTTACCAACAACCAAAACACAAACAGTGAAACCCCCCCAGGCGTCTGACACATTGGGTATACATAATCAATAATAACACATTCAAATCAACCATATTTACAATTTTATATACGTTAACACTCCTCCATCCACAGGGTTTATTTAACCTTTAACATTTTAATTGCCCCAAATTGTTCAAACCTACCCAAATAATTCAATATCTTCTCAAACCAATCCTCCTCTTTCTCACTGACCTTAAACTCTTTCATTCTGTGTATCTTCACAGTTAGATATTCTAAAATTATAATATTATTCAGTTCTTTCCTCCCTTGGTTCACCCCCAGCTGTTCTGCATTTTTCCAGTTACTCGCTATAACCTGTCTGGCTGCAGTTACCATCAGTTTTACCCATTTACATTCCTCTTTTTTTTTAACTCGGTGCTACTCAATTTATAAATGATTTAATTAAAATTGTCGTTACCGTAAGCTGTATTTATTGATTTATTATTTAAAATATTTCAATTGAACAAAATAAAATAGAAAGTTTTTAAAAAGCAAAAACAAAAATAAAATTAAAAAGGTATATTATATATCACTATATACAAACAACTGGGGTCACGAAGAGTCGGACACGACTAAACGATTAAACAACAACAGCAACAATCCCCCTATGCTTGTCTACTATAGAAGTACAGTGATACCTCGGGTTAAGTACTTAATTTGTTCCGGAGGTCTGTTCTTAACCTGAAACTGTTCTTAACCTGAAGCACCACTTTAGCTAATGGGGTCTCCCACTGCTGCCGTGCCGCTGGAGCACAATTTCTGTTCTCATCCTGAAGCAAAGTTCTTAACCCGAGGTACTATTTCTGGGTTAGCAGAGTCTGTAACCTGAAGCGTATGTAACCCGAGGTACCTCTGTATATAAATATTATTATCCAAATACATATATGATTATTTATAACCTATTATGTTTTTTATAAACTCATTCCAAATATAAAAAAAATTAACAAATTGTCCAGTATCACCTTAGAGACCAACTAAGTTTGTTCTGGGTATAAGCTTTCGTGTGCACGCATACTTCTTCAGATACAGTGAAACAGAAGTCACCAGACCCCACCCTCCCACTATATATAAGGGTGTTTTTTTAATTTATTTCAACTGCCTTAGACCAACATGGTGACCTACCTGAATCTAGAATTCCAAATATAATTATACTTGTCCATACATGTCTACGTCTATTAACAATGCATTCATATGTTGTGAGTCTAGCCATATCTTCATCCTTTGACTGAATTATTATCTTTCCGACCGTAGTAAGGGTACGAAGAATCCATTCATATTGTCCAGTTGCCAAATTTCATATAGTAGGTATGTCATTCAAAATGATATTTTCCTCTGAAAATTGTAACTGTACTATAAGCTGAACAAATACAATAGAGACAGAACCAGTTAAGAACTCAGTATAAAATCAGAGATGTCTTAAAACGCTTGCAGAGTTGAAAAAGGCTTCACCAGGGGATGAAAGTCCAATGTCTGATCACAGCTGGAAAAGAGTTGCACAAACAATTGGGCTGTCAATACTGAACTCAGAGGCTCCTGGTGGAAACAATCTGGTTGTTTTATTGGCTGAAGTTGATACTGCTGCCATGTATTTTAATTACAGGCCACCTTTCAGACCTGCTTGCCCAAAGGAAAGGTAGAAATTCAGGGGGAAAGTTATATTACCCACTGAGTTCCCCCGTTGAGGTCATCTTCAGAGGGCCTCCTACTTGTGCAGAACTTGCAGGTGTATGTCAGGCAACAGCCAGGAACGGTACTAGGCATGGGAGGAAAAAATCAATTTTGTCTGCATTTTTATGAGAAACTACCTAATTTGCCTGTTGTCTTTGTCCATGGAGTTTTCTTGGCAGGGATACTGGAGTGGCTTGCCGGTTCCTCCTCCAGGTGGATCACGTTTGGTCAAAACTCTCCACTACGACCTGTTCATCTTGGGTGCCCTGCTCGGCATAGTTCATAGCTTCTCTGAGTTATTCAAGCCCCTTCGCCACGACAAGGCAGTGATCCATGAAGGGGATGTTGTCCATTGATGCTTTTGAATTATGGTGCTGGAGGAGACTCTTGAGAGTCCCATGGACTGCAAGAAGATCAAACCTCTCCATTCTGAAGGAAATCAGCCCTGAGTGCTCACTGGAAGGACAGATCCTGAAGCTGAGGCTCCAATACTTTGGCCACCTCATGAGAAGAGAAGACTCCCTGGAAAAGACCCTGATGTTGGGAAAGATGGAGGGCACAAGGAGAAGGGGACGACAGAGCACGAGATGGTTGGACAGTGTTCTCGAAGCTACTAACATGAGTTTGACCAAACTGCGGGAGGCAGTGGAAGACAGGAGTGCCTGGCGTGCTCTGGTCCATGGGGTCACGAAGAGTCGGACACGACTAAACGACTAAACAACAACAACCTAATTTGCACTTCTTGAACCGATACACAAACCGAAACACAACACAATCGATACACAAACCACTACCCTTTTGAAATCCATGCTTCTTACAAATCTCACAGTGTAGTTCTCCAGTCCCAAAAACTTGTAGCAAAGAATGCATTACACTTGGGAAAACTCAGCATAAAAACATTAGCGAAAATGCATGATATTGGGAAAAATCATTTGCAAAAAATGAGTATGTTGGTCAAAACTACATACAAGAATGTGTTTGTTAGAAGAAATCCATATTTAAAAGCTTCTCTCTCTCCCCCCTCCAAATATGGTTCCAATGTATGCTACAGAATTTTCCTCCTTACTTGACATCAGCTAACATGTGATGGTATTCATCCATTGAAAATAGTGTCCGGGTGGAATTGCTGAAAATTAGTTAAAATCTCTGGGAAAACCAAGGAGTATGGCAACCCATGTAGAAAATGTTGATTTTTTTTGCCGAATTTCCTCAAAAACATCTCAAAAACTTCAATTGTTGGGAGATTTCACAAACAAAAAAAGCTCAGTCCAAATTTTCATTTTTTCAAATATGGAAACCCTATACTAGGCTATTTTTCAGCTTCTTACTGTGATGGATATTCTAGAATTTTATTTTTATCTGAACATTTTCTATTTTCATTTTTTATTTCTGTGCACTTCTTGAAAATAGCAAAATGGCAGGCTGGATTTAAATATTTTCATTGGTACACAGAACAAAGAGAAAACAAACACTGTCAACTCATAAATGTGCACCTATCACAACCTGGCAAACAGAAAAGTCAGTCTTTAAAACAGCCAAAACTAAATATATATTTGTAAAAAAACGGGGGGGGGGGGACAAAAGACATCATTTAAATAAAAAACACACACAGCCAACAACCTCCCAGTGGCTTTTAAATGGCAGCTCCTTGTTTCCCAGCTCAACAAGCTGCTATCAGCCTATCTGGCTGGTGTTTGCTTATATATGCTTAGATGCAATCAAGTCTGTTTAAAAGGAAACAGCTCTCTCTGTTTCCCAGGATCCAAGCAAAGCTCAAATTAAGTCCATCATCAATAAGCTCCTTCCTCAGCAGAGCTCCTTACCCTAACCATCAGACTCTTGGCAGTATCACCCTTCTGGGTTTGTTGTATTTGGATTCGAGATTTTCCTTGACCCCAAAAGTGACCGTGAAATGCTAAAAGTATTTTCTTTACTTGCTAAGGAAAACACGGCGGATTTTATTTAGTTATTCAGGGCTCCTCAACCATTCATCTGTCACTTTGTGATTTCTAGAGATTGTATCTGTGGCATTGTGTCTTCTCTCAGCCGGGGTCCCCCTACACTGTGCTTTGGGTGTGAAGAGAGTTGTCCTAATTTCTTTGTCCTGAAATTGAGGGAAGAGAGGGGGGGTGGAGAAAGGAAGAAAATTCCATTCAAACTCCCAATCCAAAGTCTTCTACTCTAGACATTCTTTGGAGGCTTGATAACATATTTCATCATGTAGGTTTTCCTACAGTTTTTAAAAACAACAAGCTAGCCATTTCGTTGCTGATTTTTCGGGCGTTTTATGAATACCCTCCAGCACGTCTCTGATGAAAATAGGGATGTCCTATTCCATGATGATGATGATCTGAAGGCAGCCCTGTTTAGGGAAGTTTTTGATATTTAATGCTGTACAGTGGTACCTGGGGTTACAGATGCTGCAGGTTACAGATGCTTCAGGTTACAGACTCCGCTAACCCAGAAATAGTACCTCAGGTTAAGAACTTTGCTTCAGGATGAGAACAGAAATCGTGCTCCGGCGGCACGGCAGCAGCAGAAGGCCCCATTAGCTAAAAGTGGTGCTTCAGGTTAAGAACAGTTTCAGGTTAAGAACGGACCTCCGGAATGAATTAAGTACTTAACCCAAGGTACCACTGTATTGTTTTTTAACACTCGATTGGGAGCCGCCCAGAGTGGCTGGGGAAACTCAGCCAGATGGGCGGGGTATAAATAATAAATTATTATTATTATTATTATTATTATTATTATTATTATTATACCCCACCCATCTGACTGGGTTGCCTCAGCCACTCTAGGCGGCTTCCAGCACATATAAAAACATAATAAAACATTAAAGGTAAAGGACCCCTGACAGTTAAGTCTAGTCGCAGACAACTCTGGGGTTGCGGCGCTCATCTCGCTCTATAGGCCGAGGGAGCCGGCATTTGTCTGCAGGCAGTTTTTCCGGGTCATGTGGCCAGCATGACTAAGCTGCTTCTGGCAAAACCAGAGAAGTGCACAGAAACACCATTTACCTTCCCGCCTATTTATCTACTTAATTTATCTACACTTAATTGATGCAACAAAAAACAGCATAAAAAACAGTATAAAATGTGAATAACAATAACTTCAGAATTCAAAAATCAATATAGGGGGGAAATCCGTCCAATAAACATTAGATGATCACCAGGGCTAGCTGGCTAAATTAGTCCTATTTGGGCCAGCGAGGAGACCAGGGGAGAATTAGCTGTGGGATCCCAGAGTGGGTAATCTTCATAAAAAGGGGGAGGGGGAGGGAAGGAAGGGAAATAAAAGATCAGGCTAAGTTCAAATTGAAAGCCAGGTGGCATAGCTCTGTCTTACAGGCCCTGCGGAAGGAAGTTAAATCCTGCAGGGCCCTGGTCTCATGGGACAGAGCATTCCACCAGATCGGAGCCATCACTAAGAAGGCCCTGGCCCTGGTGGAGGATAATCTGACTTCCTTAGGGCCCGGGACCTCTAAACTATGGTTATCCATGGGCCTTAATGTCCTCTGCGGGGCATACCAGGAGAGGCGGTCCCATAAATATGAGGGCCCTAAGCCACAAAGGGCTTTAAAGGTCAAAACCAGCACCTTAAACCTGACCCTGTACTCCACCGGGAGCCAGTGCAACTGGTAAAGCACTGGGTGAATATGCTCCCATGGCAGGGACCCCGTGAGGAGCCTCATTGCAGCATTCTGCACCCGCTGGAGTTTCTGGGACAGTTTCAAGGGCAGCCCTGCGTAGAGCGAGTTACAGTAGTCAAGCTTGGATCACTGTGGCCACGTCGGGGTGGGAAAGGTAAGGGACCAACTGCTTAATGCGGCGAAGGTGGAAAAATGTCCATGGAAAGGGAGGCGTCAAGGATTGTGGGATGGCCACATTCCTTGGCATGACCCTGATGCAATTTTATTTTACACCAAATAAAAAGGTAAAGGTAAAGGGACCCCTGACCATTAGGTCCAGTCGTAGCCGACTCTGGGGTTGCGGTGCTCATCTCGCTTTATTGGCCGAGGGAGCCGGCGTACAGCTTCCAGGTCATGTGGCCAGCATGACTAAGCTGCTCCTGGCGAACCAGAGCAGTACACGGAAACACCATTTACCTTCCCCCTGGAGCGGTACCTATTTATCTACTTGCACTTTGACATGCTTTCAAACTGCTAGGTTGGCAGGAGGAGGGACCGAGCAACGGGAGCTCACCTCGTCGTGGGGATTCGAACTGCCGACCTTCTGATCAGCAAGCCCTAGGCTCTGTGGTTTAACCCACAGCGCCACCCGCATCCCTTATATACACCAAATACCTGAGCCTAAATTCCACCTATACCTGTAATCAGTAAAGTTGTGGCCATTTTTTATCTCCCTCATTGTCTGAGTTTGTTCTCTCACACCACTTAGGACTCGCTGCCTGCGGGAGGGTATCACTGCGACTGGTACCGCAATAGTTTATCCACTTTGTCACCATTTTCTCTTGATGATATAGAGCATCTGCCTGGGGCCAAACAATCGCAGTATCAACATCTGGCAGCTAAAGCATCCTGGCAGCTATTTGGCCAATTGGTACCCATTGGCCAGGCCAGGCCTCCACTGATGTAAGTCACCAATGAAGTCCTGCTGGCAAAATAGATCTCTCGCTCCCAGAGGAGAAAAACAACTTCTGGTGAACTCTTAATGGCCACTGCTTGCATCAGCACCAGCTTCCCTTAGAGAACTCCTGCGTAAAAACGGAATGCAACGTTTTATAGCTCAGTTACAAGTGCTGCACAAAATCCTTGGCAACATTCTGTCCATTCAGAATTGGCCCTGGCTCTAGATCGGAGTTTTATAGCTAAACAAAACCCCGAAGTCCGTTCCAGTGATGGATTTGGGAGATGGAAATATGGATGGACACTGCTGAGGTTCACAGCGCAAACCTATAGGTGTCTACTCAGAAGTAAGTCCCACTGAATTCCATGGAACTTACTCCCAACTCCCAAATAAATGCATATAGGCTGAAATCCTACACCAACTTACCTGAGAGTGAGCCCCACTAAACTCAATGAAGCTTACTTCTGACATGCTCAGTTAGCTTAGCTTAGATCACAAGAACTGTGATGGCAGAGAAAGTACTATTTAAAATCCTTAAAATGATTCATCTCAAGGGACGACTCCTCCGTTATTTGAATCACACTAGCATCCATTCCTGGCTTTTTACGTGTATGATTTTTAAAAATCCCCTGGAGACATAGCTGTCAACTTTTCCCTTTTCTTAAGGGAAATTCCCTTATTCTGAATAGGATTCCTCTCAAGAAAAGGGAAAAGTTGACAGCTATGCCTGGAGATTCACTCCACCCACTAGTATTTTTCTGACCTTTTATCCTTTTCCATATCATCTACCTCAAGGCTCTGTTTCTCCCTCCTGTTAACCTTCCGAAATGGGGTCATGTTCCCTTTCTTGTAGTTCATCCTCATTCTCTCTCCCCTTTCCATCCCATTTCAAGTCACCTTCTCTTTATCCATCTCATCTGTTTTGCAACTGGTGATCAAAACACAGCAGCCTTTCAAGGTGAGAATTTCTAAAAGAAATAATGGGTTTAAAGGGGGAGGGAGGAAACAGCCCTAAAGGTAAGGGGACCCCTGACCATTAGGTCTTGTCACAGTCGACTCTGGGGTTGCGGCGCTCATCTCGCTTTATTGGCCGAGGGAGCTGGCGTACAGCTTCTGGGTCATGTGGCCAGCATGACTAAGCCGCTTCTGGCGAACCAGAGCAGCACACGGAAACTCTGGAGTGGTACCTATTTATCTACTTGCACTTTACGTGCTTTTGAACTGCTAGGTTGGCAGGAGCAGGGACCGAGCAACGGGAGCTCACCCCGTCACGGGGATTCGAACCGCCGACCTTCTGATCGGCAAGTCCTAGGCTCTGTGGTTTAACCCACAGCGCCACAGCCCTACCAAGGGACAAAAAAGAAAAAGAAAAAAAAGATTTCAATCTCTTAGAATATATCACCCATTGTTCCAAAGTCCTGAGATGCGTGGCAGGTATTAATAATGAACACTACCTTGTAACAGTCTGATGATGAGATGCTATCTGAGCAGACTCCCCCCCACCAAATAAATGTATATATAAAATCAAGCTTTCCTGCACTGCTTGCCTGTACCAGGTAATAATACACTCTCCCCATTGCTAGCTCTTTGAAAGCATCTGATTTCCTGTTCCAGGACTCTATAAAAGGTGCCATGTTGATTCCTAAACTTGTACTTCTATTACCAACAGCATCAGCTGCTAGGCCAATAGTCTCCGGAAGATTTCTTGGGTTTTTTTGGAAAGAAAAGACATTGGACATTCCCCAATGGTTCATGCGTTTAATAAACCAGCAGAGGGAGCCCTTAGTTACTAATGCGTTAAAAGAAACATGTTTGCATTGACAATATAGCTAAACTATAAGGATGACGAGACACTTCAGGGTTTTGGTACTACGAGACGCTGTGGTATTCTGACAGGTCTGAGGATCAGGAACAAGTCAAATACTGCAGATACCCAAACGTCCCTCTAAAAAACAGCAGTTGCGCTTTAAAGGAAATAGATGGGACAAATATGCAAGTCTCCCAAACTTGTGCTCCTTTTAAAGGCTTTGTCTACGTAAAGACACAAAAGCTATTGGTTTTTAACTAGGGATGCATGAAAACTAAAGCATTTTCCTGTCTGCATTCAGCAGCACAGAACTATTTTCTTGCATTAAATACAGTTTCTTTTAAATAGATATCTATTTATTTTCATTCACCCCCACCCCCAATAAGCCAGGATAGTCTACAAAGGGCCACATTTCTGGGAAACATCCGAAAGGCTACAGGCCAGGGATGGGCAGGGACAGAGTCAAAACTGGGAGAAGCAACACATGTAAGGTTGTGCCTTTCTACAGTAAGCTAGTTTCTACACCACCTGCCCCGACTTCCATCCAGACACAAGTGAAAAGCTTTACCTATCATGGACTAACTGGAAGAAGAGGAATGGTGAGAGGAACCGGCTAGAGAAACTCCAAAGGCAGAAGGCTCAGAGCCTGGGGAGTGGTGGTGGGACAATGATGAGTGGCCAGTGGGAGAAGAGGGAGAAGACTAGGAGGTATCAGAAGCTGAAGAGGTAACAGGGCTTAGTGAGCTGGGAGAGTCTGTGGCAGAGAAAAGTCCAGAATCAGAGGTAGAAGCTGAAGCAGGAAGGTGGGAGAGAGGCCAAGAGGCAGAGATGTGTAGGGCTGATGAAGAGTCTCCCCCTTGGCTCCCCTTCCTCCTTGTCTCACAGAACCAGAAGAGGCATGAAAAGGGCAGAGGAGAGGTTGGCTGCACGCAGGCACAGTCCCTGATTGCATAGGAAAAAAACCCTGGAGAGGAAGGGACTTAGGCAACTGTGGAGAGGAAGGGACCTTCAGTTTCAGCAGCAGCTAATAAAGAGTTAACGTCACCTTGCACAGTGTGATTTACTGCTGGCTCACCTCTGACATTATCCTAGATTAAGAATATGTTTTGCCAGGTAAAAACACTTGGATTGTCAAGCCGGGCTGATGAGGGATGGGGTGGTGGGGTGAGATTCCAAGTGCCAGGAAGAGCCACAGTCAGCCTATAGTCCATAGGCCACCCCCACCCCCCAGTTTAGATGGCCCATCCCTTGTCCATTTTATCCTTGCAACAGGGCTGAGTGAGGGTACGTGTTACATTGGGGGGGGGGAGCTATTTGTAAAAATGTGCACATTAGGATGCGATGCAAGTATTAGGATAGTGATAGTGATGTATGGAAGTGAGAGCTGGACCATAAAGAAGACTGATCGCCGAAGAATTAATGCTTTTGAATTATGGTGCTGGAGGAGACTCTTGAGAGTCCCATGGACTGCAAGAAGATCAAACCTCTCCATTCTGAAGGAAATCAGCCCTGAGTGCTCACTGGAAGGACAGATCCTGAAGCTGAGGCTCCAATACTTTGGCCACCTCATGAGAAGAGAAGACTCCCTGGAAAAGACCCTGATGTTGGGAAAGATTGGGGGCACAAGGAGAAGGGGACGACAGAGGATGAGATGGTTGGACAGTGTTCTCGAAGCTACCAGCATGGGTTTGACCAAACTGCGGGAGGCAGTAGAAGACAGAAGTGCCTGGTGTGCTCTGGACCATGGGGTCACGAAGAGTCGGACACGACAAAACGACTAAACAACAACAACAAGTATTAGGAAGGATGCATGTGAAAATGTGCATTGATTGTATCAAACGAAGCAAATGGAATCTATCTCATGCACGCAAGTGGGATGTGTGAGCCTGAGGGTCAGTGTCTCTATCGCTCCTTCACATGGATGCCACCCTCAAAGGGACAAAAGAACCCACTTCTGTCCATCAAATAGGCAGCATCAGTCACAAAAATTCTAGCAAGCAGTAGTGTGTAATTGATGGACTAGGGGGAAGCCCGGGAATCTTCTGCCTGGCTTAGGGAGGGAGACGCGATGCTCTGATGGGTCTAGGAGCCTTCCCGCCACCTTCCCAAAGCCCATCCACTCCACTGCTAACAAGACACTTTGTGTCTGTGATGCACCTGTGCTCTGTTACCAGCTGGGGCAATTTAGATAATTTGCTTTTTTTTTTTTTGCAAATAAGTTTTTATTGGAATTTTCACAAATAAACAGATAACTGTATACAAAGTTCATATGAATATTTTTTTACATATTATGTCCACCAAATTATACAAACGCAAACACCTTATTTTAGGCTCTGCCGAGCTTTTGACTTCCCTCCACCCCTTTGATAAGTGTCAAATAACTTCTGTAGTCACGTATTTTATTTTCGCTCTTAAATAATAATCTCTTACTGTTAGAGTTGTTCTACCCCCGCTAGTGCTATCTACAAATTGATTCCAATATACATCCAATATTTATTCCAGTCATCATGAAATTTCTGTTCATCTTGGTCCCTTATCCTTGCTGTTATTCTGGCAAGCTCAGCATAGTTTACCATTTTAACCTGCCACTCACTTATATTAGGTATAATTTTCGTTTTCCAGTTTTGTGCTAGCATAGTTCTTGCGGCTGTGGTGGCATAAAGGAATAGAGTCTTATCTTCTTTTTTAATTTCTTTACCCATCATTCCTAACAGGAAAGCTTCAGGCTTTTTGGGAAACGTATATTTAAATTTTTTTTTAAGTTCATTGTAAATTGATTCCCAAAAGCCTTTCACTTTGCTGCATGACCACCACATATGATATCATATATGATATCATATCATATGTGGTGGGCAATTTAGATAATTTGCAAAGGCACAGCATTGCATTATTCCGCCCAAAACAATGCCGTAAACTTCAAAAAGGAAAATAAATGAGGGGAGACTTACAACACAGAAATCCTAAAAGCGCTGCTTACCATGAGGTAAGTCTGGTTAAACAGAGTGGATTTATTTCTAAGTAAACATGTTTAGGATGGGGCTTCGTGGCTCCAATCCTAAGACTTTTCTGTTGAAATAAGTGGGATTTGTTTCTAAGTAAACATGTTTCGGGTTGGAACATTCATTACATAGTAAATATCTCTATTTGCTTTTTTAGCTTCAGACCTCAAGGTCCACACTGCCCTGTTTCAAGTTTTATTCCATAACTGTGATAGCTGAGGAGATTTTTCTGGGAGTGAAAACTGAGTTCCCTCAGGGCCAAAGTTGATGCTATGTTAGCTACATACTTGGGCCCTTATGTGTGGGGTATTGGGTTGTTGTTTTGGGGGTCTTTTTTGCCTGGATAACCAGTGTGGGGGATCCTATATGAATTGGGATACCAGCATCGTGGGAGGGGCTTTTAAACCTTTACACCCTACTAGAGGTCCCAAACAGATTTCTCTGCTTTTGTGGCTTGCATCGAGGGAAGCAACTAATATTTGTTGTGTAGTGGTGTAGTGGTTAGGAGCAATGGACTTGTAATCTGGTGAACCAGGTTCACTTCCCCGCTCCTCCACATGCAGCTGCTGGGTGACCTTGGGCTAATCACACTTCTCTGAAGTGTCTCAGCCCCACTCACTTCACAGAGTGTTTGTTGTGGGGGAGGAAGGGAAAGGAGATTGTTAGCTGCTTTGAGAGTCCTTAAAGGTAAAGGGACCCCTAACCATTAGGTCCAGTCATGGCTGACTCGGGGTTTGCAGCGCTCATCTCGCTTTACTGGCCGTGGGAGCCAGCGTACAGCTTCTGGGTCATGTGGCCAGCATGACTAAGCCACTTCTGGCGAACCAGAGCAGTGCACGGAAACGCCGTTTACCTTCCCGCCGGAGCGGTACCTATTTATCTACTTGCACTTTACGTGCTTTCGAACTGCTAGGTTGGCAGGAGTAGGGGCCGAGCAATGGGGGCTCACCCTGTCACGGGGATTCAAACCGCCGACCTTCTGATCGGCAAGTCCTAGGCTCTGTGGTTTAACCCACAGCGTCACCCTTCGCTGAGACTCCTTCGGGTAGTGATAAAGTGGGATATCAAATCCAAACTCTTCTTCTTCAGTGGGAGCTTTCCTCTAAGTGCAAATCACAGATGTGGAGCCTGATCCAGATCACAGACCTACTTGGGGCAAAGGACTGGGTCCCCCGCACTGGCAGTTTGTGTGTGTGTGTGTATCCTGCAATTAAGGGCACAGACATAGTACTAACATATTAGCATGTTTGGAGAAAGACAGATTGGTTATGTATCTACAGCAGTGGCCAGAGGAGCAATGACCACTGGGAGGAGCGCAGAGAGAAGAAACGCCATGTTGCACCGGTAGCAGCAAAACTGGGCACCTTCATCCGCCCCAGGTGCAACAAAACATCTCTCTCCGCTTTCAGTCTCTACAGCCACATCAGTCTCTGTAACTCTCAAATGGTTTGACCTTACACCTAAAGGTGCACTCTTCCTGAGACAGATGGAGGCCAATCACAGGTCTTCTTTTTTCCCCCCAATTTTTTTTATTCATTTTATAACACAAATAAAAAACACAGACAGAAAAGACAATACGAACAAATTCTTGTCCTATCCTTATTTTTCTAAACATTGTTAAGTGGGCTTCCCCGAGTCCCACCTATCTGATTTTCATTTTACTTCATCTTTAGCAGTTTACATATATCATAATTTCTAACCATCTTTTTTTATCACACTTAAAATAACTTCACATTTTATCACTTACAAATAATACTATTTTAAAATACCCTATCTTCTACTTCTAACCCTACAGCCTATATCCACTTCCAAAGGTATTCTAGGGTTTAAATATTAACATATTTTTTCAAATGTTCCTTAAACTTCTTCCAAGCTTCTTCCACCGTCTCTTCTCTCTGGTCTCGGAGTCTCCCGGTCAGTTCGGCTAGTTCCATATAGTCCATCATCTTCATCTGCCATTCTTCAATAGTTGGTAAATCTTGTTTCTTCCAATTCTTCGCTAACAATATTCTCACAGCTGTTGTGGCATACAGAAGACAACGACAGGTCTTCAGAAACAAAGGGGATTTTCTACAGACCAAGCATGTTCTGCCGTGAACTCTGATACCAAGTACTCCACACCAGGCCACATGGAGCCAAATGCGCTGGAGCTCATTGCATTGGTACTGATAATCAGGATTAGCCATGAACTTCAATCTTGATT
Source organism: Podarcis filfolensis (assembly GCF_964270895.1). Lineage (NCBI taxonomy): Eukaryota > Metazoa > Chordata > Lepidosauria > Squamata > Lacertidae > Podarcis > Podarcis filfolensis. Next base: position 10,070,411 of record NC_139606.1, on the reverse strand, counting down.
TAAGTAGCTAAGTGTTAGGGGAGGAGTATCTCTGGTGGTCCACCTTTGGTCCTTACCCTGCACTCAGCTTTCACCTGGGACTCTTAGAAGCTGTCAGCATGGAACAGCGGCCACATCCCAGGAACGGCTTTGATGGGTTGGCTAAACATGGTGAGGGTAGCCAATGGGTTTCTTTAATATATATATATTTTAGGAATTTAAACAAAACATATTATCTTAAAACATATCATCCTTAATTTCCCCCTATTTTTCTCCCTCCTTCCCATGAAACAACCCCCTGTCCCCACCCCCCGACTTCCCTCAGTTCCAATCTCTGGTTTCTCTGTAAATGCTGTTCTCTGCATATTACAAAATTGTATAAATCCTTAATTTGTCTAACTGGTTATTGTCAATAAAAAATTTGTGAGTGTTTATTCAAAACCTGCCAAGGAGTCCAATTCACTTTGTGTTTTTTTTTTAATAAGATATTTTATTAGCATTTTCCATTTTTTACAAACAATAAAAATAAAAAAATAATAAATAAAAAATAATAATAAAAACATAACGTTCAAAACTTATTTTTGAATAACATCTTTCACTGACCTCCTCATACCTCCCCTTCTTGTATTCCAGTTCGAATTGTTTATCCAGCAAATCCTTATCTCCCAACATTACAATTAAACCCCTTATTTTCTAACCATCCTCTTATATTATTATATCTTAAGCTCTTGATTATTTACCAAGAAAAAAGGGACCATTTTTTCATAATCTTATTACCATTACAGCTAGAAACCAATTAATTTCAATCCTGCATCATTCAACATTCAGGAGTCCAATTCACTTTGTTGCATCTTTAAATACTTTGTAAAAGGTTCCCATTCGTGTTTAAAGTCACAGTTATCCTTGTCCCGTAGTTTATGTGTCAATTTTGCCAATTCTGCATAGTCCATCAATTTCTCTTGCCATGCTTCTTTAGTCGGGGTTTCCTCGGTCTTCCATCCTTGCGCTATTAAGACTCTTACTGCTGTTGTCGCATACATGAAGATATTTTTCAACTTCTTTGGCAAATCTTTTCCTACAATCCCTAACAGAAATGCTTCGGGTTTTTAAACAAATGTTAGATGGAACATTTTCTTCAATTCATTGTACAGTGGTACCTCGGGTTACATACGCTTCAGGTTACAGACTCCGCTAACCCAGAAATAGTGCTTCAGGTGAAGAACTTTGCTTCAGGATGAGAACAGAAATCGTGCTCCTGTGGCATGGCGGCAGCAGCAGGTCCCGTTAGCTAAAGTGGTGCTTCAGGTTAAGAACAGTTTCAGGTTAAGAAAGGACCTCCGGAACGAATGAAGTACTTAACCCAAGGTACCACTGTATATCATTTCCCTTTTTTTTTTATTTCATTACAATCCCCCCACATATGGTAAAATGTCCCCTCCTTTTCTTGCCAATGGGTTTCAAACCTGTGGGGCGTTAGGGACTTCCCCTGTATGCAAAGACAAGTTCTAGCAGATTGAATGGATGAGACCAATTGTGCGTCCAATGGTCAATAAGGTGGTTTTTGAAAGTGCTGTAGATGGAAGCGAGGGGCAGATGAGGCTTGTCAACCTGGGAAGGTAACCCTTCTAGGAGAAGAAAAACACTGATCCTACTCCTCCACTGCCTTACAGAATATCTCGGGGAGGATAAAAGGCTCAGGAGTAAACCCTACACAACCCAGAGTGGAGTCCCTAAGACAGTTGGATGGCACCTTGTACGTGTCCTTCCAGCAGCTTCTGCAGCCAAGCTGGTGTATTGTTCTGCTTTCCTTCGGGGTACCTCAGCAAGGCAGGTCTTGTCATCTGGGCAGCGCAGGACCTCCACACACACTAGTGGTGCCCTCCCCATGGAACGCCCTTCCATCAGATGTCAAAGAAATAAACAACTATATGACATTTAGAAGACATCTGAAGACAACCCCGTTTAGGGAAGTTTTTAATGACTGATGTTTTCATGTATTTTTAATCTTTTATTGGAAACTGCCCAGAGTGGCTGGGGAAACCCAGCCAGATGTGTGGGGTAGAAATTTTATTATTATTATTATTATTATTATTATTATTATTATTATTATTAAGGTAAAGGGACCCCTGACCATTAGGTCCAGTCGTGACCGACTCTGGGGTTGCAGCGCTCATCTCGCTTTATTGGCCGAGGGAGCCAGCGTACAGCTTCCGGGTCATGTGGCCAGCATGACTAAGCCACTTCTGGCGAACCAGAGCAGCGCACAGAAACGCCGCTTACCTTCCCGCCGGAGCGGTACCTATTTATCTACTTGCACTTTGACGTGCTTTCGAACTGCTAGGTTGGCAGGAGCTGGGACCGAGCAACGGGAGCTCACCCCATCGCGGGGATTCAAACCACCGACCTTGTGATCTGCAAGCCCTAGGCTCTGTGGTTTAGACCACAGCACCACCTGCATCCCAGATTATTATTATTATTATTATTATTACACTGCCCAGGCTTGCACCGGCAACAATACAGTATCAACCCAGTTAGTGGCAGGGAACCTGTGAGCCTTACTGGGCCCAACAGAGGGCCTAGTGTGACCGTTGAGGCTGTATTCTCAAAACCATGCTCACCTGCACCACAACTGATATCATATGTGACATCAGGTTTGGAGCAGTGCAGATGCCAATGAAGAAGAAGAAGAAGAGTTTGGATTTGATATCCCGCCTTTCACCCCCCCTTCAGGAGTCTCAAAGCGGCTAACATTCTCCTTTCCCTTCCTCCCCCACAACAAACACTCTGTGAGGTGAGTGGGGCTGAGAGACTTCAGAGAAGTGTGACTGGCCCAAGGTCACCCAGCAGCTGCATGTGGAGGAGCGGAGACGCGAACCCGGTTCCCCAGATTACGAGACTACCGCTCTTAACCACTACACCACACTGGCTCTCTCAATGAGCCATTGGAAGCTTTAATGGTGAGCTGCCCATTTAGGGATGCCAAAATTATCAATCTCTTTTTTAAAAGGTGACAGAAAGACAGACAAATTAATATCAGTGTACTGGATGAAGCAAAGATCACCAGTGTTGAGGCAATGATTCTTCAACATCAACTTCATTGGACTGGTCATGTTGTGCAGATGCCTGATGATCGTCTTCCAAAGCAACTACTCTATTCCGAACTTAAAAATGGAAAGCGTAATGCTGGTGGTCAACAAAAGAGGTTTAAAGACTGTCTCTAGGCAAATCTTTAAAAAAAAGTAGTATAAACACTGACAACTGGGAAACACTGGCCTGTGAGTGCTCCAGTTGGAGAACAGCCTTCACCAAAGGTGTCATGGGCTTTGAAGACACTCAAACTCAGGATGCAAGGGAGAAACGTGCTAGGAGGAAGGCACGCTTGGCAAATCCACACCATGATCAACTCCCGCCTGGGAACCAATGTCTTCACTGTGGAAGGATGTGTGGATCCAGAATTGGCCTCCCCAGTCACTTACGGACTCATTGTTAAAAACTGTGTTTATGGAAGACAATCTTACTTGGCTATGAGTGATCGCTGAAGAAGAAGAAGAAGAAGAAGAAGAAGAAGAAGAAGAAGAAGAAGAAGAAGAGAAGGAGTTTGGATTTGATATCCCGCTTTATCACTATCTGAAGGAGTCTCAAAGCAGCTAACATTCTCCTTTCCCTTCCTCCCTCACAACAAACACTCTGTGAGGTGAGTGGGGCTGAGAGACTTCAAAGGAGTGTGACTGGCCCAAGGTCACCCAGCAGCTGCATGTGGAGGATCAGGGACGTGAACCCAGTTCACCAGATTACGAGTCCACCGCTGTTAACCACTACACCACACTGGCTCTCCCATTATTCTTGGTGAGGGAGGCTTGCTGTCACTGTTGATTAGCTATAAGCCTGATAGTATCAGCTGCTCTACAGAGTCACCCAGGTGGGAAAAATCAGAGCAGGCATAGGCAAACTCAGCCCTCCAGATGTTTTGGGACTACAACTCCCATCATCCCTAGCTAACAGGACCAGTGGTCAGGGATGATGGGAGTTGTAGTCCCAAAACATCTGGAGGGCCGAGTTTGCCTATGCCTGGATCAGAGCCTTCCCCAACCTTGTGCCCTCCAGATTAATGTTGGATCCAAACTTCCTATCAGCCCCAGCAAGCACAGTTGGAGATGATGGGCATTATGGTCCAACAACATCTAGAGGCCACCAGATTACCTACGACCCTTCATTCCAATGTAGGATTGACAGTACAAATGGACCAATGCTTGGTGATGTCAGGAAAAGGAGGGGGGTGAGTTTAGACATTTTGACTCTGAGCCAACATTCTCCAACTGCTCATCCCCTTGATTCATATTATTCATTTAATGAAAACAAAATACAGAGTCATGTGACAGTTCTCGAGAATGAGTCATTTATGACACAACTTCCACCAAGAGCACTGGGCAAAGCAGTTCCCCAAGGGAGGCAAATTTCCCTTCGCAACTTTCTAGACCTTTAAAATATTTGTTGTGATTATGGCACTAATTAGATTCAGCTGTTGCAGGTAATATAACTCCCTGGCAGCTTGAGGAAGGGAGGGAGGAGGAAAAAGAGAAATAGAAGGCCTTAAAGGTTACATGGTTCTGTTTGCTGGGATGGCATTTGGAAATGGTTCAGAGAAAAGAATTCCATATTTCTCAGGGGTCCAGTATACAATTTTGCCAAAACACCACATTGGAAAGGAGATATGCTTAAGTAGACGCATATAAGATTTTGCTTTAATGATCAGTTTTCCTTTCTAGGAGCAAGCAGAGATGGACAAACTTGTCAATCTCAGTTTGGGTTTCTCATTTTTCCAATACTGAGATCACTTCTCCATATTTTCACACCAATTTGTGGGTGTGTTTTTTTTAAAAAAAGTCCTCATGAAACTTCATCAGCATTTTAGTGTGAATTTATCCTAATGTACACATTTTTGCAAAGCAATTTCCCCATATGTGGTACATTTTTGCATGGCATTTTCACAAATATATGCATTTGTATGCATACTTTGCCCAAGTATATGCAATTTTGTACACATTACTTGTCTGGAGAACTGCCCTGCAAAACATTGAATTGTGAGTTTTGAAGGATGTCTGTGTTTCGATATACAAATTTAAAGATGGAGAGGTTGAGAATAACATACAATGTGAATAAGACTAGATAGATAAGGGCAGATTCTTAGTGTAGCTAACAGGCTGCTAATAAATCTGTATATCTCATTGAAAGTGCTCATTCTTCATCGAAGTTATGCTAGGATGAGGGAGAAATTCGTTCATTTTGCATTTTAATATAAACTAACCTAATTCACAGACGCGAGTGGCGCTGTGGGTTAAACCACAGAGCCTAGAACTTGCTGATCAGAAGGTCGGCGGTTCGAATCCCTGCGACGGGGTGAGCTCCTGTTGCTCAGTCCCAGCTCCTGCCAACCTAGCAGTTTGAAAGCACATCAAAGTGCAAGTAGATAAATAGGTACTGCTCCGAAGGGAAGGTAAATGGCGTTTCTGTGCACTGCTCTGGTTTGCCAGAAGTGGCTTAGTCATCCTGGCCACATGACTCAGAAGCTGTACACCGGCTCCCTCGGCCACTAAAACGAGATGAGCACTGCAACCCCAGAGTTGTCTGCGACTGGACCTAATGGCCCTTTACCTTTACCTTTTTATCCTAATTCACAGATCCCAAAAAGAATGTACAAAAATGTAATACATTGCTTGCAGAAATGCATATACAGTGGTACCTCGGGTTAAGTACTTAATTCATTCTGGAGGTCTGTTCTTAACCTGAAACTGTTCTTAACCTGAAGCACCACTTTAGCTAATAGGGCCTCCTGCTACTGCCGCGCCACCGGAGCACGATTTCTGTTCTCATCCTGAAGCAAAGTTCTTAACCTGAAGCACTATTTCTGGGTTAGCGGAGTCTGTAACCTGAAGCGTATGTAACCTGAAGCGTATGTAACCTGAAGCGTATGTAACCCGAGGTACCACTGTATTAGGGCAGTGGTTTTCAGTGGGTGTGGCAGGAGAGGATGGCAGGCGCGTTGGGAAGATTCAAGGACAATATATTTTGGGACTGATTCATATGCTTATGTAGCTGCATTGCTTTATATTTTCTAGATGTCCCATGATCCTATTATAAAGCAGAGGCATAACGTTGCTTGCCAGTGCCCAGGGAGAAGAGGGAGGAGGCGTCAGAATCCAAAGAGCCAGCAGGGTTCAGTGAGCAGGAAGAGGCTGTGGCAGAGAGCGGTCCAGACTCAGAGGCTGGTGAAGAGGGGGACCAAGAGACAAAGATGAGGCAGGCTGCAGATGACTCCAGGGAATCTCTCCCTCCTGCTGCAACCCGCTCCCTTCTCCTCTGGTCTCACAGAAATGAAGAAGGCAGAGCAATGAGAGGAAAGACAACGGAGCCTTAGGATGCTGGGGAAAGAACCCTGGGAGGGGCCTTAGAGAATGGTGAGAAGGCAGGGACCCTCAGTCCCTGTGTAGTGTAGTGGTTAAGAGCAGTAGACTCATAATCTGGTGGACCAGGTTCGCGTCTCCGCTCCTCCACATGCAGCTGCTGGGTGACCTTGGGCTGGTCACATTTCTCTGAAGTCTCTCAGCCCCACTCACCTCACAGAGTGTTTGTTGTGGGGGAGGAAGGGAAAGGAGATTGTTAGCTGCTTTGAGACTCCTTCGGGTAGTGATAAAGCGGGATACCAAATCCAAACTCTTCTTCTTCTTCTCACAACAGCCTCATTGGGGCAATATCTACTTGGGATAGCTGCTGTGATCACTAGGCCTGTGCTGTTTTGGTTTCTTTGAATAAAGAGTTAACTTTACTGGCACCAGTGGGGTTTTTTTTATTGCTGACCTACTCCTGACTCCGACTCTTGACACCACTCCCGGCTGCTTTTTCTTTTCTTTTTAAAGGAGCAACAGCAGCAGAGATTCGAGTAAAGCAGGGATAGAGCGACTGAGGAGCCTTTTTAAGAACAACCACCGCAATCCAGTTTTAACAAGGAGAAAAAGTAGCGATGGGTATAAAATACAGCTAGCACAAAAAAAAACTACCACAACACAGCCTTTCAAAACTCCCTTCTCCCTGTACCCAAACCTTGTTCCAAATTCCCACTTCTTCTCACTCCGTGTTACCCCCTGATCAGTCTATTCAAAACACTATCATTATTATTATTTTTAAATCCTTCTCAGTGTGCCTTCAGTCCTGCTTTATTCAAACCTCTGTCACTGTTTACAATGGTCACTTTTTAATTTCAGTATTTCCGCTCCAACCATGGTTTACTCAGACTTCTGCCATTGTTTAAAACCATCATTTTTCTCTCATAGTTTCACCATCTTTGCTTTCTGATGACGTTCAAAACAGCTACTTTCTCCCTTTCAGTGTTCCTCCCTACTTATTGTACAGTGGTACCTCGGGTTACATACGCTTCAGGTTACAGACTCTGCTAACCCAGAAATAGTACCTCGGGTTAAGAACTTTGCTTCAGGATGAGAACAGAAATTGTGCTCCAGTGGCGCAGTGGCAGCGGGAGGCCCCATTAGCTAAAGTGCTGCTTCAGGTTAAGAACAGTTTCAGGTTAAGAACAGACCTCTGGAACGAATTAAGTACTTAACCCGAGGTACCACTGTACTCACAATTTCTCCCTCTTCCATTCTTCAGCTGCCTCATATGAGAGAGATAAAGAATGCACAGCCCTTGACTCAAATCTCTTCTATTGTTTAAAACTGCCATTTTCTTCTCAGTTCCTCCATACCTGCTTTATTCAAGCTTCTGCTGTTGTTTTCAACTTCCACTTTCACCACTCAGTGTTCCTCTCTTCTCCCCCCAACACCACCATCACTGCCATTGTGTGTGCTGCCTCCATTTTTGTTACCCTACCCTTCCCTGATTTCATGCAAATCCAGGATTGTGATGTAGCACTGCAAATCCTTCAACAAAGGCTGTGTTATGATAGTCTTACATTTTCATTACACACAGAGAGATACAAATCCACAATTAAAATATACAGTGGTACCTCAGGTTAAGTACTTAATTCGTTCCAGAGGTCCGTACTTAACCTGAAACTGTTCTTAACCTGAAGCACCCCTTTAGCTAATGGGGCCTCCTGCTGCCGCCGCGCCACCAGAGCATGATTTCTGTTCTCATCCTGAAGCAAAGTTCTTAACCTGAAGCACTATTTCTGGGTTAGCGGAGTCTGTAACCTGAAGCGTATGTAACCTGAAGCGTATGTAACCCGAGGTACCACTGTACAATAAAACAATCCCATTAAAATAAAAACAATAAAAATAAAAATAAAAACAGCAATTGAAACAGGAGACTCAAATGAAAATATTACAGGAATATATGTTTATCACATTCTACATTAAATATGAGAGTGCCTTCTGGATAGACCATATCATTTGCTATGCATCAGAGGGTGGAATATACTAATCCTCAGTTCACTTTACAGATGCGTACCCCCAACCGGTGCTATCTAAGACAATTTTTTGGTTTCTCATTTTGGAAATAAGCTTTGGGGTCCTCTGGGTATTTTCTATTTATACACACACACACACACACACACATATATATACATATATACATATATAGATATATATAGATATATATAGATATATATAGATATAGATATATAGATATATAACATATCATTCCCCACAATCATATAACATATTTTCTTATACAATGTTTTGGACTTCCATCAACCGCATCTGAAGATTTTCAATCTTTATCACTTAATCTACATTTCTTAATTTCCCTATTACTTTTAATTGTCCTTAACTAATAACTCTCTTCATAATCTTCTCTGCAATATTTTACATAATCCTCCTTACAAAACTTCTTGCAGTCCTACTAGCGTTATCTGTTTATTACAATTGCTTTTCAAATAGTTCAGAATTTTACTCCAGTCTTCTAAGAATCTCTGATCTCGCAGATTTTGAATCCGTCCTGTTAATTTATCTAATTCTGCATAGTCCATGAATTTTGTCTGCCATTCTTCTTTCGTCTGTAATTCTTCTTGTTTCCATTTCTGTGCCAATAATATTCTTGCTGCCGTTGCTGCATATAAAAACAATTTACTATCCTGTCTGTTAATATCCTCCCCTACAATGCCAAGTAATAATGCTTCTGGGTTGTTTTTTTTAATAAATGTATATTTATATTTTTCATCTCATTATATATCATTTCCCAGAAGCTTTTCACTTTCTTACATTCCCACCACATGTGATAAAAAGATCATTATTTTCCTTTACATTTCCAACATTTATTACTTGTTTTATACATTTTGGCAAATTTCACTGGTGTAATATACCATCTATTATCATTTTCATCACATTTTCTTTCAAGGCATTGCATGCTGTAAATTTTAATCCTTCCTTCCACAGTTTCCCCCAATCTTTTAACTGTATATTATACCCAAAATCCTTGGCCCAGTGTATCATAACCGACTTTACCTCTTCGTCTTTCAAATGCCATTCCAGCAGCAATTTATACACCTCTGGGTATTTTCTAAGCCCAACAGTCCTTTATACATTTTTTTTGATTCAGAGTGAAAGTTTGAAAGTTTGTTCAAAGCACTTCACTTTAAATAAAGAACCTTATTCCAGATCAGGGATGGCCTTCAGTGCTGCTGAACTACAATTCCCACCATTCCTGACCATTGTCCATGCTGTTTGGAGCTGATGGGAGTCAAGCAATACCTGGAGAGCCACCTGTTTGTGACCCCTGACTTATGTCAGAGGTCTTGCATCATGTACAGGCATCCTCTGGCTTCAGTGAATCAAGACTGTTTGATCAGGACAAACTTTTGAAAGTGGCATCAGAATATCTCTTTCATATTATATTCTCTGGTTCCGAACAAAACAAAGCCAGAGGTGTTTCATTTACCAAAGGGTGGGGAGAGTCAACAAGGCTGCTGTTAGCAACAGGAAATAAAAAAACGACAACACAGGAAATAAAAACGATACCTTGACTCTGCTACACTTGTAAGCCATCTGAGGGCAGATTTCTATCGGATGCTCCTTATTCTCTAACCTCTACAAGGCAATCTTATCTGTCCACGTAGATTTCCCCCAAATGATGGTCTGACTTGTTGCTAGCCTAATTTCATCCCAAACTTCTGCCAGGGAAACGAGTTAGCAATGCTGAAATTCTGTAATTTTGTTTTTTTATCTCCTGCCATTTTATAGTTGCTTGGCTTTCCACGTGCATCATAAAAATGTATTTATTATATTTCCCCATCTGTCGTATTTTTTTGGGCCTGTTTACTAGGGGATACAAGGGATGCGGGTAGCGCTGTTGGTTAAACCACAGAGCCTAGAACTTGCCGATCAGAAGGTTGGCGGTTCGAATTCCCGTGACGGGGTGAGCTCCCGTTGCTTGGTCCCTGCTCCTGCCAACCTAGCAGTTCGAAAGCCATGTCAAAATGCAAGTAGATCAATAGGTACCACTCCGGCGGGAAGGTAAACGGCGTTTCCGTGTGCCGCTCTGGTTCGCCAGAAGCGGATTAGTCATGCTGGCCACATGACCCAAAAGCTGTATGCCGGCTCCCTCGGCCAATAAAGCAAGATGAGCGCCGCAACCCCAGAGTCGGTCATGACTGGACCTAATGGTCAGGGTTCCCTTTACCTTTATCTTACTAGGGGATATCGCTCACTGTATGTAACAGCCAGTGTAGATGGCATTTCTTTAATCCCTGAGGTTTCTTCTTAGGAAAGGATACAGAAGTCAAAGGGTAGCACAACTGTGATCCTAAATACATTTTCTGGTGGTAAGCACGGAGTGTTAGAAGTGGCCTAGAGGGGCTGAGACTCAAGTCTTTTGTGGTGCACACCAGAACTGCTCTTTCGCCCTTCCACATCTGTTTGCAAATTTCCTTTTTTAAAAAAGAAGTCCTGATAAAAATTGATCAACAGTTTAGTCTGAATTCTCCTGGTAGACATGTTTCGTGTGGAATTTTGTATGTTATTTCCATCTAACATATGCACTCGTATGCATAATTTCCCCACACATTTTGGGGTGGGTGCATAGGAGAACTGCATTGCAAAATTCACACAAGTGTGCATTTCAGAATACCTGCATCCCAGTTCTGTCAATTGTTTCAGGAAGCGCAAATCTTTCTCTGACTGCAGCCGCCGCTACCCACATTGATGCCAAAGGACTGGTGCATCTGCTAAATTCTTAACCCATACCCAGAAGCACAGATTGTGAGATGGAATTGAAATCGAAACCAATCTGCTTAACCAACAAGCATGTTTAGGAATCTTGCCTGAAATTGCTTTGCTGTGGTTCAACCATGCCAATAATTTGGAAATCAAGCTCCATGGAAATCTACGAGAACTGGCATACACGCAATGGCACAGCCAGCTGCCAGGCAGACTAATAAATGACAAATGTCACAAATGCATCGCTGCTGGCTAATACCGCCATTTGTGGTCGGCTGTTGTGGCTTCGTTTGGCAAGCCCTATCACTGGTGTCCGTCGGGACGCGGGTGGCGCTGTGGGTTAAACCACAGAGCCTAGGACTTGCCAATCAGAAGGTCAGCGGTTCGAATCCCCACGACGGGGTGAGCTCCCGTTGCTCGGTCCCTGCTCCTGCCAACCTAGCAGTTCGAAAGCACGTCAAAGTGCAAGTAGATCAATAGGTACCACTCCGGCGGGAAGGTAAACGGCGTTTCTGTGCGCTGCTCTGGTTTGCCAGAAGCGGCTTAGTCATGCTGGCCACATGACCTGGAAGCTGTACGCTGGCTCCCTCGGCCAATAAAGCGAGATGAGCGCCGCAACCCCAGAGTCGGCCATGACTGGACCTAATGGTCAGGGGTCCCTTTACCTTTACCTTTACCTATCACTGGTGTCCAGGGGTGAGACCCAGGTTTCCAATATACATTTTGGGCAATGCTTCCTTACTCCACTCCTGCGTTCCAGTGAGAAAACATCTGACCTCTGCAATTAGACTTTACTGTCCACATCTCGCCTTTTCTTCCCCGCCACCCTACGGCAGACAAGGCACACCGGCTCATAAGCCAAGATTTTCTTAAAGCTTATGTTCTTGTAAAAACAGCTCCAAGTACACACATTCTGGTCTTCCGTCAAGTCAGGGACTCTGCATGCCAAGTCAAGTATTTATTTTCATTACTTTTGAGACCACCAAAATTAATGTATCTTTCAGACAGGAAGAATTTTATTTATTATGGTGCATTTGGATCCAAGAGATGAAAGAGGAGCAGCCCTCATGCTGGAGGAGGGAACGAGGTTGCAAGCCCAAGAGAGACCGCATGATTTGGGGCACTGCTCTGCCTCTCTACTGAGAACAGCTCACCCAGACACATTTGCATACAGATTGACCACAACGCCTCAAACACATATACAAAATAACCACACTGTACCCACACCAGTGCTTGGTTATAATTAAATCAGCAGGGACTTAAGATACAGGGTTTTTGAAAAACAAAACAAAACAAAACACCAAACTCCAAATTCCTTATCCCTCCACATTCCTCAGTGTATGTCGTCACTGCTGATAACTTTGTGATGGGACTCTAGATTTTCTTGGGAAATAGAAGAATGCTTGTTATATTGACATTTCCATGTCCTAAGCTATGTGGGATATGATGTTCAACTGGTGAGTTGAAATCCAAGTCGCAGCCTGATCTAAAGTCTGTTGCAGTAGCAACATGGCCACCATATAAATATATGGTAAAAATAAATAAATAAGAAGATGCATGTTTGGGTCAAAGGTGGGTTCTGAGTCTGGAAATATTGACGGCTACTTCTTTACAGTATTGGTTTTCAACTGCTCTATCAGTATCAATTTGTGGGCCACAGCTGTCTGACCTATGGTTGGTGGTAACAGCACCAACAGCGCCATAAAAGAAGTGATGGATCAACTGAAGAAGCTGGAACCAGGAGCGGGGCATTGTAGCTTAAGAGGCTTGGGGAAACCAAGAGAAGCCAAGAGCTGAGATCATTGGCTAGGGCTGAAGGAGGTGTATGGGAGAAACCAAATGTCCCCAGAGGCAGCCTTCAAGGGAGCTGGGGAACCAAGAATCAAGTGTTGCTGAGTGCCCAAGGCAGTAAATGTTGTTATAGCAAAATGAAGACTTCAGTATGGGTCCAAAGAGAAGCCAAATAATTTCCAGGGCCTGTGGGCCAGACTGAAGACTGCAAGTATGGTCCTCAGTACCTAGTTGTTGAGTGTTAACTGTGGGGAGTAGCATAGGGTAATTGGGTATTGATTTAAGTACTTTTCTGAGCACAATTCAGTGTTGCTGCTGACCTTTAAAGCCCTAAACGGCCTTGGCCCAGTATACCTGAAGGAGTGTCTCCACCCCCATCATTCAACCCAGACACTGAGGTCCAACGCCAAGGGCCTTCTGGCGGTTCCCTCCCTGCAAGAAGTGAGGTTACAGGGAATCAGACAGAGGGCCTTCTTGGTAGTGGCGCCCGCCCTGTGGAACGCCTTCCCATCAGATGTCAAGGAGATAAACAACTATCTGACTTTTAGAAGACATCTGAAGGCAGCCCTGTTTAGGGTAGTTTTAAATGTTTGATGTTTTATCATGCTTTTAATATTCTGTTGGTAGCCGCCCAGATTGACTGGGGAGACCGGGCCAGATGGGTGGGGTGTAAGTAATAAATTATCATTATCATTATCATCATCGTCGTCGTCATCATCATCATTATATAGCGGGAGGAATCACTCAGCACTGTCTTCTCAAATCAATTATAACCTACTAAAATAAGCTTTCAGATTTAAATAAACGGTAGCTAGGTTAGGTTTAATATATAGAAAACTTTCAAGGTATCATAGCTATCTGCTTTTATTAACCGTTATTCGAAAGTAAAAGATGGTTTACATTGTTTTATTACTTTAAAGAGGAGCAGATTTGGGGGTGGCATGTGATGGACGGAGGTGGGGAGGGGAGTGGAGAAGTCTCATTGCAGAAGCAGAAGTAATTTCGCTGACCTTTAGGTCCAGTCGTGACCAACTCTGGGGTTGCGGCGCTCATCTCACTTTACTGGCCGAGGGAGCCGGCATACAGCTTCCGGGTCATGTGGCCAGCATGACTAAGCCGCTTCTGGCGAACCAGAGCAGCGCACGGAAACGCTGTTTACCTTCCCGCCGGAGTGGTACCTATTTATCTACTTGCACTTTGACGTGCTTTTGAACTGCTAGGTTGGCAAGAACAGGGACCGAGCAACGGGAGCTCACCCTGTCGCGGGGATTCGAACCGCCGACCTTCTGATCAGCAAGTCCTAGGCTCTGTGGTTTAACCCACAGCGCCACCCATGTCCCTTCAGTGAAGGTTACTCTGAGGTAAATGGAGTTAGGACTCCGCAAGAAACTTTATTTCTCCTATCACATTTCTCTGATTCTCAATAGGAATTGCCTGCCCTACTCTGTATTAATGTGGTTGCAGATATTATTTAATGAAGTTCTTATGATCTTATGATATACAGTGGTACCTCTGCTTGCGAACGGGATCCATTCCGGATGCCTGTTCGCAACATGAAAAGAGTGCAACCAGCAGTGCCGCATCTGCGCACGCGCGGGTTGTGATACGTCGCTTCTGCGCATGCGCGTGATGTCATTTTGCGCTTCTGCGCATGCGCAAGTGGCGAAACCCGGAATTAACCCTTTCTGGTACTTCCAGGTCGCCGCAGGACGTAACCTGAAAGAATGTAACATGAAGCAAACGTAACATGAGGTATGACTGTATAGCGTATGATTGTATTTGTCCACTCTTTCTAGTATTTTATCACTTTGGGTCAGTTCAAAGAACAGTTTAACAGATAAGTTACTCCCACTATAAATATGACAATTGACTCTTCTGAAAGGAGCCACACGGGATAAAATTGCTTGAGCGGATTCTGAAATCATGCATGCATGGATTAAATCTATCAGGAGGTGGGTAAATCTATGAACAACAGGGACGTGGGTGGCGCTGTGGTCTAAACCACTGAGCCTCTTGGGCTTGCTGATCAGAAGGTTGGCTATTTGAATCCCCGCGATGGAGTGAGCTCCCGTTGCTCTGCCCCAGCTTCTGCCAACCTAGCAGTTCAAAAACACTCCAGTGCAAGTAGATAAATAGGTACCGCTGCGGCGGGAAGGTAAACGGCCTTTCTGTGCGCTCTGGCTTCTGTCACGGTGTTCCATTGTGCCAGAAGCAGTTTAGTCATGCTGGCCACATGACCTGGAAAGCTGTCTGTGGACAAACGCCGGCTCCCTCGGCCTGAAAAGTGAGATAAGTGCCGCACCCCAGAGTCACCTTTGACTGGACTCAACAGTCCAGAGGTTCTTTACCTTAACCTTTATATATAGAAACACAAATTAAATATTTTATCTTTTTTTAAAAAGATGATGATGAAGAAGGATCCTATCATTCTAGAATAAGGAAGCACACACATAAAGATTTGTTTTGGGACATGGAATTGCAAAACTGAAATTAAATATGTCTGCATGAGTGCTGGTCTGAATAGCATCTAGGGAAGCTCGCTGCATAATCCTAGAAGTTGTATGGTGAGAATCAGCAGCAAATTCTCCTTCCACGTTTTTGCCTAGTGGCTCCAAGGTTCTTTGTGGCTTGCCTGCTTTGTAGCTTGCCTCTCAGGGGTCAGGTTTCAGAGAGAAAAGCTGTGAATTGGACACCTAATAAAACAGGATTCATGCTTTTTGAAGTTCATTTGAATCTGGCTTGATTGTTTATTACTCTGAGATCTCTAAAGGATTCGGAATATTGTGGAGGGGGATAGCCTCAACTTGGCTTTAGTAAAAACATTTGCAACCTGCTAAACCTTGGGGTTAGCAATGATCTCACAATTTCGTTTCATTATTTTTTAATTGTAAATGATATGTTCCAGGACCCACAAAGGGTAAATGGCTCAGAATCGGAAAGACAAATTAAATGTAGCTTAATTCACAGACCAGCTGTAGTGCTAGCAGGTGCAATGCAAATGTTCTAGGAGCCAGCTAGAATAACTGAGGCTTGCTCTCAAAGGCCTGAAAGGGCTTTTGAGCCAACACACGTTCATTAATTTTTGGCGGGTGCAGGTGGGGAGGGAATCAACATGCAGACATACCACAAAGATACCTCACTTGGCCAGAGCTTGGGGCTGATAACATCAAGGTTGCAGGTTCGATTCCCGTATGGAACAGCTGCATATTCCTGCATTGCAGAGGGTTGGACTAGATCATCTTTCCGCAGGGCCTGCAAGACAGAGCTGTTTCACCAGGCCTTTGGCCAGGGCACAGCCTGACTCCCTCCTTCGGCAATCTTCGCGGAGTTCTGGCCCAATGGTTGCCAGTGGTTTGTTTTGAATTAATTTTATAATGAATGATTTTAGAGTGTTGTGTTGTGTTGTACTGTCATACTGTTTTATTGTTGTTAGCCACCCTGAGCCCGGCTTCGGCTGGGAAGGGCGGGATATAAATAAAAATTATTATTATTATTATTATTATTATTATTATTATTATTATTATTATTATTTTATTATTATTATCAGGGGTTTGCCAACTCTCAAGAGACTGTGATCTACTTTCAGAATTAAAAACTGGCAGTGATCTACCCCTGGTTTTTTGGGTTCAGCTCAAAGTTGTTCAGCCTTTTTAGGGAGAAAAGTCCCGTTTTTTAGAGGTTATAAAAAAAGGTTTTTTGGGGGGTGGTAGTTCCCTGGTCCTGAATGGAGTAACTGTGTCCCTGAAGGACAGGGTGCACAGCCTGGGAGTCATTTTGGACTCACAGGTGTCCATGGAGGTTCAGGTTAATTCTGTGTCCAGGGCAGCTGTCTACCAGCTCCATCTGGTACGCAGGCTGAGACCCTACCTGCCCGCAGACTGCCTCGCCAGAGTGGTGCATGCTCTAGTTATCTCCCACTTGGACTACTGCAATGTGCTCTACGTGGGGCTACCTTTGAAGGTGACCCAGAAACTACAACTAATCCAGAATGCAGCAGCAAGACTGGTGACTGGGAGCGGCTGCCGAGACCACATAACACCGGTCTTGAAAGACCTAGATTGGCTCCAAGTATGCTTCTGAGCACAATTCAAGTGTTGGTGCTGACCTTTAATTCCCTAAACGGCCTCGGCCCAGTATACTTGAAGGAGCGTCTCCACCCCCATCGTTCTGCCTGGACGCTGAGGTCCAGCGCCGTGGGCCTTCTGGCAGTTCCCTCCCTGCGAGAAGTGAAGCTACAGGGTACCAGGCAGAGGGCCTTCTTGGTAGTGGTGCCCGCCCTGTGGAACGCCCTCCCATCAGATGTCAAAGAGATAAACAACTACCTGACATTTAGAAGACATCTGAAGGAAGCCCTGTTCAGGGAAGTTTTTAATGTGTGACATTTTAATGTATTTTTAATCTTTGTTGGAAGCCGCCCAGAGTGGCTGGGGAAACCCAGCTAGATGGGCGGGGTACAAATAATATATTATTATTATTATTATTATTATTATTATTATTATTATTATTATGGGGGTTAAAGGCAAGGGACAAAGGGGTGTAGTCACTCACAGAAAGATCACTATGGATCAAAACAACAACCAGAGAAAGTTCCATCTTCCCTTCCAGAGATCATACAACAATGGAGGGCAAGGCAAGGGGGCAGGGCAGGAGTCAGTTTTAGCGACGCTAAGGAAAGGGAGCCAGAGATCGACCGCGATCTACCAAAACCTCTCAGGGATCTAACAATAGATCGCGATCGACCTGTTGGACATCCCTGGACTAGATGAACCTTGGGGTTCCTTCCAATTCTATGACTTTATGATAGCCTTGTCCTCCATGAATTTGTCTATTTCTCTATGATTCTTCTCACTACATCCAAACACAGAGGGCTGTAGCCAACAAAGTTCTACTCAGATAGGACCTATGGAAATTAATGGATCTTATCCCTTAAATTGGGGACGTGGGTGGCGCTGTGGGTTAGGACTTACCGATAAGAAGGTCGGCGGTTCAAATCCCCGCGACGGGGTGAGCTCCCGTTGCTCGGTCCCTGCTCCTGCCAACCTAGCAGTTTGAAAGCACATCAAACTCCAAGTAGATAAATAGGTACTGCTCTGGCAGGAAGGTAAACGGTGTTTCCGTGCGCTGCTCTGGTTCGCCAGAAGCGGCTTAGTCATGCTGGCCACATGACCCGGAAGCTGTATGCCGGCTCCCTTAGCCAATAAAGCGAGATGAGCTCTGCAAACCCAGAGTTGGCCACAACTGGACCTAATAGTCAGGGGTCCCTTTACCTTTACCTATCCCTTAAATTCATTGGGTCTACTTGGTGTATGACTAACACTGGAGGGAACCCAAATACAAGAATACCAATCCTCTTACAAATGAATCATGACCGTGGAATTTTTCTGTGGTTTTGAACTACAAAGGGAGATACCTCACCCCCCCCCTTTCTTATTGTCTTGGCCAAGGTTTGAAATAGGGGAAATGCCAAAAGCCTAATAGACTGGGCAAATTGGGTACAAAAGAAAACAAATTCTTTTGCCTAGGCTAGAAATTAAGTCCATGTTTGTTTTCTCATGCTTTCCACTATGGCCGTCATTTATTCAGAATGAAGGGAGCAACCGTTATTAGATTTCATGGAATGTAAACAAACAGTTATTGGTAAATAGATTTTGGTGGTCTACTTGTTACACCACATGTCAGAGAAAGCATAGGGAGCTGGCCCTCGTTCAGACGCCTTCCAGGCATGGAGAAAACAAGACACATTTTATTAATTAAAGTTAACAAAAATACTCTGAGATCACAGCTAAATTGCATTAAAACATAACTCACTGGCAAAGGCTGTAAGCAAAATGTTGTCTTTCCCTCCCTCCTCTAGCTCTCCATACAATATTTGACCTGGACACTGAAGCAATAGAAGGAAATTCTGATTTGGTACTGTAAAAGTGGGTGGCGCTGTGGGTTAAACCACAGAGCCTAGGGCTTGCTGATCAGAAGGTCGGTGGTTTGAATCCCCGCGACAGGGTGAGCTCCCATTGCTCAGTCCCTGCTCCTGCCAACCTAGCAGTTCGAAAGCACGTCAAAGTGCAAGTAGATAAATAGGTACCGTTCCGGCGGGAAGGTAAACGGCATTTCCGTGCGCTGCTCTGGTTCACCAGAAGCGGCTTAGTCATGCTGGCCACATGACCTGGAAGCTGTACGCCAGCTCCCTCGGCCAATAAAGCGAGATGAGTGCCACAACCCCAGAGTCGGTCACGACTGGACCTAATGGTCAGGGATCCCTTTACCTTTAATCCATGCACTGTGCCCATGGTCTCTCTGTGTATCTGCTACCATTTTGCTCCCAGGCATTCTGCAGCTCAACAGGGATGTTCAGCTACTGCTCGCAGTTTGATATGTCTCTCTCAAAGCCCAGTGTGTTCCAATTACATTTCCTCACACTAAATTGTTGTGCGTCAGGGCAGGAGGGATGCAGCAAGGGGGAAACACAACTCTAGCGTGTTGCTTTGTAGAGCAACAAGTGGGTCTTTGGGCAGGAGACAGAGGTGAGACGTCCTTCAGCCCATATTTTGTTTTGTTTGTTGTCCAGCAACAAACATGCAGCTCTACCGAAGCAGCACTGGCTATTGAAATTTTGTGCTGCTAACAATTTTGCACCCCTGTGCCCCCCCATGCTACGCCACTGGGCAATTTGGGGAAAGCTTGCCCTGCTTCTGGTAAGAATTCGGCCAGTGTGCATGTTTCCTTAGCCTCTGGATTTTTATTTTATTTTTTGTAATAAAAAAGCTGATTTTCAAAAAACAAATTCTGTTGCAGGATGCTCTCAATAGCTGGGCATGTAATATGAGAATCCAGTGCTCTTAGTGCCGATGTAACTATCCAAATCTAAGCATCGCTTTAAGGCATCCATGACTGAAAGCTAGGCTCTCGTAGCCAAAACAAACACCTGACTCTGGCATAACACACAAAGGGCTTAATGTAAACACTTAATGAAGATATGCACAATGTGTACTTCATGTACAGATCCCGGGCATGGCAATCGAAAGCTGTCTTTAATAGTCTGCCAATTAAAGGACCTGTTCCCAATTTGCAGATTTGGCCTGTTGCATTCTGAGAATTGTTTAATATCCTTGATGCCTGTTTGTGTTAATGTTTGTGATTGAAGTTTTTCATTATTTGATGTTATATTTGGCCTTAGAATCAGAATTCTATTTGGATGGGTTGAAATCTACATTAGCGGGAAAGCCAAAGAAGTGTCTCACTGATGGCCCTTTAGTTCCCCTCCAGTTAAAAGATTTTTTAGAAAACCAGCAACAAAACCAATAGCTTTCTATTGTAGGTCTTTGAGCTGTGCTTCATTTTGCCAAAGAATTACAAAAACACTTTTTTCATATATAGAGAAAGAGAGTTCTAAAAGAGGGATGTGGAGCCTGTGGCCCTCCAGATGTCATGAGACTCCAAGTCCCATCAACCCCAGTCTGCAAGCCCAAAGGTCAGGGATAATAGGAGCTGTAACTCAGAAACATCTGGAGGTCACAGATTCCCAATCCTGGTTTTAAATGAAGATAAAATAAGGAGGGGGCAGAGTTGGGGGTTGTAAGTCTCCCTTGTTAAGGATAATGATTTAATTTCCTGAAATGGGAATGTTTACTTATGTTAACTGCGTACTTTTAACATGGGTCCCCCCCCCCGGCATAGCTCTCATGTGATTGGCTGATTGTGAGTTACATGAGAGAGACATTCAATTCTGTTGTGACTGTTATTCCAGTAACTGTCGTTTTTAACTGTCGTCTTTCTGCGTCGTTTTTAACTGTCGTCTTTCTGCTTCTCTCTTTTTGTGTGAGAGAGAACGGCTGCTGAGATTGGCTTCTCATGATACTGCTGAGGACAGTGTTGTGTCAGTGTGATCTGTCTGAAGTGAAACAGACAGAGGAAGATCCAAAAATGTTGCAGGAGCTCTCTGTAAGGAGCAAAGAGAATACTGCTGTAAAAGGTAAAGGGACCCCTGACAATTAGGTCCAGTCACGGACAACTCTGGAGTTGCGGCGCTCATCTCGCTTTATTGGCCGAGGGAGCTGGTGTACAGCTTTCGGGTCATGTGGCCAGCATGACTAAGCCGCTTCTGGCGAACCAGAGCAGCACACGGAAACGCCATTTACCTTCCCGCCGGAGCGGTCCCTATTTATCTACTTGCACTTTGACGTGCTTTCGAACTGCTAGGTTGGCAGGAGCAGGGACCGAGCAACGGGAACTCACCCCGTCGTGGGGATTCGAACCGCCAACCTTCTGATTGGCAAGTCCTAGGCTCTGTGGTTTAATGGTGAGGGATGAAGAGAGTTGGAGTCCAGCAACTTCTGGGGTCCCAAAGAGTTGTTGGACTCCAATTCTCTCCGTCCCTGAGAGTCCAGAGAGCAAACCATAAAACCTCACAAGAAGAATAAGATAAAAGGCATGGAACCTGTTTTGCCACAAACACATGGTAGAATCCAGTATCATTTTGTCAGTTCATTCTTCTGGATGTCGGCAGGTGCCATGCTCCTATTGGGCATACGTTATAGAAGGGCAGATATTTCATTAAACACAAAAGGAAACTTCTTAATAGCAAGAGCACTTTGACAGTGGAACCCTCACTGGTTGTCTTCCAGTAAAGGTGAAATAACAGTGAAATTCAAGAATCGTTCTTGTACAAATTCTGGAATGATTTCTTAAAGACATTATTGGGAAAAGTCCAAAATTTACGCACTTGTCCCAAACACAAATCTCGCTTTACTGGCTGAGGGAACCGACGTTTGTCCCCAGACAGTTTTTTCTGGGTCATGTGGGCAGCATAACTAAGCCGCTTCTGGCAAAACCAGAGCACACGAAAACGCCGTTTACCTTTCCGCTGGAGCGGTACCTATTTATCTACTTGCACTTTTGGGTGTGCTTTCGAACTGCTAGGTTGGCAGGAGCAGGGACCGAGCAACGGGAGCTCACCCCGTTACGGGGATTTGAACCGTTGACCTCCTGATCAGCAAGTCCTAGGCTCTGTGGTTTAACCCACAGAGCCACCCGTGTTCCTTCAGTCAAGGTTACTTTGAGGTAAATGGAGTTAGGACTGCAGCACAAGAAACTTTATTTCTCCTATCACATTTCTCTGATTCTCAATAGGAATTGCCTGCCCTACTCTGTTTTAATGCGGTTGCAGATATTATTTAATGAAGTTCTTATGATCTTATGATATACAGTGGTACTTCTGGTTGCGCACGGGATCCATTCCGGAGGCCCGTTCGCAACATGAAAAGAGTGCAACCCGCAGCGGCGCGTCTGCACATGCGCGGGTTGTGATTCGTCGCTTCTGCGCATGCGCGTGATGTCATTTTGCGCTTCTGCACATGCGCAAGTGGCAAAACCCGGAAGTAACCCTTTCTGGTACTTCCAGGTCGCTGTGGGATATAACCTGAAAGAACGTAACATGAAGCAAACGTAACACGACATATGACTGTATATTGTATGGTTGTATTTGCACTTTGATGTGCTTTCAAACTGCTAGGTTGGCAGGAGCTGGGACCGAGCAACGGGAGCTCACCCCGTTGCGGGGATTCAAACCACCAACCTTCCGATTGGCAAGCCATAGGTTCAGTGGTTTAGACCACAGCACCACCTGCATCCCTTAAATGGAACATAGCAGGTAAAAAAAGAGATGCTCATGAAAGAATTGTGACTGCTTTAGAATCGCCGACTCACTGTATAGTCATGTGAGCAGATTCATAATATGCATGCTTTGCCCTTAGACTGCATCCTGTGGGTGCTGTGAATTTGTCATGGCAACAGCAGGAAATTGCTTGCAACTTAAGAATATAACCAAACAAAAAAAATATTGGCACCAAATACACTTGCAAAACCTCATCCAATGAAGCAAACTTTTAAATATGTGGTCAGAAATCATTTGCTTTGTAACGACTCGGGGTGCTTTTACACTACTACATTATTCTAACTGTAAAATTTGGATCTGGATTACTATTTAGGGATCCAGATTAATTAAAACCTATTGGCTTCTGGAGCTTTAAAACGATTGCGGCATTTTTACTTGCTCTGTAAGCAAATAACAACTGCTAATAGCCAAAAGTGCAGCCAGCAATATCCAAACGGCAAAGTCATCAGATTTTTTTGACATGCACAATATTGACTAAATTAGTGCTAACACATTCCCAGCCATCGCTGTGGGAAGTTTAAAGCCATGCATGTAAATACTTTCCCATGCCTATTTGCCATGCACAAATGTTTGCATGTGCATAGCATATGTGATGCTGCATAAGCACTTAATAAAAAGGGTGAGTGCGCATTTGTGCATGTGCTTGACCACAGCTGCACGTCTAATTGCATGTGAAGAACCACTCGTTTCATTGCCATGATAGGAATACATTGCTTGGAAGATACAGTCCCACATGTGTTTCTCGTTTTCTTTACTGACGACAATAAATTGAAAAACAGTAGCTGGGACAAGATGTTCATACATCCTTCAGCCTACAAGAAGCCGAAATGACAACAGAAATGTGGGGTTGGTCATCTTTCATTTCACTCCAAATCAGTAGTTTATAAACTTTCCCATCCTAGAGTGCATGTGGACCACCATAATTTGAGCAAGGCTCTCTTTGTTTTGTTCTGACATGCAACCGTCTATTTCAGGACTGAGTTCAGAAGAAGCCTGCCTGCAGGGGCGGAGGAAGGGGGGCAGTGGGAGCGGGTCACCCCGGGTGTCACCACTGAATGGGGTGACAAAATGGCAGGCGGCACTCACCACGGGGCCTGCAGCGCGCCTGAGCCAGGGATGATGGGAACTGCAGTTCAAAACATCTGCAGTTCAAAACATCTTCTTAGATGAAGAAGGTTTAGTGATTCAGGATAACGATCTTGAACTACTCATCCGTGAAACATTCTTGGGAATCCCTGCTTGGGTAAACAACCCCAAATAGAAACAGAAGTTCAACATCAGTTAATGCTTCAGATCATACTCATAAGCACAGATTCAATGTTTGAAGTTTTGGACGCAATTGTGAAAAGCTTTGTATGCTTACTCAAACTGGCAAATAAGGAGATGTCACACCCAGGAATCCTTTTTAGTATAAAACTCACCAGGTGTACTTTTCCTTTAATTGATCTAGTACAGACAGGAAAATAGCTTGCCGATATGTGATTTGATCACATCCACATTTGATCTGAAGTAATGTAAAGGTAGGGACGCGGGTGGCGCTGTGGGTTAAACCACAGAGCCTAGGACTTGCCGATCAGAAGGTCGGTGGTTGGAATCCCCATGATGGGGTGAGCTCCCATTGCTCGGTCCCTGCTCCTGCCAACCTAGCAGTTCGAAAGCACATCAGAGTGCAAGTAGATAAATAGGTACCGCTCTGGCGGGAAGGTAAACAGCGTTTCCGTGTGCTGCTCTGGTTTCCCAGAAGTGGCTTAGTCATGCTGGCCACATGACCCGGAAGCTGTACGCCAGCTCCCTCGGCCAATAAAGCAAGATGAGTGCCACAACCTGAGTCGGTCACAACTGGACCTAATGGTCAGGGGTCCCTTTACCTTTACATTATTGCTTTCATTTTATGGATAAATTGTCCCGTTAGATAGTAAAATTCATGTTAAATTGCTGTTTTAGGAGTTGTTTTTAAAAGTCTGGAACGGATTAATCTGTTTTGCACTACTTTCTATGGGAAAGCACGCTTTGGTTTTGGAACGCTTTGGTTTTGGAACAGACTTCCGGAACGAATTAAGTTTGAGAACAAAGGTACCAGTGTGTGTATGTGTGTGTGGTATTTTTCTATTGCTTTTTGACAGAACTGGATGAAATTTGCAGGCACGGCTCCTTCTGAACGAAGAAAGCCTTCAAAATCACATGCAAATAGGTCCAGATTTTGTTTGTTTGTTTATGGTTATTATTTAAACAGAACCATCATAAATGTCTTTTGGGGATCTGAATTGGTTGTAATATGCAGGCACAGTAGTTATGAAGGAATGAGTACAGCAAAATTTCATAGGATAGCTGCCGTGAATTTCTTGCAAGCACAGCCATTAAAATTATGGTGAGGTTAAAAAAGACCCACTTAATCTTCTGTATTGTTTTGTGGACAATTTGTATCAAGGCAGCGTATATCATAGGGGTACCTGAGGTAAGCAATCTGCCCAGTTATTGACAAATACGTCTGCAGGACAGGTTGTGTTAGGCCGAATTCATTTTTCATTTTGTGGGTTTTAAATTTTTGTCTTTTAAATTTTCTCCATACTGATGAATATTTTTCCTGAATCAGTATTCAGATTCACACCCAAGCCAACCTGGGCAGCCTCTGAATCAGGGACTAGTAGGAAGCATCTGTTGTCTTTGTCCATGGAGTTTTCTTGGCAGGGATACTGGAGTGACTTGCCGGTTCCTGCTCCAGGTGGATCACGTTTGGTCAAAACTCTCCACTATGACCTGTCCATCTTGGGTGGCATAACTTATAGCTTCTCTGAGTTATTCAAGCCCCTTCGCCACGGCAAGGCAGTGATCCATGAAGGGGCAGTGATCCATGAAGGGATCACTGAATTATGTCTTGTATAAATCAAACCCCTGCGTCCAGTCACACTTCCCTGCGTCGCTCTGCTGGAAGTTGACGCGGCAGGGGAGCAGAGCTGCAGCGGTCCCGTCCGTGTGAGATGAGGGATAAATCAAGTCCAACGACAGCTCAGTTCTTATCTCTAGAAGCGTTTATTTACAAAGCAATAAAACCGTCCGAAACTTCAGACATTCTCTTCCGTGCTCCAGGAGCACACACGCAGCTTCTGCTGCTCACCGAGAAGTGAAACTGAGTGAGGAAACAGAAAGACTTTGTGCGTCACTTCTCTGCGACAAGCCCCTCCTTCTGCTCCCCCTCCTTTTCTTCTCAGACACAGGACACACCGGAGTACTGACCCTGTCAGTTCCAAACTCCACACCCCCTCTTGTCCTGCGTCTGGAGATAGTAGCCATCAAAGCTTTCCCCATACACAGACTCTCACAGAACTCCTCATGCTTCTGGAAGGTTAATGGTTTTGTGAAACCATCAGCGAGGTTCTTTGTTGAGGGACAGTATTTTAGAGCGACTAGCCCCTCATGAACGCTCTGACACACATTTCGGAAGCGTATATCTAAATGTTTCGTCCTTGCCTTGAATTGCCCTGTCTCAGCTAATTTAAGGCATGGTTGGTTGTCTTCATGCACCACAACAGGCTGACAATCCTCTTCACAGATTTCCTCGACCAAACACACATAGAACTCCAGTTCTCTGCAAACCTCTGATAGCGCACTGAACTCAGCTTCAGTAGATGAAAGCGCTATGAGACTTTGCTTCCGGGACCTCCACCCAATCACTGAGTCCCCAAATTTCACCACTAGGCCTGACACTGACTTGCGGTCCTCAAGGTTAGCCCAATCCGAATCCACCCAGGCGGTCAGCTTGACATCACCCTCAGCTGACATCTTGAGGCAAAAGTCTTTGGTATTTTGCAGGTAACGTAGCACCCGCTTAACACCATTCCAGGCCTGCACACTAGGACTTGAAGCCTCTCTACTGAGCAGATTGACAGCAAACGCTATGTCTGGTCTGCTCCACTGTGACAGATACAACAGACTACCCAGAGCTGACTGAAAGAGTTCAGTGTTTTCGAACACCACGCGTTCTACTTGCTGACACTCCTTCACGTACCCTGTCTCCATGGGTGATCTGGCACCTGCACAATCAGACATCCTGAACTTTTCAAGCAACTGCTCAATCTTACCTTTCTGGCGAAGCAAAAAGCTTCCATCACTTGCTCTTGCGATCTCTACGCCTAGGTAGGACTTGACATCTCCAAGTTGCTTCAGCTTGAACCGCTTACCAAGCTCCTTAGCAAACTTCTCCACCTGTTCACTTGTCCTTGTCACCAGCAAGATGTCATCAACAAACACCTGTGCCACTTGCTGTTGCAAGCCTGAATCTCTAATGTAAAGACAACTGTCTGCAAGAGATCTCTTAAAACCTAGCTTTTCTAAAGCTTCATGTAGGCACATATTCCAATTCCTGGCAGATTGGCGTAACCCATAGATGGATTTGTGCAACCGCCACACAACGCCTGGCTCACTGACTTCGAACCCTGGAGGAGGACGCATGTACAACTCCTCCTGGAGATCTGAGTTCAGGTAGGCGACATCTACATCAAAATGGTTCACCTTCCAACCTCTCTGCGCTGCTACTGCCAACAGCATTCTCAAAGTCTCCGCCCTAGAAGTTGGCGAATAGACCTCTGTGAAGTGGATCCCGCGTTTCTGCGTAAATCCACGCGCCACTAATCTCGCTTTGTACTGTGGCTCTCCTGCTTCTGTGGGTTTAAGACGGTAAACCCATCTGCAGCCTACAGCTTGCTGGTTAGCCGGCAGCTGTGTGAGTGAGAACACTCCTAGAGACTCCATTGAGTTCATCTCCTTCTGCATCGCCTCATGCCATTTGCTGGCTTCTTCCCGAGGCAACTTCTGAACATCCTCAAAGGATTCAGGTTCACATCTAGCCACACCAACCCAGACACTCGTGGCTTCAAACCTTTCAGGTGGCTTCCCTTTGGTTGATCTTGCTGACCTCCTCAGCGTGAATTCTGGAACTGCGCCTGATTCACCTGGATCAACCCTCCTTTCTTCTATGTCAGAATCATCCCCCTCTGACCTGCTGCGCCGTTTAGGGCGAACAGCTGGTTCTGCTGGCGAGGATGGTTCCCTTCTTGGCTCAGACTTGACAGAGACCTGCGGAGGGGTCCTGGGACTCCCTTTTGGAGAGATACGGAGCCTCTCCCTTGGAGATCCCGGCTCTGGACTCTGTGGCTGTGGACTGTGCTCATCAGCAACAGGTTCAGCTTCACCCTCTTCCTCTTCCTCATCTGATTCTACCAGGATTTCCGGATTTCCGTGAAGCCGCTTCCACCCACTCTGCTCGCAAAACTCAGCACTGCCGCTAATAAGCAGCCTGGACTGGTTGCCAGTAGGGTATGCGAAGCGCCACGCTTTTGAACCCGGCTCATAGCCTACAAAGATCATTTTCCTGGATCTTGGCTCACCTTTTCTGCGCATGGCCTTTGGAATCAGAACCCAAGCTGTAGATCCAAAAGTGCGCAGAAAATGGACCTTCGGCTTTTTCCGATGAAGCAGAAAGTACGGTGTGTCCCCTACACTGGAATTGAACACTCTGTTCTGCAGGAAACAAGCCGTTCGGAAACTTTCGGCCCAAAAGCGCTGTGGCAGACCTGAGTCCGCCAGCATAGCATTCGCTGACTCCTGCAGCGTGCGAAACTTCCTCTCTGCAACCCCATTTTGTTGCGGAGAGTGGGGGGCCGTCAGTCGATGACTGATACCCTTCTGCCTGAAGAACGATTGCAGCGCAGAACCTGTAAACTCCCCCCCACGATCGGTTTGAAAGGACACTACTTTGGTAGAGAACTGTAGTTCTACCGCTGTGATCCAATCCCTGATCAGTGCAGCTGCCTCTGACTTCTGTTTCAGTGCAAATAGCCAGGCATGTTTTGTAAAATCATCAACCAAAAGCAAAACCCACTTAGAACCAGCTAACGAAGGTGTCGGCATGGGTCCCGACAAATCTGAATGAACAAGTTCAAAGGGTTTACTGGTTTTCCTCTCAGACCTGGGATATGAGCATGTTACAACCTTTGATTGCTTACAGGCTTGACAATCTAGGTATTTGTCACATGCCTTGAACCTGCACCCAATGGTGTTGTCTGTGGCCTTCCTCACATATGACCACCCTGCATGTCCAAACCTGCGATGCCATAAGTGTAAGCAATCATGGTGTGGTGGGACATTGGCACACTGCCCTTGGGCATCTTCAATGGACTCTCCACTAGCCCCATTTTCCACCAGCCCCATTTTCCCACCAGCCCCATCTTCAATGGGCATCTCGATCAGAAAGAGCGTGCCTCTTCTCTGAACACTGTGAATCTTCTTCCCATTCCTGAAAAAGGAACACACATTGTTAGAAAACAAAACATCAAACCCAGCAGCCATAAGGGCTGGCACACTTAGAAGAGAGTGGGCAAGCTCTGGTACCACAAAAGCTTCTATCCAATGGTCTATGAAAGAGCAATAAAGAAGACCAGTTTCAGTCAATGGTCTTTGAGACCCATCTGCTAAAGTAACATAACGTCCAGTTTTAACTGTCTTGCAGTTCCTCAAATGCCCAGACGATGTCACTAAACAATGCGACGCGCCTGAATCGATGACGAGAGATAAAGAGTGTCTCTGGTTGTTTTCCACAGATGCCAAGGCGTTGCTAGCACTCCCATCGGTTGCCATGGCGACAGCCTCTCCCGGGCTAAGGCTCTTGTCTTTTCTCAGAGACGCTAGCGCAGCTGTGAGGTGGTGATAAGACGCCTTGTCTTTGTTTTTCTCCCCGCCTGCAGCTTTCCCACGCCGTTGCTGGGAACCTGCCCTGGGAACCTGCTTTGTTGACATTCCACGCTGGCCAGTGTCCTTAGCAGCCTGGGCCTCTAGCGGATGCTTCCCAGCGCTGTTGGACGTTGCCTCAAAGCACAAACAACTTTCGCAGCCTTTCGCTTTCTCAGAGCTCTTGGAATGGCCTGCCTGGCCTGCCCCCCCACAGCCTTTTGGGGTGCAGCCTGCGCTCTCTTCCACAGCTCTCAGCTGCTCTCCAGCACACAGAGGTGTCGAAGCAGAGAAACAGCTTCCCGGAACAGCCCCCTCTGGGCTTGGTGCTCTCTCTGGGCATCTTCTAGCCCCCTCTAATGTGGCTCCCACTCCGGCCTGGGGCTTGCTCCCTTGGCCCTCGGCTTTCTCCCGGCCCCTGGCTCCTGCTGAGCCTTCGCACAGACTCCTCAGCACCTGCCAAGCGGCCTCAGCCGATTTCACGCCCTCCAGGTGGGGCAACAGCAAAGCGTCCACACTTGCTTTCAGCAGGCAAAGCTCTCTCTGCTCTCTCTCACTCAGCAGAGCAGTAGCCTGCATGGGTGGGGCCGGCTCCTTCTGGGCTAAACTCCAGAGCCCTGTGGCCACAAACCACCCCCTTGCTCCTCTTGACCAGGCCTCCCAGTTGGCCCCATTCAGCCTCTCACCGGGGTAGCTCTCTTGGCTCTGCTGTTCCTGTGCAGCAGCCATTCTTCCTCCCTCCCCGGGGGCTTCAGCGTACTCACTAGTTTGCCAGCAAGCCGGACCTCCGAAGCAGCCGTTCCTCCTGGCTCTTGGTTCCTCTCTCCGGCATCTCCCACTGCCCTTGCCTGGCAGGAGATTTACAGCAAACCGACGCTGGCAGCCTTCTCCCTTCTCACACTTATCAGGAAACGCGATACTTCCATAACCTCTTGTATAAATCAAACCCCTGCGTCCAGTCACACTTCCCTGCGTCGCTCTGCTGGAAGTTGACGCGGCAGGGGAGCAGAGCTGCAGCGGTCCCGTCCGTGTGAGATGAGGGATAAATCAAGTCCAACGACAGCTCAGTTCTTATCTCTAGAAGCGTTTATTTACAAAGCAATAAAACCGTCCGAAACTTCAGACATTCTCTTCCGTGCTCCAGGAGCACACACGCAGCTTCTGCTGCTCACCGAGAAGTGAAACTGAGTGAGGAAACAGAAAGACTTTGTGCGTCACTTCTCTGCGACAAGCCCCTCCTTCTGCTCCCCCTCCTTTTCTTCTCAGACACAGGACACACCGGAGTACTGACCCTGTCAGTTCCAAACTCCACATTATGGTGATGAATTATGGTGCTGGAGGAGACTCTTGAGAGTCCCATGGACTGCAAGAAGATCAAACCTATCCATTCTGAAGGAAATCAGCCCTGAGTGCTCACTGGAAGGACAGACCCTGAAGCTGAGACTCCAATACTTTGACCACCTCATGAGAAGAGAAGACTCCCTGGAAAAGACCCTGATGTTGGGAAAGATGGAGGGCACAAGGAGAAGGGGACGACAGAGGACGAGATGGTTGGACAGTGTTCTCGAAGCTACCAGCATGAGTTTGACCAAACTGCGGGAGGCAGTGGAAGACAGGAGTGCCTGGTGTGCTCTGGTCCATGGGGTCACGAAGAGTCGGACACGACTAAACAACTAAACAACAAACAGGAAGCATCTGTCCAAAAGCCAAGCCATGTGGCAGGTGGGCCATAGAGTGTCCTTCATTGCCTTGGGAGGATACACAATATAATATAATAATAATAATTTATTATTTATACCTCACCCATCTGGCTGACCTGCTGCCTGCGGAGGACCCATTCATTCTGGGCTTGACTCTGTCATGCAACTGCCCTCGACCAGATCGGCTGTGAGGGATATACACTCAGTGCCTAAGCCGAGTCCAAGCTACACCTGGAATCAATAAAGTTGTAGCCAATTTTTTAAATCCCAGAACGTTGTCCTGTCCAGTTTGTCCACCTTCTTGGCTCTGGCCTCTCTCCTGGTATGTATGTGTGTGTGTGTCACTGTGGGTGGGTCTGCAATGGATGCCTCAGATAATGTGTGTGATGTGCTTTAAGCACTCAAGAATTACATATTTTAAAAATACGGTTATTTATAACAGAGGGCACCATGACCTAAAGCTGGTTATGCTCACTGTGTGGGCAGGATAACTGCAACCCAGCCTTTAGCAGGCCGCAAAACAGCCGGAGGAGTTGCACAATGAACTGAATTCAAAAGGGTCTGCAAGTTGCAACATGTACATGTTATATACACATCGTTTTCCAGTTCCTAAATTCTTGCCCTTAAGAAGATTAATAAGCTCTTCGTTTGATTTCTCAATGCCGTACTTTTTCCTGGCGCAGCAGGGATGAACATTCTTTATATATATACATATATATATATTCACCCATGAAGGGCCAGAATGTCTCCTTAAATTCAGCTGGTAGTTGGAAAGTAATCCAGATTTTGTTTTTGTGCACAATGTTTAAAGAAAACTGAATGCCTTCAGCGGAGTAGGAAAGGCTACGATGCCTTTAGAAATGTTACCACAGCAGCGGTAAAGCGCTGGAAAAATCCAAATAGTTATTAAAATGTTAAACCTCAATTGTTTAGGAATTAGGCGCATAGCTGAAATCACTTCCCCACCCGCAGTGTGAGCAACATGCTCTTTACCTTGGGAGAACAATTTAAATGCTGTATACTCCAGATTGATTAACATCATCTGAAGCTTATACAGAGTCATGGGACCATCCAGCCCAGTATTTGTATTGGCATCCAGGGGCTCAAGTAGAGGCTATTTCCCAGCATCTGGAACCTGGGAAGTGGAAGGCAATAGCCCAGTGGTGAAGCACTCACCTTGCATGCAGACGGTTCCAGGTTCAATCCCCGCCGTCTTCAGGTAGGGCTGGGAGACACTGTGGTCCAAAACCCTGCAGAGTTACTTCCAGTCAGTGTCAAAAAGCAATCAATCAATCTTTATTACAGTCAAGACAAATCGTTACAAAGCAATGCACAATTCAGACAGCCTACCTCCAGGTTATAGGGACGCAGGTGGTGCTGTGGGTTAAACCACAGAGCCTAGGACTTGCCGATCAGAAGGTTGGCGGTTCGAATTCCCGCAACGGGGTGAGCTCCCATTGCTCAGTCCCAGCTCCTGCCCACCTAGCAGTTTGAAAGCACGTCAAGTGCAAGTAGATAAATAGGTACCTCGCTGGCGGGAAGGTAAACGGCGTTTCTGTGCGCTGCTCTGGTTTGCCAGAAGCAGCTTAGTCATGCTGGCCACATGACCCGGAAGCTGTACGCCGGCTCCCTAGGCCAGTAAAGCAAGATGAGCGCCACAACCCCAGAGTTGGCCACGACTCGACCTAATGGTCAGGGGTCCCTTTACCCTTTACCTTTTACCTCCAGGTGAAACAAGCATTTTGTACAAACTTAAAGATAGGGATCATTGGTTCTTGCAACCACCGATAAAAACTTCGCCACTGCTAATGTTCTAGCGTTTGTCCGGTCTTCCAATAGGAACCTGACATAGTGAGCCTCTGATTTTCCCGGGAAAGGTACCAGCAAGGGTAATATCAGTTCAGTCCTGGCTTGCTCATATTTCGTACAGTGCAGCAAAATATGCTTTATGGAATCGATGTCTTGAGCACACGAGCAAAGTCTGTCCTGGTAGGGAACTCCTCTCAACCTGCCATCCAACACTGCAGAAGGAAAGACGTTTAGTCTGGCTTTGGTGAAAAACCTTCAATAATTTGGTACTGTCAGGTTTTTAATGTAAGATGTTAACTTAAAGACATGTCCATATTGTACTCCTACTGCCAGTGGACTACAGACTGCGTGTGATCGAGATCGCAAGTCACTGTGTGTATTATCCCATAGTCTTTGCTTTAACGTCTTTAGGGCACCTTCATAACCCAGGTAATAAAGTTGGGGGGGTGACAGACCAATAGAGGTGGCTTTTCTAGCCATGGTTTTCTGCCATTTTCTGACTAACTCCTCGTTGGCCAGGTGTTGGTACAAACCCTTCCTTAGATCAAACACTGAAATCCTGAGCCAGTGTCAGAAATCCTGAGCTAGATGGACTAATGGTCTGACCAAGTATAAGGTAGAATCTGATGTTTTGTTGAGACACTGCTGTCCAGTGCAGTGAAAGAGACATTAGTTGTCCCGGTGCCCACACATTACTTTGGCTACTCACTTCAGTAAGATAAAGAGTATGCTCTAGAGTATGCCCACCTCATTGGGAGCAATTATGTCCACATTTTCTTGCTTCTATCTGCTTCCAAGACACAAGATGTCCACACCTTGTTAACAGCTTCAGTGGAGAGAGAGAGAGAGAGGTCCTATGTTCATAATACTTAGATGAAGACTGACTGTTGTGATCTCTTGCTGAAGCTGCCTACCTGAAGGAAAGAGACTGGCCATTATGACCTCATGCTGATGATTTCTATCCAAATGAGATAGACTTGCCATTGTGACCTCACAGCGATGCTACATTCCTGAAGAGACGAGGCTGGCCATGTTAAATATAGTAATTTAACTCACTGAAATTGTAAGTGCCTGTATGCATTAGTTCGTGTTTAGATTTGATTGGTTGGTAACTGAATTCTGGAGAGTTCTCTAGTGGTTCTCATGTGATTGGCTAACATTGGTCACATGGAGACGTGCTCCAAGGTAAAAGACTACTGGGAAAGGATTTATAATGAATTGAAAAAAGTGTTGAAAAACACATTTATTAAAAAACCAGAAGGTTTTTTACTTGGTATAGTGGGGGGTGAAATCCCCCAAAAGAATGTTACTTTTTTTCTGCATGCCACAACAGCTGCGAGAATATTGCTAGCGAAGAATTGGAAGAAACAAGATTTATCAACTATCAAAGAATGGCAGATGAAGTTGATGGACTATACGGAACTTGCCGAACTGACCGGGAGACTTCGAGACCAGAGAGAAGAGACTGTGGAAGAAGATTGGAAGACGTTTAAGGAATATTTGAAAAAAATTGTGAATATTTAAATCTTAGAATAGCTTTGGAAGTGGATATAGGATGTAGGGTTAGAAGTAGAAGATAGTGCATTTTAAAATAGTATTATTTGTAAGTAATAAAATGTGAAGATTTTTATGGTTAAAGAAAGCGTGATAAAAAAAATGATTAGAAATTATGATATATGTAACTGCTGAAGATGAGGTAAAATGAAAATCAGATGGGGGAACTTGGGGAAGCCCACCTAACAATGTTTATAAAAAATAAGGATAAGACAAGAATTTGTTTGTATTGTTTGTTTTTCTGTTTGTGTTAGTTAGTTAGTTTAGTTTATTATGGCCATAGGCCCATATTCAATACAATACCCTTGTGATTGGCTAATTCCAGACTGCTCCTGTAGGCCAATCAGGTTGTGGATTCACCTCCTCCAGAAGCCTGATTGGCTGCTCCTGCAGACCAGTCAGGTCGCTGATTCACTTCTTCCAGGAGCCTGACTGGCTGCTCCTGCAGACCAGTCAGGTCACTGATTCACTTCATCCAGGAGCCTAATTGGCTGCTCCTGCAGGCCAATCAGGTCGCTGATTCACTTACACCTGGAGCTGGATTGGGTGGCTCCTGCAGACCAATCAGACTGCTGCATTCTGGATCCTATTGTTCTAGGATTCAGCTCAGTACATAACACTGAGCTTGATGGAACAATGGTTGGACTCAGTATAAGGTCCTGTGTTCTTAACCCACACGATCCCATGCATGTTTACTTGGCTCTATGCATGTTAGTTGCTGCATGCATAGAGGAGCTTTATCCTAGCTAAGAAGGCTTAAAATTGCAGCCTTTAACTAGAGTTGCACAGAAAGGAAATGAAGTGGGATATTTTTCATTCACAGCGCACATGCTCTTGTCACTGAGCTACAGGCCCTGCCCAACAAGATGAAGGCGATTAAGTAAAAACGGGGTGAAATTTGAGTAAACCAGGGATAGATGTACCATATTTTTCGCTCTATAGGACGCACTTTTCCCCCTCCAAAAATTAAGGGGAAATGTGAGTGTGTCCTATGGAGCGAATGCAGGCTCCTTGGCTTCAGCGATAGCAACGCGAAGCCTCCAAAGCACAGAGGGAGAGCTCCCCCCGCACTCCGGAGGCTTCGCGTTGCTTTCGCTGAAGCCGCCTGAAGCCCCCGGAGTGCAGCGCGAACTCCCGCTGCGCTCTGGGGGCTTCAGGCAGCTATCCGCAAGTCTTTGGAGCGCAGCAGGAGTTCCTGCTGCCCTCCAAAGGCTTGCAGATAGCCGCCTGAAGCCTTGAGAGCAAGAGGGGTCGGTGCATACCGATCCCTCTTGCTCTCCAGGCTTCGCTTCGCTGGAGAGGCTCTGCACAGTTTTCCCTCTCTGCGCAGTGCCCCTTCAGCGAAGCGGGAGGAGAAATGGAAGGGGCTGTTTCTCCTGCCGCTTCGCTGAAGGGGCGCTGAGCAGAGAGGGGGAGAATTCTTTTTCCCCTGTTCTCCCCCTCCAATGGTCCGGTGCGTCCTATAGAGCGAAAAATACGGTACTTGGTGAAGACTTCCCTGACTTTCAGGGATGCATGGAAGCAGCAAATTCCATCTACAGTAGTACAAAGTAGGCAAGCCAGAGAAGGATTTAATAGTGCATGTACATTCCTAAATAAAAATGGAAACCTGAGCTTGGGCAGACCTTCACAGATGTCCATAGTAATTTCCTGGCCCTTCTAGGGTGTGCACGGGGTAGTAAAAGAAAGAAAAAGGGAATTACGACAATGCATATTTACCCAGAAGGGTGTGCCCAGCTTTTTCGAGCATTTGGCATGCCTGAAGCGGTAAGATGCAGCAAAGCCTTCTTCAGACAACACTGCAGCGTTCACCCTTTTAACTGAATGTTGTTATTGTTGTTGTTTAGTCGTTTAGTTGTGTCCGACTCTTCGTGACCCCATGGACCAGAGCACGCCAGGCACTCCTGTCTTCCACTGCCTCCCGCAGTTTGGTCAAACTCATGCTGGTAACTTCAAGAACACTGTCCAACCATCTTGTCCTCTGTTGTCCCCTTCTCCTTGTGCCCTCCATCTTTCCCAACATCAGGGTCTTTTCCAGGGAGTCTTCTCTTCTCATGTGATGGCAATGTATTGGAGCCTCAGCTTCAGGATCTGTCCTTCCAGTGAGCACTCGGGGCTGATTTCCTTCAGAATGGATAGGTTTGGTCTTCTTGCAGTCCATGGGACTCTCAAGAGTCTCCTCCAGCACCACAGTACAAAAGCATCAATTCTTCGGCGATCAGCCTTCTTTATGATCCAGCTTTCACTTCCATACATCACTACTAGGAAAACCATTGCTTTAACTATTCGGGCCTTTGTTGGCAAGGTGATGGCTCTGAACCGGCAAGCCACTCTAGTATCCCTGCCAAGAAAACTCCATGGACAGAGACAACAGGCATATAACTGAACGTGCAAGAGCACAAATCAGAGATACACCAGGTAGCCCTTCCCTTCCCCATGGACACTGACCGCACATTCGGTACATGCAGCTGAATGCCTGAAAAGGCCACCTGCCAAACCCATAAGGGCCTCTTTTATTCTAACAGCTGAATGTGTGAGTGGCAGATGTTGTGGTCCAAGGAGCATGTCAACATTAGGGGTGGAGCTAACTGGCATGACCCTGCTTGTGCATCCAATTAGCTCAGACATAGGAAACCAGTATACCTGAAGGAGTGTCTCCACCCCCATCGTTCAGCCCGGACACTGAGGTCCAGTGACTTCTGGCGGGTCCCTCACTGTGAGAAGCAAAGTTACAGGGTACCAAGCAGAGGGCCTTCTTGGTAGTGGCGCCCGCCCTGTGGAACGCCCTCCCATCAGATGTCAAGGAAATAAACAACTATCTGACTTTTAGAAGACATCTGAAGGCAGCCCTGTTTAGGGAAGTTTTTAATGTTTGATGTTTTATTGTTTTTTTAATATTCTGCTGGCAGCCGCCCAGAGTGACTGAGGAAACCCAGCCAGATGGGTGGGGTATAAATAAATAAATATATTATTATTATTATTATTATTATTATTATTATTATTATTATTATTATTATCTCAGGCCAATGTGGCCCCCAGGACTGTATACCCTTCAACATTTCTCTGATTAAAATAGAGACATCCTATTCAACAACAACAACAACAATAATAATAATAATAATAATAATAATAATAATAATAATAATAATAATGTCATTATTTATACCTCACTCATCTGACTGGGTTGCTCCAGCCACTCCGTGCAGGTTCCAACATACAGTATATAAAAACATTAAACATTAAAAAGCTTCCCTGTACAGGGCTGTCTTTAGACGTCTTCTAAAGGTATCATTGCCTTGGCTCGGGGTCGCATAACTCCATACCCTTCAATATTTCTCTGATGAAAATGGGACAACTTTAATAATAATAATAATAATAATAATAATTTCACTTTTTATAGCCCATCCATCTGACATAAAAAAACTTCCCTATATAGGGCTGCCTTCAGATGTCTTCTAAAGGTTCTATAGTTGCTGATCTATATAGAGAGCCAGTGTGGTGCAGTGATTATGAGCGGTAGACTCGTAATCTGGTGAACCGAGTTCGCATCTCCGCTCCTCCACATGCAGCTGCTGGGTGACCTTGGGCCAGTCACACTTCTCTGAAGTCTCTCAGCCCCACTCACCTCACAGAGTGTTTGTTGTGGAGGAGGAAGGGAAAGGAGATTGTTAGCCGCTTTGAGACTCCTTTGGGTAGTAATAAAGTGGGATATCAAATCCAAACTCTTCATCTCATTTCTTCTGATCTCCTTGGCTTGGGGATCGCATAACTCCACAACTTCCAACATTTCTCCAATGAAGTAGGGAAGTCCTAAGGAAAAGCGGGACATTCCGGGATCAAATCAGAAACCGGGATGGCTTCTGAAAATCCAGAACATTCCCTGGAGAACAGGGACACTTGATGAATCTGAGTCTCTCTGTCTGGCGCTTGGGATTCTCCTTACACCATCCTGCTAGCCACATCTACCGGTAATCTGCCAAGCCACAATGCGCAAAGTAGCTGACTGTACAAAGGTAAAATTTACATTCCTTGTCCCACCCACTTTTTCCCACTGGCCCTGCCCACTATCAGAATGTTGCCCCCAGAAAACTTGCCCCAAAAGGGATCCAACCCCCCAGGCTGCAAAAGGTCCCCTACCCTGAATGTTATTTTCTGAAAAGGATATAAATCAAATACTGCCTTACTTCAGACAGGCTGTCCATTTCTTTTTTTTTAAAAAGTTCTCCTTAAAAGGCTCCTTGCCTTTTTTTAATCGTACACACAGGGTGCATTGTGCTGGTAATTTTTATTCCTGTTTTATTGAATTTTAAAAAATATTTATAGGGGAGAAAGCTCTTAAACAATCTAACCGCTGAGTATGAAATGAGGAACAAGTGGCATGCGGGGGGAGGGAGAGGGGAAATAAGGTAAGAAGTCTGACGGCCATTTTTAAAAATATCGCTGGGTGTTGCCAAAGTGGCTCTATTTAATCCATATTTTTTTTCACGACTTATATGCCAAAGTTCCTCCCAAAGTTTTATTAATGTAGCAGTGCGTTTATTACTATAATTTCTATCCCACCTTTATAAAAAACATAATCCAGGTAGCTATGGTCCAGGACAATGGTTCGAGTCCTAAGATTAGTTAAGGAAGTTTGTGGAATGGAAGTTTCTCACAGTTTCCTCTCTCAGCAACTTCTTAGGTCCCTAACCAAATTGTTTTAGAGGTACAAAGAAGGTACATTTTAATGTTTTAATGCTGTATTTTAATTTTGTTTTTAAGTTGTATTTCAATCAATTTGTTTTTATATTGGTTGTTAGCTGCCCTGAGCCTGGTCTTGGCTGGGGAGAGCAGGGTATAAATAAAATTTATTATTATTATTATTATTATTATTATTATTATTATTACAGAGCTGGACCAGTGAGAGGTGAGACATAACCTGGGGAGACATAACCTTCATCCCTAGGCTATCCACCCCTGTTCTTGAGCAGTGATTCCTAACCATATTGCTATGCCTTCCCACAAGTCCAAAATTATCTGGCATGGTGAACCACGTATGAATTTTGCACCTTAGGGCTTTGGCAGTCATTGGTTTCTTGCATCTCCATGGCAAGCTTGCCTATTTCATAACCATCGCTCGAGCCATCCAAGCAAAAATTTACTTTACACCCCTATTAATGTGGAATATTTTGTGGGGAAATATTTATAGTACTTACAAAGCTATTCCTGGTTTTGCTTATGGAAATGTCAGAACACCGACCGTCGGATTGCAGGATATTGCTTCATAAACTGTAAAAATGTATTCTAAAAACATATGGTTGCAGAAGTGTGCAGTTTGTTCAGGGTAGCTGGTTAACGGTGCTGGGAACCTGACAGAGGAAAACCAGGTAGGCCCCAGGTGAGGGATGCTTAAATGGTCAGGGGGCGGACCCAAGGGATGCTTTCCAGCTCTGTTGGCTCCGCCCCTTGGCATAGTCCAAGTTGAGGCCAGCATCCCCAATCGCCAAAGCAAGATGCAGGCCAGGGTCCAGCTCCTGATAGGCACTGGGGGCAGTATGTTTCAGAGCACAATTCAAAGTGTTAGTGCTGACCTTTAAAGCCCTAAATGGCCTCAGTCCAGTATACTTGAAGGAGCGTCTCCACCCCCATCATTCAGCCTGGAAACCGAGGTCCAGCTCTGAGGGCCTTCTGGTGGTTCCCTCACTGTCAGAAATGAGGTTACAGGGAACCAGGCAGAGGGCCTTCTCGGTGGTGGCACCCATCCTGTGGAATGCCCTCCCAGCAGATGCCAAGGAAATAAGCAAGTGTCTGACTTTTAGAAGACATCTGAAGGCAGCCCTGTTGAGGGAGATTTTTAATGCTGGATGTTTTTAATAT
Source organism: Podarcis filfolensis (assembly GCF_964270895.1). Classification (NCBI taxonomy): domain Eukaryota; kingdom Metazoa; phylum Chordata; class Lepidosauria; order Squamata; family Lacertidae; genus Podarcis; species Podarcis filfolensis. Next base: position 10,030,164 of record NC_139606.1, on the reverse strand, counting down.
TCTGTTTTTAATATTCTGTTGGTAGCCACCCAGAAGGGACATGGGTGGTGCTGTGGGTTAAACCACAGAGCCTAGGACTTGCCGATCAGAAGGTCAGTGGTTTGAATCCCCACCACGGGGTGAGCTCCCATTGCTCGGTCCCAGCTCCTGCCAGCCTAGCAGTTCAAAAGCACATCAGAGTGCAAGTAGATAAATAGGTACCACTCTGGCGGGAAGGTAAATGGTGTTTCCGTGCGCTGCTCTGGTTCGCCAGAAGCGGCTTAGTCATGCTGGCCACATGACCCAAAAGCTGTACGCCGGCTCCCTCGGCCAATAAAACGAGATGAGCGCCGCAACCCCAGAGTCGGTCACGACTGGACCTAATGGTCAGGGGTCCATTTACCTTTACCTTTAGCCACCCAGAGTTGCTGTGGAAACCCAGCTAAATGGCGGGGTATTACCAACAACAACAACACCCCCACCACCTATCAGGAAGGGGCATTCAGGTGATGATTCCCCTGTAGGGGCCCCAGTGGAGCCCTCACCTTCCTGCAACTCTGTCGCACCAAAAGAGGTGAGTGGACTTGTTAAGAGAGCCCTATTCCCCTCACAATCCTTCTCATGGAATTCTGGGAATTGTGGCTCTGTGTGTATTCTGCTCTGGTCAGACCTCACCTGGAGTACTGTGTCCAGTTCTGGGCACCACAGTTCCAGAAGGACACTGACAAACTGGAACGCGTCCAGAGGAGGGCAACCAGAATGGTCAAAGGCCTGGAAACGATGCCTTATGAGGAACGGCTAAGGGAGCTGGGCATGTTTAGCCTGGAGAAGAGGAGGTTAAGGGGTGATATGATAGCCATGTTCAAATATATAAAAGGATGTCACATAGAGGAGGGAGAAAGGTTGTTTTCTGCTGCTCCAGAGAAGCGGACACGGAGCAATGGATCCAAACTACAAGAAAGAAGATTCCACCTAAACATTAGGAAGAACTTCCTGACAGTAAGAGCTGTTCAACAGTGGAATTTGCTGCCAAGGAGTGTGGTGGAGTCTCCTTCTTTGGAGGTCTTTAAGCAGAGGCTTGACAACCATATGTCAGGAGTGCTCTGATGGTGTTTCCTGCTTGGCAGGGGGTTGGACTCGATGGCCCTTGTGGTCTCTTCCAACTCTATGATTCTATGATTCTATTCTATGATTCTATGAATAGGGCTGTACTAACAAGCCGACGAAGCAACTTGTAAGAGGTTGTCATCGTACCAGTTAAGGATTAGAAGCGATGGATATTTTGGGTTCACTCACCAAGCCCATTATGGCCCACTTGCAATGACTTCATGACCCATAGATTGGGAAACACTGTTCCAGAGTATTGCATCAATGGGCAATGATGTATGGCTGTAACTCAGCAATTCCACGGGAGCCAAATACCTTTCCCTTAGCTAGAAGATGTGTTTCTAGGACACTGTGTTTTTCCAGCTCACACATTATGACATTCTGAGGGCTGGGACAAAGCAAACTTCTCACCAGCTCACATAGTGGTTGCCGGTAAACGTGCTGCTTACAATATGATTGTGTATCTCCTGAAATATACTCAGTCGCAAAGTGATTTCATGCTCTTTATTCAGCTCATAGTGGTGAGGAGGAATGAATGAAAGTCCCCTCAAGGTATCTGCTTTATATACATTATTTACACAATGGGCTGCACATGATTGGCTAATTCCGGAATTCTACTGTAAGCCAATCAGGTTGTGGATTCACTTCTATCTGGAGCATGATTGGGTGGTTCCTGCCAACCAATCATACTGCTGCATTGTTCTAGGACCAATCAGACTGCTGCATTCTGAATCCTATTGTTCTAGGACCAATCAGACTGCTGCCTTTTGGATCCTATTGTTCTAGGACCAATCAGACTGCTGCAGTTTGGATCCTATTCAACTCAGTACATAACATCTCCACTTCAGTGTTTCCTGCAAAATGCAGCGAGAATGGTGTAGTGGTTAGAGTGTCAGACTAGGACAGGGGAGACCAGGGTTCAAATCCCTCCTCAGCCTCGGAGCTCGCTGGTTGTTCTTGGTTATTGTGGGGATTAAATGAGGAAGGAGATGATTGTGTGTGCTGGCTTGAGCTCCTTGGAGAAAAAGTTGGGCTACAAATGAAAGAAAGAAAGAAAGGAAGGAAGGAAGGAAGGAAGGAAGGAAGGAAGAAAGCAAGCAGGACTGGGACAGAGAAACCAAAAGAAAATGTGGGTTTGTGGAGGTTAAATGGTAAGCAAAGACAACAGGCATGCAGTGCATTGTGCAGCCCTCCAAACTTTGTGGCTTTCAGATGTTCTTAGATGCCATCAGCCCCAGATAGCATGGCCAATGTTCAGGGATGATGGGAGTTGTAGTCTGAAATTCTGGAGGGTACCAGGCTACAAATGGGACGCGGGTGGCCCTATGGGCTAAACCACAGAGCCTAGGATTTGCCGATCCCCGCGACGGGGTGAGTTCCCGTTGCTCAGTCCCAGCTCCTGCCAACCTAGCAGTTTGAAAGCACGCCAGCGCAAGTAGAAAAATAGGTACCGCTCCGGCGGGAAGGTAAACGGCATTTCCGTGCTCTGCTCTGGTTCACCAGAAGCGGCTTAGTCATGCTGGCCACATGACCCGGAAGCTGTACGCCGGCTCCCTCGGCCAATAAAGCGAGATGAGCGCCACAACCCCAGAGTCGGTCACGACTGGACCTAATGGTCAGGGGTCCCTTTACCTTTACCAGGGTGCAAAAGGCAGGTTTTGATTTTACATGGTCAGGGTCAAAGGCAGGAACCTGTAGAGTTGTAGAGTTGGAAGGGGCACCAAGAGTCATCCAGTCCAGCCCCATAAAATGCTGGAATCCTTTTCACAGCTATCCCTGGGCTTGAACCACCAACCTTTTGGTTAACAGCCAGATGCACTGGCCTTAATTTACTACTTCCATGCTTTTCATTGCACAACTGAATTTGTAAGCCTGCTAATTCCTCTCTTGAAGTGGAGGTTTTGAATCTAGAATTTCTAGATTCTATTTGTGGTCATTGTTATAGCTAATGAAAAACCTTACATCAAATACTGACGCTTAGAAAAACAAACACTTGGGGCTTAAACACTGCCTCTTTGAATGAAAAATAAAATAAAATCATACCCTCGCGCAGGGAAGTATCAACCATCTCCCTAAAACACACAACCACTCTGTCTTAGTTAGCCATTATCAGCCAAGGTGGGCAAAAGTTGACAGATGTGTGTTGGCCAGCTTCCTCCAAGCACTCAGTTTGCCTCCCCACTGGGATTCCCCGAAGGTATGGGCATAGTTCTCCCCTTGCCAGATCTGTTCACATGTTATGCTGAAAAATCCATGGAGGTGGGGGGTGGGGAGGAATGCAAGGGAAAAAGGACAAGTTGTTCTCTGTGTATTTGAGGAGTTAGGACACACCGCCAGGTTTGTGTTAGCAGTTTCACATGAGCTGACAAAAGCTGATTGGTGCCAGCCTGGGGTATAAATATTGAGGAGTCTCTCCTTTTATTCCATCAGTACCGTAATTCTATCCTTTTCGCAAAAACAGCTCTCTGTGTGTGCGCATGTGTGTCTAACAGCAGTAACTAACTAACTAACAACAACAACAACAGTGTGTAGGGAGGGGAGGCTGGGAAATGCCTGAACATCTGAAACCCTGAGGTAATTGGGGCCGCCGAGACAAAGAGGGTCTCCCTTTTGATCCACGCGTCCTTGAGAGCCAGCCAAAATCCTTAAGTGAGGTCTAACACTCTCTAACCAAAGCTGTGCCCATAAACATGGGCGACTGCGAGTAGGATGTGTATTTGTGGTCGAGCGAGGTATGCAAGTTATGTTCTGTGTGGATGGAGTACGCCTGGTGCTGAAAGCTGTGGGCTGGGGGAATGAAAGCAAGTTGTACGAGGAGAAGAAGGAATGCTCACAGCACTTGGTGCCCTCAAATGTAGATTAGTTTGGACGGGGATGTGAGGTAGGAAAGATATATCCTGAACACCTGTTTCTACATCTGTATTTTTCCTTCTCTGCGAGGGTACAGCGAGCTCGGCCTCTTGCTGTGTCTGTGCAAAGCAGTCAGCTCCTTCCCGCCCTAAGTGAAAAACAGTATCGTCTGTCCAAGCTGCGCTGCTCACGCGTGTCATGTGATAAATCTGTGATTTTATTACGTATACCAGTTTTAAGAGTGCTGCTTTTATTTATTTTTTATTTTTTAATTCAAAAAAACATGGACTAGTTTTGAATGTGTTTTTATTTAGGGATGCAACATTGGCAACGAAGATGAACAGAGGGAAAACATTTGTTCGTTCCCTGTCTCACCCCATCCCAGTTTTAACAGCCCATCAGTAGATATTGATACATGGATATTGATATTGAGTGTGACTGGGGAAAGTTTAGAGGTGACATACTCCAAGGATGGGCAGACTTCAGGCTTTATGGATCTTTTTCTTCTTCTTCTATTACTAGATCGCCAATATCTACTAGTGGGAGCCAAGAGCCTATTGTCCTGAACCAAACCCACTGCTGTTTCTCATAACACTCCTTGTTTTGTTGTTGTTTAGTCGTTTAGTCGTGTCCGACTCTTCGTGACCCCATGGACCAGAGTACGCCAGGCACTCCTGTCTTCCACTGCCTCCCGCAGTTTGGTCAAACTCATTCTGGTAGCTTCGAGAACACTATCCAACCATCTCGTCCTCTGTCGTCCCCTTCTCCTTGTGCCCTCCATCTTTCCCAACATCAGGGTCTTTTCCAGGGAGTCTTCTCTTCTCATGAGGTGGCCAAAGTATTGGAGCCTCATCTACCCACCGTGGAAGAATGGCAGATGAAGGTTATAGATTATATGGGACTGGCAGAAATGACCGGCAGAATCCGAGACCAGGGAAAAGAGACGGCGGAAGAAGATTGGAAGAAATTTAAGGACTATCTTAAGAAACATTGTAAAATTATTGAATGTTAGAACGATGTTGATTCAGAAAATAAGTGGTTATAAGCTGTAATGATTATGTAATCAAGAAAAGAAAGGTCAAAAATTATATAGAAATTAGGGGAAGGATTTGCTGAACTGAATTAATCAGAGATTGGAATACAGAAAGGGGAGGTATGAGGAGGTCGGGAAAGTAAGTTTTATGAATATAAGGGATTGAAATTATACTTGTTGTTGTATGTGTTTTGTATGCATTTTTGTTGTTTCTGTTTTTTGTTTTTTCTATTTTATATAAACTTTTAAAACTTTAATAAATATCTTATTTAAAAAAAACAAAGTATTGGAGCCTCAGCTTCAGGATCTGTCCTTCCAGTGAGCACTCAGGGCTTATTTCCTTCAGAATGGATAGGTTTGATCTTCTTGCAGTCCATGGGACTCTCAAGAATCTCCTCCAGCACCAACACTCCTTGTTAGTGCTCTTCATTTCAGCGGCCTGTGTTAACTAGGGAGTTGTAGTTATTTTTGAAAGAAGTGGCAGTCAGAAGGCCTCGGGGATTTACTGAAAACCGCTGAATATCTAAACCCTCAATGCACAACCTTAAAGCCAGACTGGAGGTGAACTTTGGACCTTCTGCATGCAGATCATGTGGTCTACTCATTGCTCTATGGCTGCTGCTTCCCCCAGAGCATGATCTGGCCTGGGAAGCTGATCCAGAGTCTTTTGTGCCCAAAACCATACCACTAGATCAACAGAACTGTGTTGTGAACACAGTCATTGCCCAGTAAAATTTCCAGTGACATCAAACCCAGGAAGCTGAATTTTTGCTTTGTGAAGATGATGGGAAGCTGGTCCTGGCTATGTATAATGTGGTTTTGGCTTCTACCAAGAGATACATTTGGCCGTCTCACTCATATCTCCTGGAACAGGTGAGTTGGCATCAGTGAAAGCCACAACTTAATCCTATGCGCTTTGTCAATTTTTCTTAAGAAGATCTGCAAACACTCAGTTATTTTCCACTTTCCCCAAAGTAAAGCCATCACCACCCTGGTCTCCGAAATATTGTTGCTTCTTTATTTGTACCCAGAGAAATTGTACTTGGAACACGAGGTGTCAAAACTGCATCCATTGTTTTATTAAGGATTATTAAATTCTCCAGTGGGTGACAAATCGCATCAGGGTCAAATCTTTCCCAAAAATAAATGCAGTGTATCTAATATCCCCCCCCCCATAAAGAATTTTTTTTTTTGCCATAACTTGGGATCTTTAAATGAGAGGAATGAACTCATTGCTCGGAGGTCAGTGGTAGCAGATTTTGTTTTAACAAGTCTAGATAAAAATCTGCTGAGCAATGTCCATCGAGGGCCAACAGCGCTTGGCTGTCTCAGTGGCAGTGGGAGACAAATCTGAACAGCAGTGTCACACATCCCTTAGCCTGACCCTGGCCAAACATAATTGAGCTCAGCCAAAGGCCTCTGTAGCATGATGGGTAATGTATGAGAATTGCTGAAGAGGCTTAAAAAGCGTCCGATTATGATATGGATGAATGATAATTTGATGGCTACGGCTTCTAATGCACTGAGACACCATGTTTTATTAGACCTCAGCACTAAACCGTTCCAACCCTTGCTATTTTTGGATTTTCATGTGTATTCAAGGATGTTTGTGCGCATATGAGAACATCTTAAGGAGCCATCCACAGTCCGTTCACTGCGGAGTGTGCCAGGCCCAGGTTTTATCCCAGCTTAAAGTTTGCCCTTGCTGATGCTTGAAAATGGAGAGTGGGGAATCTGATGCCCTCAGCTCCAGCCAGCATTGCCAATGATCAATAATGGGAGGTGCAACCCAAGAACTCTGGAGGGATAAAGGATCCTCATCCCTGTTTGGGATGATCAAACAGCCATTTTTTACAACTTCCTCCATCTACCCTGGTGTTTTTCTTATGGTTAGAGAATGAGACAATGGTTTATTTTGACAACTCAGGATATGTTCACTTTATGTAGCTTTTTAATAAAAATAAAATAAAATAAAATAAAATAAATAAAATAAAAATGTCCAAGCCATGAAGCACCATAAGGTGCTCTGTATGTCCCTGATCTGCTCTATCATGCCTCATGGGTAATTTTGTGCCAAGCACGAGCCAAATACCTTTATTTATTAATTAAATACGTTGCTGTACAGTGGAACCTTGGTTCTCGAATGGCTTAGTTCACAAACAAATTGGCCCCGAAGCACTGAAAACCCAAATGTCAGTGTTCCAGTTTTCAAACATTTTTTTGGAAGCTGAACGTTCGATGCGGCTGTTGGCTATTGTTTCTGAGGCGCCTGTGACAATCGGAAGCCTTGGTTTTCAAACGTTTTGGGAGTTGAACGGACTTCTGGAGCGGATTAAGTTCGAGAACCAAGGTACCACCGTATTCTTTTATTGTGGTTCTCTGATTTTCTTGATATTTTATTTGTATTGTATGTTGGGAAGTGAGGGGCTGATGGGGCTCGCCAGCTTAGGAAGGTAGCCTATCTAGGAGAAGGAAAACTCTGATCCTAAACCTCCACTGCTATGGGGGATATCTTCAGGAGAAGAAAAGCTTAAGGTGTAAACCCTACACAAACCCAGAGTGGGGTCCCTAGGATGGTTCGATGGCTCCTTGTATACCTCTGGCAACTCCTGAAGCCAAGCTCATGGCAAATGTATTGCTCTGCTTTCCCTTGGACCACCTCAGTGAGGCCTACAGTCTTGTCTTGTCATCTGGGCAGGTCCTGGGCTGCCAGGCTTAAGCCCCAGAGAGGTCATTTCGGTGCTGGTAACAAAGAGGTTTGGCTTCACCTCCAGATGTGCTCTCCATTGTCTCTGGAGACAGACAGATGCCAACTGATGATGGATATAGTTTCTGGTTTATGCTAAGCTGCCATATGGAGGAAAGGCGGTCTACAAAGGGTTGTGTCCCACACTGCATGAATGAAGTTGTGCTCATGCAACAGAATGCCCGTTTCTTCTCCTCTACCTATCTGTCCCCCAAATCTGCTTCCAACCTCCTGGAGCAAATTTTTGAGGAGGACAGACGAGAGAAGTAGGAAGTTGAATGAGCAGGTGTCTGTTGCGTGAACAGAATGGCAGTTCTGGATACAACCCAAAAATATCTTTTTTAGAAAAAATAGAATGATAGTTAAAATATCATTTTTGAGCAGATGTATTCCCTGAGTCTAAACCACAGAGCCTAGGGCTTGCCGATCAGAAGGTTGGCGATTCGAATCCCCACGAAGGCGTGAGCTCCTGTTGTTCGGTCCCTGCTCCTGCCCACCTAGCAGTTCGAAAGCATGTCAAGTGCAAGTAGATAAATAGGTACCACTTCGGCGGAAAAGTAAACGGTGTTTCCGTGCGCTGCTCTGATTCACCAGATGCGGCTTAGTCATGCTGGCCACATGACCCGGAAGCTGTCTGCGGACAAACGCCGGCTCCCTCGGCCTATAGAGCGAGATCAGCACACAACCCCAGAGTCGTCCACGACTGGACCTAATGGTCAGGGGTACCTTTACCTTTATTCCCTGAGATTAATGTGGCCACTTCTCTGTGGGCATGTATATAACAGATCCTTCCCCCACCCCCAAAAGGGAGGTAAAATATACATTTTGGATTGGAATATTACAGCACTTCTGAATTTTATCTGGCAAAAAATCTTCACAGAACTGCTATTGGAGAGTAGCATAGTGGTATAAAATGAAAACGAAAATCAAATGTGATCCAGGAAGCCCTTACTTCAAATTTCATTATGAAGTCACTGGGTAAATCTCTCCACCTCAGCCCAACAGCATTAAGCAGCTCACAACAATAATATTGGCCTATATATCAGATTTGTCACAATTTGCTGAGATAATGTATGTTTGAGCACAACGTCTCCTTGTGGTTGGGATGGTACTGTGGCAGAACTGCAGATTAGAGCGGCTCCATGAATAAGATCAAAGTAGCCTGCTATGGCTATGGTTTTCCCAGTAGTGATGTATGGAAGTGAAAGCTGGACCCTAAAGAAGGCTGATCGCCAAAGAATTTATGCTTTTGAATTATGGTGTTGGAGGAGACTATTGAGAGTCCCATGGACTGCAAGAAGATCAAACCTATCCATTCTTAAGGAAATCAGCCCTGAGTGCTCACTGGAAGGACAGATCCTGAAGCTGAGGCTCCAATACTTTGGCCACCTCATGAGAAGAGAAGACTCCCTGGAAAAGACCCTGATGTTGGAAAAGATTGAGGGCACAAGGAGAAGGGGATGACAGAGGACGAGATGGTTGGACAGTGTTCTCGAAGCTACCAGCATGAGTCTGACCAAACATGCGGGAGGCAGTGGAAGACAGGAGTGCCTAGTGTGCTCTGGTCCATGGGGTCACGAAGAGTTGGACACGACTAAACGACAAAACAACAACAGCCTGCTAAGTTTGGGATGGAAAATGGGAGGAGATGGTTGGATTTGTGAAGGTTATCACTGACCCAAAAGCAGCATGAGCCACGGCCTGGATTCCAGAGCAGGTCTCGGGGCCTTCCAAACTGGGGTAATTCATTTCAGACCATACCAATTTCAAATTTTGGCACCATCACTGTCACTGCTGGAAAAACAATCTGAATGAAAAATCACCTCCTATTCCGAGAGCGTAAGGTCCATAAATCATTGAAATCATAAACTTTCTGCACACCACTCAGGATATGAGTACTTTACACCTTAAGGGGCTTCAACCTGGACAAGTGGAATGTTGAGAAATAAGTGAGATAAATTCATATCTGATGAATAATCACTCTGTACTTTCTGTGGGACATCTACCTTTCTGTCTTCTGCAACCCTGTCTGCTACCGCTTTCCCTGTTTCAAATATTTTAATTTCTATAGCTGGACTGATTGCAGATGTGTTGCATACAGATTCAAGTCTTTCTTTTTTTTAAAGAGCCACTTAAAACCACAGGCATTGCAATAATAATATTAATAATAATAATTTTATTATTTATACACTGTCCATCTGGCTGGGTTTTCCCAGCCACTCTGGGCAGCTTACAGCACAATTTTTTTTAAAAAAAAAACATTAGACATTAAAAATTTCCCAATACACGGTTGCCTTCAGATGTCTTCTAAAAGTCAGATAGTTGTTTATTTCCTTGACATCTGATGGAAGGGCATTCCACAAGGGCGTGCCACTACTGAGAAGGCCCTCTGCTTGGTTCCCTGTAACCTCACTTCTCGCACTGAGGCCCTCAGAGCTGGAACTCAGTATCTGGGCTGAACGATGAGGGTGGAGACGCTCCTTCAGGTATACTGGGCTGAGGCCATTTACGGCTTTAAAGGTCAGCACCAACACTTTGAATCGTGTTCAGAAACATACTGGAAGCCAATGTAGGTTTCTCAGGACTGGTGTTATATGGTCTTGGCGGCCGCTCCCAGTCACCAGTCTAGCAGCTGCATTCTGGATTAGTTGTAGTTTCTGGGTCACTTTCAAAGGTAGCTCCACGCAGAGTGCATTGCAGTAGTCCAAGCAGGAGATAACTCTGGTGAGACAGTCCGCAGGTAGGTAGGGTCTCAGCCTGAATACCAGATGGAGCTGGTAGACAGCTGCCCTGGACACAGAATTGACCTGCGCCTCCATGGACAGAAAAAAAAACCAGGGACAAAATGACCTGATGAATGAAGACATGCAAGACTGACAGAGGTCAGGGACAGAGTGATATTTACTTCTGAGTCAATATGCATAGGCTCACACAGTCCAACTCCTTAGGCCGCTCATTTTGCCTTCTACAAAGTCACCCCTTTCTCGCATTTCTCAAGGAAAACAAAATTCTTGCTTCATCTTCTCACTTGCTTTCACTTTGTTAGTCCCTTTTGCCAAGAGTGTGTTGCAGTGCCAATTACAACCTCATTGCTAGTGCTTAATTGCAGAGATGGGGGCTAGAGAAGAGGCTCTCTAGAAGCAATGAGGCGTTTTCATGTTCCTGGGAATGAAGCCAGTGGTTGCTTCAAACCGGCTTAATTTCTGTTGCTTGTTTTCAGTTCTAAATTAATTAGAGTTGAGTCTAAGTGTAGCATGTTTGACAAGGCAGGGGAATGTTGTTGTTGTTTTAAAAATATTCTAAATAAAATATCAGTGGGGAGAAAAGGAAGAGGTGGGTGGTAGCCCCCAATTGTCTGAGTCAGAGGTTTGTCACATCAAGATTCCTAAAAGGGGGTGGGTGGGTTTCTAGAGGTTGTTTATTATTCTAACAGAGAGCTGGGCTGTTTTTCTCTTTCAGAAAAAAGGGATGTCACAGCCTGGCATAACTCCAGCTTGGTCAGGTCAGTAAATTTGTTGTACTTAATTTGCAAGACTGGTTTGCTCATTTTTTCCCATGTTGACCTTCAGTGATCTTTGGAACTCCCCTTGGCTTGATCTTGGAATTAGATGGGCAATGGCGAGTTCCATCAGCAGGTGTGTGTGTTACCATGAGAGAACTAAACATGTTCATTGTGCTTTTGTGCACTTCAGAAAAAGAGGGCATCGAGGGCATTCCGATAGTCATTGAGTTGGCCAGTTTGAGAACAGGATGTCTGAAAAAATTTACACATCACTTGGGAAGACAGGCGAACTAATATCGGTGTACTGGATGAAGCAAAGATCACTAGTGTTGAGGCAATGATTCTTCAACATCAACTTGTTGGACTGGTCATGTTGTGTGGATGCCTGATGATTGTCTTCCAAAGCAAATACTCTATTCTGAACTTAAAAATGGAAAGTGTAATGCTGGTGGTCAACGAAAGAGGTTTAAAGACTGTCTCAAGGCAAATCTAAAAACAATGTAGTATAAACACCGACAACGGGGGAACACTGGCCTGAGAGCGCTCCAGTTGGAGAACAGCCTTTTCCAAAGGTGTCATAGGTTTTGAAGACACTCAAACTCAGGAAGCAAGGGAGAAACGTGCTAGGAGAAAGGCATGCTTGGCAAATCCACACCGTGATCAGCTCCCGCCCGGAAGCCAATGTCCCCACTGTGGAAGGACGTGCGGATCCAGAATTGGCCTCCACGGTCACTTACGGACTCATTGTTAAAACCGTGTTTATGGAAGACAATCTTAACTCGGCTACGAGTGATTGCAGAAGGAGGAGGAGGAGGAGTGTTAGCCAATTTGAGAACAGGATGTTGGATGAGATGGGCCTTTTAGCCTTTGCCAGCTGAATTCTTCTGTTCTTTTTTTCATAATTTTTTATTGGGTTTTTTATAATTTTATACATATAAAACATAACCATTTCAAACATTAAAATACAAGGTTCTTTTAAACCTTCAGACTTCCTTCCCTCCCTTCATGGGTTCCATGTTTAACTTTAAATTTGCTGCGTCTTTTACCATTTCCCATCTATTATAGAACCATAATTACCATAAATAATTCCACATTACTAGTGTCATTACATCCCTGCCAAAGATTTTAACTGTTAACTGTCGTCTTTTAAATAAGTTACAAATTTACTCCAGTCTTTAGAAAATACTTGATCTTGCTGGTTTCGGATCTTCCCCGTCAGTTCCGCCATCTCCACTTACTCCGTCAGTATCATCTGCCATTCTTCTTTTGTTAATATTTCTCCTTCCTTCCATCTCTGGGCTAGTAGCATTCTCGCTGCTGTCGTTGCGTACATAAAAAGTATTTTATCTTCTCTTGGTAACTCTTCAACTATTATACCTAGTAAGAAGGCTTCTGGTTTTTTAACAAATGTATTTTTAAACATTTTCTTTAGTTCATTATATATCATTTCCCCAGAAAGCCTTTACCAATGTACACGTCCATCACATATGGCAAAATGTACCCTCCTTCTCTTTACATTTCCAACACAATTTTGAACTTGTTTTGTACATTTTAGCAATTTTACTCAGTGTTAGATACCAATGATACATCATTTTCATCTAGTTTTCTTTCAACGAACAGCATGCAGTAAACTTTATTTCTTCTTTCCATAACTTTTCCCAAGATGAAGTTGGATATTATACCCAAAATTTCTAGCCCAATGTATCATCACTGCCTTGACTTCAAATTCTTCTTCTGTTCTTACCTTGCCAAAGACCTCCTTAAAACCCGGAGACAACAGTGTGAGCTCCAGCATGATCTCACTAAATTGGTTAACTAGGCAAAAGGAAATATTTGACATCAATAAGCTCTAAGTAACTGTTAGAATTCCTGCTCCATGATTGCGGTCATGGGATTCTTGTCTATCACACGATGGTATATGTTTTGACTCCACAGAGTGGGAAGTGACGGAGACAGGATGTTTGTGTTACTATTGTCCTTTGTTCTTTCTCTTTGCTGTCTGATGCTAGAGAGACAGAGAGCCATGTTGCAGTGCTCTGTGTGTGTTTATATGTAAATAAAGTAGATTAGCCAAAATGCTGAGTTGCTGAGGTCTGTTATGCAAGCTGTGAAGACTGTGAGGATCCCTAAGTGTGCCGATGTCTGTTGACATCGGTCACTGTGATGTTCGGGCTGAAGAAAGCTTTTGAAGCTCCCGAGTGATCGACCAGGAGGGAGGGAACATGCCAGTCAGGCATGTGTCTCTGCCAGGGTCCTACTGGAGAGTAGGACGAGCTCCTGACAGTAGCATGTGACAAGACAATATATGCAAAGTCAATTGCTTAGCCAAATTCACTAGAGGTAAGAATTCACGATCGCCACTTTCTCATTTGTTTATGAACAGGAAATGTCAGTGGGTCTACTCTGAGTAAAACACCACCCCGTGCTTTTAAATAAGCTTGTGTTTCTTTTTAATTTACTTAAGAGGCCGTCAAATTTGTGAGCATAACTAAGCAAAAATAGTATGCTCAAACTTTTCCTTCTAACTTCCAAGGCTGCTGAGTTTGTGTATATGAGTGTGCGCACAGGCACATTTGCTAAATGGTAACCTCGCATTCGGCCACTCCATCCACTGCCATTTGGATGGCAATTACAAAGTGGGTGCCAAACTGTGGAGGATCTATATATATTTTTCCAAGAGCAGCAGCATCTGGCTTCTTGGCAGATGCCTCAGTCCATTGTGCTGGCAATGCTGGGAGCTGCCGGGATCTGTCAAGTCAAGTGTTTAGGCTGCTGCAGAGCTGTCTGACTGCCTTGTTCCCTTTAGAAAGCATGTTCTGTCGACTCCCGCCTGCCCTGTTTCATTTTGACAATTTTGTAGTTCGTTTTGTTCCTCGTTTGCTCTCTTCTTAAAGAGGTTTTGCAGAACCAGTCACAGGACCCACGTACCTACGGGACCGCCTCTCCTGGTATGCACCACGGAGGACCTTAAGGTCCACAAATGACACCACTTTGGAGGTGCCAAGTTGCAAGGTAGTTAGATTGGTCTCAACTAGGGCACACCCAAACCTGAAATAACCCTTTATACTCAACTGGCTGCCTCTGAGGTATGCATAGGGGTCCTTATCCAAATCCTACATGAGCAAAAAAGAAAACTTTAATCGGAGGAAAGGACACAGGCTGGTGGCTGAACATGAGGTAAAGGTAATGGAACCCTGAATGGTTAAGTCCAGTCAAAGGCGACTATGGGCTTGCGGCGCTCATCTCGCTTTCAGGCTGAGAGAGCCGGCATTTGTCCACAGACAGTTTCCAGGTCATGTGGCCAGCATGACTAAACCACTTCTGGTGCAACGGGACACCGTAATGAAAACCAGAGCACACAGAAATGCTGTTTACCTTCCCCCCATAGTGGTACCTATTTATCTACTTGCACTGGCATGGCTACTAGCCCATGGGAATGCCTCCAGGTCAACTTCCTTGGGCCCTTCCCAATGACATCCTGAGGGAATAAGTATTACAGCGGTACCTCAGGTTACAGACTCCGCTCACCCAGAAATAGTACCTCGGGTTAAGAACTTTGCTTCAGGATGAGAACAGAAATCACACTGCAACAGCACGGCAGAGGCAGGAGGCCCCATTAGCTAAAGTGGTACCTCAGGTTAAGAACAGTTTCAGGCTAAGAACGACCTCCAGAACGAATTAAGTTCTTAACTAGAGGTACCACTGTATTTAGTCATAGCGAGTTCCTTCAACAAAAATGTTTAAGTGATCACTTGTATAAATGACGCCACAGTAACAACAGCAAAGGTGTGATTCAATAACATTTTCAGCAGATGGGGCTTGCCCATATCTGATAGAATGTGCTCCCATCAGATATCAAGGAGGCAAGTACAGTAACTATATCCTTTAGAAGACACCTGAAGGCAGCCCTGCTTTGGGAAGCTTTTTAATGTTTAATGTTTTATTATATTTTTATATACCGTATTTTTCGCACCATAGGACGCACCGGACAATAGGACGCACCTTGTTTTAGAGGGGGGAGAACAAGGGAAAAAATTATTCCGCTCTCTGCCCAGCGCCCCTTCAGCGAAGTGGCAGGAGGCGCTGCGCAGAGAGTAGGAGAATTTTTTCCCTTGTTCTCCCCCCTCTAAAACAAGGTGCCGTTTAAGGTGCGTTCAGGCGGCTACCTTGGAAGCCTGGAGAGCGAGAGGGGTCGGTGCGCACCGACCCCTCTCGCTCTCCAGGCTTCAGGTTCCTTTCGACCTGCTGTTTGGGGCTGGCGGGGGGAAGCCCACCACCAGCCCCAAAGAGCAGGTCAGGGAGCAGCGGAAAGGCGCAGCGGAGAGGCTGCTGCCATAGTCACGCATCACTTCTCCAGCCGGGAGAGGGTCGCGGGGGGCTGCTTTAGCCCCCTGCGCTCTCTCCCGGGTGGAGAGCTGACGCGCGGGTATGGAGGCTCCTGCCACAGCTGCGGGTCACCTCTCCAGCCGGGAGAGGGTCGCAGGGCTATGGCGTCTTCGCTCCATAGGACGCACACACATTTCCCCTTCATTTTTGAAGGGAAAAAAGTGCGTCCTATAGAGCGAAAAATACGGTATGTTGGAAGCCGCCCAGAGTGGCTGGGGCAACCCAGTCAGATTTGAAAGGTACAAAATAATAATAATAATAATAATAATAATAATAATAATAATAATAGTAATATAATTGATCAAGGTTCTCATTTTGTGTGTAAGGACATGCAGAAACTATGCAAAGCACTAAGGATCAAGCAAAGACTTCATATTACTTACCATCCTAGTGCCTCAAAACTGGTTAAATGAATAAATTGCAAACTGAAAACACTACTTATGAGGAACAACAGAATACAACAGAATGTTCAGTCTGTTTATCATAACTGTGGAGGCCAGCGAAGGAACAACGACTGGCTATGTATGCACAAGAAGTGCACCCCTGGGCACAATTTAAACGGCATATCTGGGAAATCAATGTAGAAGAATTTAGATATTATA
Organism: Podarcis filfolensis; assembly: GCF_964270895.1. Lineage (NCBI taxonomy): Eukaryota > Metazoa > Chordata > Lepidosauria > Squamata > Lacertidae > Podarcis > Podarcis filfolensis. The sequence goes on along the minus strand of NC_139606.1, from coordinate 10,013,959 downwards.
TTTAGGATTGATTTGTGACGATCAAAGGTTTCAAACGCATCCAGATTGCTTTTCACTGAAATTATCAGAAAGTATATGTTCAATATCAGAAAATATATGTTCAATATCAGAAAATATTGCAATTGATACTCAGTTTATATAACCGATGGTAAGGTGTACTAATAGGTGCTTTTCCAGTGTTGTTAAAATTATAGGATGTCATTTTTACCTTTAGAGTTCCCATACGGACCTTGCAAACGGTTCAAACTCAGTGAGAATTATTGACATTTAACCCCTTTTCATTAGGATAGGGTCTCATTGATTTACGAACTTTGCTTTCACATCCTGCATTCCAAAAACAATTGGAAACAGTTGCAGAAGTGGGAGCACATCACAAAAACCAAACTAGTACAGAAATAGTCATAATTAATGGTGCTGGAGCTAACAGGGACTGGGGTTTACCAATGCCGGCAGCCCTAATTTAACTTAAAGAAGGATATAGAGCAGTGATGGGGAACATGCAGCCCTCCAGATATTGCTGGACTCCAACTCCCATCAACCTCAGCCAACACAGCCAAGGGCCAAGGATCATGGGAGCTGCAGTCCAGTAACATCTGGAGGGCCACCAGTTCCACTTCCCTGATGTAGAGAGAAGAAATAATGGCTGAAAAATTTCTGAACCTAAGAAGCAGGCCTGACTCATGTCACTCATTGATTTACATATTTAAACAACTTTTCATATTTATCAATGAACACTTCAAGTCCTGCAAGGGACAGGTGGGTCAAAGGGACGACTGAAGCAAAAGGAAAGGTCGTCTTGATTGGCAAATCTCTCTCAGCAAAGGGCGCACAGCACTCTGACCCGAGTTAACCCAAATTCTCTATGTAGAGAAGCTAAATTTGGTGAGCTACAGAGGTAATGCTTGCTTTCCTTGATTCGCTTTTGCTAGTCCAGGCTAGGGACAAAGAGCTATCCAGAGTGCTGAAGCCCCAACCCCAGGCATTTGTAATCCTATCCAGCCAATAATAATAATAATAATAATAATAATAATAATAATAATAATAATACCTTTATTGTCAATGTACAACCTGTGTACAATGAAATTAACCGAGCCTCCCCACCCGCACCCCCCGCCACAAACACTCAGTTTCATTGCACTCTGTGTGCTTGTCACACAACACACCAACCCCAAAAGTCAGTTGCACTATATTATTTTCCGTTCAGCAGCCTAACAGCCCACAGATAGAAACTGGTTTTTAGCCTGTTGGTATGACTGATTATATTATAATATATTATATTATTATAGGGACGCAGGTGGTGCTGTGGGTTAAACCACAGAGCCTAGGACTTGCCGATCAGAAGGTCGGCGATTCGAATCCCCGTGACGGGGTGAGCTCCTGTTGCTCAGTCCCTGCTCCTGCCAACCTAGCAGTTCGAAAGCACGTCAAAATGCAAGTAGATGAATAGGTACCGCTCCGGCGGGAAGGTAAACAGCGTTTCTGTGCACTGCTCTGGTTCGCCAGAAGCGGCTTAGTCATGCTGGCCACATGACCCGGTAGCTGTACGCCAGCTCCCTCGGCCAATAAAGCGAGATGAGCACCGCAACCCCAGAGTCGGCCACGACTGGACCTAATGGTTAGGGGTCCCTTTACCTTTACCTTTACCTTTACCTTTACCTTTATGACTGATTATACTTCTATATCTCCTGCCCGAGGGTAGAAGATTAAAGAGGTGCTGGCCAGGGTGTGAATCGTCCCTGAGAATTTTTCTCGCTCTTCTAAGGCAACGATCCCTTGCAATGTTATTTAGCGGGCTTAGGGGACAGCCCACAATATCATGTGCTGTGTTCATCACCCTCTGTAAAGATTTCCTGTCCGTGGCTGTCAAGCCAACGTACCACACTGTGATACAATATGAGAGGACACTTTCTATTGTGGATTGGTATTGTGGACCCTGACCCTGCCTTCAAAGATTTCATAAACATTTCCCATCTACATTTCCAGTATTAAGGGCTAGAAGCATGAGATTCTCAGGATGCTACGTTCTGGACCCGATACCATTTTGTGCATTATGTGAGTGCAGAAAATGCACGACATGGAATGCCCCATCCCATTAGAGTGTCAAGATACCAAGTGCATATGCTTGGGCTAAAAGCACAATGCTGGACTGACTATTATTATTACAGCGGTACCTCGGGTTACATACGCTTCAGGTTACAGACTCCGCTAACCCAGAAATAGTACCTCGGGTTAAGAACTTTGTTTCAGGATGAGAACAGAAATTGTGTGGCAACAGTGGGAGGCCCCATTAGCTAAAGTGGTGCTTCAGGTTAAGAACAGTTTCAGGTTAAGAACGGATCTCTGGAATGAATTAAGTACTTAACCTGAGGTACCACATTATTATTATTATTATTATTATTATTATTATTATTATTATTATTTTCAGCTGGAACTTGCCAGAGCTCTGTTCCAGCTCGTCTCAGGTGGGTGCCATTGCCACTATAAGAGAACAAGGGAGATGTTCATAGTGAGTTCTGGCACCTCTTTTTCTATTAAAAAAAATAGCACTGATTTTTATCGTACAGCACCTAGAGTAGCTTCCATATCACAACCCTGAAATCACATCCTGGATTGTGGTCAAAAGCCCATGGAATTCTAGGCCGTTCCTTAGAAGCTTTTCATCAGTGCAAGCTGAAGACAGTGGGCACATCCTGCCTTTTCCAACGAGGAAGTGAAAATATAATAATAAATTTTATTTATACCCCGCCCTCTCCAGCTAAGACCGGGCTCAGGGCAGCTAACAACCAATAATAAAAACAAGTTGATTAAAATGCAATTTTTAAAAAACAAGATTAAAATACAACATTAAAACATTAAGATGCAGCCTCTTCACAGGAGGAGAAAGGAAAAAGAAAGAGAGGGAGGGAATCAAACTGATTCTAAGCCAAAGGCCAGGCAGAACAACTCTGTCTTACAGGCCCTGCGGAAAGAAATCAGATCCCGCAGGGCCCTGGTCTCATGAGACAGAGCGTTCCACCAGCCCGGAGCCAGTGTTGAAAAGGCCCTGGCTTTGGTTGAGGCTAACCTACCATCCTTCGGGCCCAAGACCTCTAGGGTGTTGCTATTTATGGACCTTAAGGTCCTCCGTGGGGCATACCAGGAGAGGTGGTCCCATAGGTACGAGGGTCCTAGCTACAGATGACCTACTGTACAGCTGAGTGAGGAGTCAGAGCGCAAAAGTGTGTGCACTTTGGTGACAAGGTTTTGAATCCCATCAGTGGCAGTTCTGGTTTAAAACATCTCACTTCAGTAAGATCTGGGCTCAAGGGAGCAGTCGTCTGAAGCAGTAAGCCTGACTCAATATAACATAGCCTTCATTCATTCATTCATTGGTCCACCTTCACCAACTTGACCTTACAGCGGGAATGGGAAAACTTTGGCTTTCCAGATGTTGTTGGCCTCCAACTCCCATCAGCCCCGGTCAGCATGGTCAAAGGTCAAAGATCATGGGAGCTGCAGTCCAGTAGCATTCTGAGGGCTGTAGCTCCCCATCTCCACTACACAGCTTGGGTTGCTGCTGTGATGGAGGATGTTCTACCCTGTTATGTACTGAGTTGAATAGGATCCAAACTGCAGCAGTCTGATTGGTCCTAGAACAATAGGATCCAAAAGGCAGCAGTCTGATTGGTCCTAGAACAATAGGATTCAGAATGCAGCAGTCTGATTGGTCCTAGAACAATGCAGCAATATGATTGGTTGGCAGGAACCACCCAATCATGCTCCAGATAGAAGTGAATCCACAACCTGATTGGCTTACAGTAGAATTCCAGAATTAGCCAATCATGTGCAGCCCATTGTGTAAATAATGTATATAAAGCAGATACCTTGAGGGGACTTTCATTCATTCCTCCTCACCACTATGAGCTGAATAAAGAGCATGAAATCACTTTGCGACTCTGAGTATATTTCACTGGCGACGAAGGTGGGATACCGCTGAGCTGACTGCCACACACAGCACCGCAGCACCGCCACCTGCCGCACCGCTGCCTCGCACCGTGTATCCAGGCTTCAGCTCCGGGACACAAGGAACTCAGAATGGCAACCGACAGCAGCTTCTCGCCGTTCAACCCAGCATCTGGAGACTGGGAAGCGTACGCCTCCCGTTTCACCTTCCTCCTAGAAGCCAAGGGGCCTGTTTCCGGTAGTGGTAGCCTGCTGAGGGCGTCCGCATGGCCCATCGCCTTCCCAGGGCGGTGAATCAGTGCATACTGGTAGCTGGCAAGGAAAATTGACCACCTGAGGACACGAGGAGACAGCACTTGGGGGGTCTGCTTTTCGGAGGCAAACAAGCCAAGCAAGGGCTTGTGGTCAGTCACCACGGTGAAGGGCCGCCCGTACAAGAAATCATGGAATTTTTTTACTCCCTTCACGATTGCCAGACCCTCCTTGTCGATTTGCGAGTAGTTCCGCTCGGTTGCGTTGAGTGTCTGGGAAAAGTATGCCACCGGTACCTCTCTTCCATCCGGGAGTTGGTGTCCCAGGACAGCGCCAATGCCATAGGGTGAGGCGTCGCATGCTAGCACCACCGGCAGCCTCTCGTCGAAGTGTGCCAAGACCGAGTTTGAGACAAGCAAGTCCTTGACTGCCTGGAATGCGGCCTCCTGGCGCTGGCCCCACACCCAAGGGGCCCGCTTGTCCAGGAGTCTGTGTAGGGGCTCCGCTACCGCCGCCTTGTGGGGAAGGAAGGAATGGTAAAAGTTCAATAGTCCCAAGAAGGCCTGAAGTTCAGTCTTGTTCTTGGGCGCTGGGGCATCACAAATGGCCCGTACCTTGTCCCCAGTCGGGTGGACCCCTTCTGCGTCCACCATAAATCCCAGAAAGTCCACCTGAGGCACTCCTAGTAGACATTTTTCCCGTTTCACCTTCCTCCTAGAAGCCAAAGGGGTCACCGATGAAGAAGACGCCAAGAAGAGGGCAATATTCTTCAGCATCTGCGGAGAGGAGACGTTTGAAATCGCCCGGGCTCTCCTTGCACCCGAAGACGTCGCTACTGTTCCATACAAAACAATAATGGAACAGCTGAAGGGGCACTTTTCGCCACAGCCCTCTGTGGTGGCTCGTCGAAATGCCTTCTATGCAAAGCGGCAAGCCCCTGGGGAAACCATAACTGGGTTTGTGACCTCTCTCCGCCAAGCTGCCCGGTTCTGCAACTTCTCAGAGCTGGAGAACATGCTTCGTGACCGCCTCGTCGGTGGCCTGAAGGATGAGAAGCTGCAACGACGCCTCTACGCTAAGAAGGACCTAACGTTCCAGGTCGCTCTGGAGGAGGCCCTGGCAACGGAAGCTGCCGAGAGGTCGACGCAAGAGGCATGGCCGAGCCAGCCGTCCCAACCGAGGGTCCACCACGAAGACCTCACCGACGACTCAGGATCCAACAGGGAGGAGGTGCACCGAGTACAGCAGCGCACTCAAGCAGCCCACATACCACAGCTGCCTCGACGAGAAGCAGGGAACTGCGCAAGCTGTGGAGACAGTCACGAGAGGAGGACCTGCCGTTTCCGCAACGCAGAGTGCAGGCAGTGCAGAAAATTGGGACACATCGCCCGGGTGTGTCGAGCTCGGCCCACCCGACGCCAGGCATCAGATGACCAATCCAAGAGCCCCAGGTCCCGGGGCCCAACACACCAAGGCAACTCGACGGAGCTCACGGACTTCCAGGTATACCAGTTGCCCCACCCCAACGTAGAGAAAATTTATGTAGAGGTACAGATAGAGGGGGCCCCATGCCGCATGGAGCTTGACACGGGTTCAACTCTATCCATAATCTCGGCAAGGACCTTAAGGAAACTGTGTCCTACTGGGGGTCCCAAACTCAGGCCGGCCCCATTCACCCTCCGGGACTTCCAGAAACGTAAGGTCCCCACAATGGGGGTGGGGACCTTCAGGGTGCAATACCGAGGGCGGACGCGGCAACTGGACTTGCTTGTGGTCAAGGGCCCCTACATTAGCTTACTGGGATTGGCATGGTTTGGACCACTGGGGCTAGCCGTCACCGGGGTGAACCACACTACCTTACAAGTGGACGTGGACGCCATATGCAAGGAATTTCCGGGGGTTTTTGATGGGAAATTGGGACAGTATACGGGCCCCCCCATTGCTCTACAGCTTGACCCCGCAGTACGACCAGTCAGGCTCAAGGCCCGCCGGGTCCCGTTCGCCCTGAAACCCCGTATAGACGAGGAATTGGACCGACTCGTGGAGCAAGGAGTGCTGGAGCCGGTGCCTAATGCCCCCTGGGAAACCCCAATCGTCACACCCGTCAAGCCGAATGGTTCGGTCCGCATCTGCGCAGACTACAAATGTACCATAAACAAGGCCCTCACGGCCCATGCATACCCAGTGCCAGTGGTCAGCCATGTCCTTGCCACCCTGGCTGGGTCGAAAATTTTTGGCAAGCTGGACTTGGCCCAAGCATATCAACAACTGCCAGTAGATGAGGCCACAGCAGAGGCACAGACGATTGTGACGCACAGAGGAGCGTTCAGGGTAAAGCGGCTGCAATTCGGTGTCAGCGTGGCACCAGGCATATTCCAGAATCTAATGGACTCTCTCCTTAAAGGGATTCCTGGCGTCACCCCCTTCTTCGATGATGTGTTGATTGCCGGGCCCACACCAGAGGAGTTTGAGGACCGCCTCCGCACCGTTCTGCACCGTTTCCAGACAGCGGGTCTCAAGGTGAAGCGGGAAAAATGTCTACTAGGAGTGCCTCAGGTGGACTTTCTGGGATTTATGGTGGACGCAGAAGGGGTCCACCCGACTGGGGACAAGGTACGGGCCATTTGTGATGCCCCAGCGCCCAAGAACAAGACTGAACTTCAGGCCTTCTTGGGACTATTGAACTTTTACCATTCCTTCCTTCCCCACAAGGCGGCGGTAGCGGAGCCCCTACACAGACTCCTGGACAAGCGGGCCCCTTGGGTGTGGGGCCAGCGCCAGGAGGCCGCATTCCAGGCAGTCAAGGACTTGCTTGTCTCAAACTCGGTCTTGGCACACTTCGACGAGAGGCTGCCGGTGGTGCTAGCATGCGACGCCTCACCCTATGGCATTGGCGCTGTCCTGGGACACCAACTCCCGGATGGAAGAGAGGTACCGGTGGCATACTTTTCCCAGACACTCAACGCAACCGAGCGGAACTACTCGCAAATCGACAAGGAGGGTCTGGCAATCGTGAAGGGAGTAAAAAAATTCCATGATTTCTTGTACGGGCGGCCCTTCACCGTGGTGACTGACCACAAGCCCTTGCTTGGCTTGTTTGCCTCCGAAAAGCAGACCCCCCAAGTGCTGTCTCCTCGTGTCCTCAGGTGGTCAATTTTCCTTGCCAGCTACCAGTATGCACTGATTCACCGCCCTGGGAAGGCGATGGGCCATGCGGACGCCCTCAGCAGGCTACCACTACCGGAAACAGGCCCCGACCCAGCACCTGCACAAGAGGTTATGAGCCTGGAGCTGCTTCCCGACCGCCCCATTCAGGCACAAGAAGTTGCACACCATTCCAAGAAAGATAGGGTCATCTCCCGGGTCCTGGACTGGGTGTGGAGGGGATGGCCCAGCAGCAGCCCCGGGCCAGAATTCGCCGGCTACACAACCCGCAAACATGAACTGTCGGCCCACAAGGGGTGCCTGTTATGGGGAAGCAGGGTCGTTGTTCCCCAGCCCCTCCGCAAAAGGGTCCTCACAGCCCTACACGAGACACACCCAGGGGTAGTAAGAATGAAGGCCCTTGCCAGGAGTTATGTGTGGTGGCCGGGGATCGACGGAGAGATAGAGGCCTGGGTCAAACACTGCCAGGCCTGCCAAGAATCCCGCCCAGATCCCCCAAGGGCCCCAGTCCAGTCCTGGGAGTCCGCCCGAGCACCATGGTCACGCCTGCATGTGGACTTCGCTGGCCCCTTTCAGGGGAAAACATTCTTCATAGTGGTGGACTCCTACACCAAATGGCTGGAAGTCGCACTGGTACCGTCCACTTCTACGTCCGCAGCCATCCGGGTACTACGCAGGCTGTTTGCAACCCACGGGCTCCCTGACACTCTCGTCTCAGACAACGGGACTGCATTTACGTCAGGAGAATTCCAAACCTTCACAGCGCAGAACGCCATCCGCCACATCCGTTCGGCGCCATTCCACCCTGCCACCAATGGCCAAGCAGAACGCATGGTGCGGACCACCAAGGACACCCTTCGCCGCATGACGCAAGGGGATTGGGAGTACCGCCTTGCCACATTCCTCCTAGCACAACACAGCACCCCCAGCTCAACGACTGGCCGGAGCCCCGCTGAACTACTAATGGGTCGGCGCCTTGCAATCAGATTGGACCGCCTTCACCCCGATAGAGCTCAGGATGAGGTAGTGGTGGGGGAAGGCAGGAACCCCCGGACCTTCGAGGCCCAGGACCCAGTGTACGCAAAGAATTTTGGGGCAGGCCCAGCATGGGTACCCGCCACAGTCACCAGGGTCACTGGTCCCGTGTCGTACGAGGTGCTAACGGATGGGGGGCAATGCTGGCGCCGCCACTGCGACCAGATACGGCGACGATTCCCGGGAGAAAACCAGGAAAGGTCAGAGGAGTCCCAAGGGAACAGAGGGGCAGTGAAGCCCATAGAGCAGGAGGGGCCAGCAGGAGAGGCAGAATCAGTAAATACAGAGAGGACCCGCGAGGCCGAAAGGACACCGGAACCAGAACCACGACTGAGCGAACCGGTTGCACCAGACCAAACAGGCCCATCACAGCCAGCATCCTTGGAACATGAGCCAGAACCTGAACCCCGGACCAGGGAACACCCCAGGCCGCAACGCACACGTAGGCCACCGGCGTACCTCAAGGACTATGAATGCGACCTCCCGGGCAGGACTGGAACTTAGAGGGGAGGGGTGTTATGTACTGAGTTGAATAGGATCCAAACTGCAGCAGTCTGATTGGTCCTAGAACAATAGGATCCAAAAGGCAGCAGTCTGATTGGTCCTAGAACAATAGGATTCAGAATGCAGCAGTCTGATTGGTCCTAGAACAATGCAGCAATATGATTGGTTGGCAGGAACCACCCAATCATGCTCCAGATAGAAGTGAATCCACAACCTGATTGGCTTACAGTAGAATTCCAGAATTAGCCAATCATGTGCAGCCCATTGTGTAAATAATGTATATAAAGCAGATACCTTGAGGGGACTTTCATTCATTCCTCCTCACCACTATGAGCTGAATAAAGAGCATGAAATCACTTTGCGACTCTGAGTATATTTCATACCCATTGTTATATAGTCAACCAGAGCAACATGAAGCAATGGTGGAATCAAGGCAAAGGCATTATTTGGAAACTAAAGAAGTGTCTTAACTCTCTGGATCTGGAAAGCTGATTCACACCCTGCTCCCCATCCCGCTTCAAATTGGAATATTTAGAATGTATATTTAGAGAAAATATTGTTTTAAAAAACAAATTTAGCTTTCAAATAACTTCTCGTGGCAACCTTTTCTCAGGCACTGCCTAATATAGCATTAAATCACATACTTGCTGGCAGTGACCTAGTGGAAGGAATTTCCTGCACAGCTTGTTTCAAGTTTCATTCATACGTACTGTCTAAAATTAGATCCATTACTTTCATTCAGGTCCAAAAGCTTCTTTGCCTAGTGTAATATTTTGTAGAAAGAGAAAAGCAGTTATACAAACTCAATCATCTGCAGTCTTCCCAGGTGTTTGCTGAGTGCTGTTAATTGACACCAGACTATGCAGTAGATCCTGACCCACCATGGATGGCTCATAAATGGACAAGTCCTGGTCCAGAATGGGGTAACTGTGCCACTGAAGGAGCAGGTGCACAGCCTGGGAGTCATTTTGGACTCACAGCTGTCCATGGAGGCACAGATCAATTCTGTGTCCAGGGCAGCTGTTTACCAGCTCCATCTGGTATGCAGGCTGAGACCCTACCTGCCCGCAGACTGTCTGGCCAGAGTGGTGCATGCTCTGGTTATCTCTCGCTTGGACTACTGCAATGCGCTCTATGTGCGGCTACCTTTGAAGGTGACCCGGAAACTACAACTAATCCAGAATGCGGCTGCCAGACTGGTGACTGGGAGCGACTGCCGAGACCACATAACACTGGTCTTGAAAGACCTACATTGGCTCCCAGTACGTTTCTGAGCACAATTAAAGGTGTTGGTGCTGACCTTTAAAGCCCTCAACAGCCTCGGTCCAGTATATCTGAAGAAGCGTCTCCACCCACATTGTTCTACCCGGACACTGAAGTCCAGCACCGAGGGCCTTCTGGTGTTCCCTCACTGCAAGAAGCCATTACAGGGAACCAGGCAGAGGGCCTTCTCGGTAGTGGCACCTGCCCTGTGGAACACCCTCCCACCAGATGTCAAGGAGAATAACAATTACCAGACTTTTAGAAGACATCTGAAGGCGGCCCTGTTTAGGGAAGGTTTTAATGTTTAATAGATTATTGTATTTTTATATTTTGTTGGAAGCTGCCCAGAGTGGCTGGGGAAGCCCAGCCAGTTGGGCAGGGTATAAATAATAAATTATTGTTATTGTTGTTGTTGTTGTTCGCAAGAATTTCAACTAAAGCATCCATGATAGATGGCCGTCCAACCTCTGCTTTAAAAACCTCCAAGGAAGGAGAGTCCACAACCTCCTGAGGGAGTCCGTTCCACCATCAAACTGAAGAGCTCAGTGGTAGAACATATGGTTTCCATACAGCAGAACCAGCATCTCCATGTTGGGCTGGGAGATAAGAAACCCTAGAGACCCGCTGCCAGTATTGAAGTCAATGCTGAGCTAAATAGACTAATGGTCTGACTCAGTATCATGTAGGGATGGGGGGGAAATGTGATTCACACTTAAAGATGAGCCTACATCATTTGCACTTTCCAAGACAATACGCAAGCTTGAAACGCAGCCATCTTTTGAAACTCGCACTTCTACGAATTTCACAATGCAGTTCTCCAGCCCAAAGAGGGTGTGCAAAAATTCATACACAATGAGAAAGGGTACATAAGCACATGTATTAGTGAAAATAAATGTGGGAGCCCTTCCGGAATTGAAACCGCAGTTTCATGTTTTAAAATTGCAGAAAGTATCCCCCCGCCCAGCTGCTATTTCCCCTAATGCTGATTTTAAAAACCTGGGACAAATAGCAGCTTGGGGGGGGGAGCAGTTTTCCTTCAGGAAAGGAGAAAGGATTAAACTCACATCTCTTGTGGCATCTTTGGAATCGGGGTGGTCCCATGGTGGTTGTTTTTCTGTGTGAACCTAGAGGCATGTGCCACCTAAGCACATTTTTGAACCATGCGTTTTAAATTCATGTCTCATTTGACCCTAAGGCAGTTCATCCCTGAGGTTGGTGAGGAAACCACAGGAAGAGCTGAGGGGCCTTTTTGCTGTCATATGCTGCCATCTACAGGCTTGCGATTTATGAATGAACTAGGAACTACCTGTGGCTGAAGACTCCTCCTTTGTTTGGGCCATCTTGAAAGCATTTCCTTGTTATCGTACTTGCTATTGAGTGCCAAAGCCGTAACTCTACATAAGTTCAAGATGGCTTTCTTCTTGGTACTATCGCATCTCAATGGTGAAAGGACATAGGCAGGTGTTCTTAGGAGCTGCTAACCAACTTTGGAGGGACTCGTGTGGCACTGTGGGTTAAACCACAGAGCCTAGGACTTGCCGATCAGAAGGTCGGCGGTTCGAATCCCCGCGACGGGGTGAGCTCCCGTTGCTCGGTCCCTGCTCCTGCCAACCTAGCAGTTCGAAAGCATGTCAAAGTGCAAGTAGATAAATAGGTACCACTCTGGCGGGAAGGTAAACGGTGTTTCTGTGTGCTGCTCTGCTTCACCAGAAGCGGCTTAGTCATGCTGGCCACATGACCCGGAAGCCGTACGCCGGCTCCCTCGGCCAGTAAAGCGAGATGAGCGCCGCAACCCCAGAGTCCGCCACTACTGGACCTAATGGGGTCTCTTTAGCTTTACAACCAACTTTGGAATCTTGTTCTTCCAGAAGTTTGAGGAAATCTTACCATCCTTTCAAGGTAACATAAGACCATAATAGCCTCAGATTTCAAATGATTTTCTTCAAAAAAATTAGGTTTCCAAATGTTGTTACAGATTCCGTATTTTTGTGATATGGAATCTTATTACAGAGTTCATCAGCCTTGTGTCTCCAGATGTTGTTGGATTCAAACTATCATCAACCCCAACCAGTTTAACCAATGATTTGGGATGATGAGAATTGTAGCCCTGAAAACCTAGGAACCCGAGGTTGAAGAATACTAGCTTAGTGCATTAAATAAACACCTCTGAATTTCCCATAATAAAAGAAAAAACATGCCATATGATACTTGAGAAAATGGATTCAAGAGACAATAGTAGAATGGCAGATGAAGATGATGGACTTTTTGGAGCTGGCTGACCTGACTGGAAGAATCCGTGACCAGAAAGAGGAGGAAATACAAGACTGGAAGAAATTTAAAGAATATTTAGCTAGATATTGTAACATAAGATAATTACGGAACTCCTAGAAGTAACAGATTAGGCCGAGGGATAGAAAAAGATTAGTAATAGTGAATATTTTAGACTAGAATAGGAAGTAAAGATAAGAAGTCTGTAACTGAAAGAAGATATTGGTGTTATAAATATGAAATTGGAAACTGCTAAATATGTGATATAATGAAATTCAGATTGGAGGGTGTCGAGGAAGTCTTTTAGCAATGTAAATGTATCAGGAAATAAGAAGAAACAATTCTTCTTTTATTTTTTTGTCTTTGTTGTTGTTATGTTTTTATGTTGTGTTAAGTGCAATGTTTTTCTTTTGTGTTAATGTCTATGTTTTATAAGAGAAAACTAATAAAAAATTTTTGGGGGGGGGAGAGAAAATGGATTCAAGAAAGAAACAAAAACTCTCTATTTAAGATATAGGATATTTTTTTTTCTGGCTTCAAGAAACTATTAAATAATCCCGGAATATTCATGACCTGAATGATGTAGCTCCTGTGGAATGTGAAAAATCAGAATAGGCTAACGTATGTTAACAAGGAGGGAAAAGCCACCCATATAAAATGTAGCTCTTAGTGAACTTCAAATGATTTATTGGGGAGTCAGCTAGAATTGAACTTCAGCTGCAGCTAGATATGTGTTGCTGATTAAACATGCATAGCTGTTGGGCCAGGCACTTATCCGGTTTCAGTCTTATGAATTCATCCATCTCTTCTTATATGAAGAGTCCCAAATCTACATTTGACCTTCCTTCAACTGTCCAGTCTTAGTGGGTGGGTGGAATCCAACAGAGTACCAACTGTTCCATCAGCACAATGATTTCTACTTGTGCAATTTAAGGTTTTCCCCCTGAAGCAGTTAGTAATTCACAGGAGCCTGTTTTAATCGGTGCATGTCAAATTTTAATGGATGGCTCTAAGACTTCAAGTCCACACTTAGCGATCTTGTTGTGCGTTGCATTTGGTTGGAGAACTGCATTGCAAAATTCAGAAAAGTGTGAATTCTGAAGGATAGCTGTGCTGTGCTTTGCTTTGCATGGTAGTCTGAGAAGCTCAGGTTAGTTAGTTCCATATTTGAATGCAATCAAAACTGGATTTCTTTCCCATTTCTGGGCTCATTAGGTGATGGGAAAGACTCCTCTGTCTGACGCTATGGGGGGCTACACTGAACCACAAAGGCCTAGTATAAGGCTGTTCTCATTGTAACTTTGGAGCAAGGCTGAGGAATGTCTGGTCCATGAGATATTGGACTACAGAACCCATCATCCTACACCATTGGTCAGGCTGGTTGGTACTGATGGGAGTTGTGGCCATCCAGAGGTAGGATGGGCTCCAAGTTCCTCACCCCTGCATTAGAGCAGAAATGAAGCAAACAAAGCCCAAGTTCCAGTTACAGATAGGTAGCCGTGTTGGTCTGCCATAGTCAAAACAAAAAAATTTTTTTTCCTTCCAGTAGCACCTTAAAGACCAACTAAGTTAGTTCTTGGTATGAGCTTTCGTGTGCATGCACACTTCTTCAGATACACTGAAACAGAAGTTGCCAGATCCTTCTATATAGTGAGAAGGTGGGGAGGGGTATTACTCAGAAGGGTGGTGGGAATGGGTGATTGGCAGATAGCTGTGATGAGCCTGTTGACGACTCTTAACGACTGCAATAGGTCTTACAGGAAAAAGCAAGGGGTGAGAAGGTGAAAAATGGGTTTGTCATGTATAATGAGATAAGAATCCAATGTCTTTGTTCAGACCAGGTCTCTCCAAGTTGTTGTTGTTTAGTTGTTTAGTCATGTCCGTCTCTTCGTGACCCCATGGGCCAGAGCACACCAGGCACTCCTGTCTTCCACTGCCTCCCGCAGTTTGGTCAAACTCATGCTGGTAGCCTCGAGAACACTGTTCAACCATCTCGTCCTCCGTCGTCCCCTTCTTCTTGTGCCCTCCATCTTTCCCAACATCAGGGTCTTTTCCAGGGAGTCTTCTCTTCTCATGAGGTGGCCAAAGTATTGGAGCCTCAGCTTCAGGATCTGTCCTTCCAGTGAGCACTCAGGGCTGATTTCCTTCAGAATGGATAGGTTGATCTTCTTGCAGTCCATGGGACTCTCAAGAGTCTCCTCTACCTATCCTGAAGGGATTGCCTGTCCTCATGCAGTGGAGATAAAAATATTTGGGGAGGGGTGTTTGTGTGTTCAGCTACCAGCTCTGACTATATTTGTAGTTCTAGTTCCCAAGATGAGCAACATTTCATAAAGTCCGACGTTCTTGCTTCTGCACAAAATTAGCAATGGATGAATGGTTTAAATTAAAATGTGAGCCAACCCCTTATCCACTTTTGGAAAACTGGGAGCAAGGAGAGAGAAAGGGGAATGAAACCCAGCTATCTGAGAGCACGGCTTGCTTGGGATTGCTGGACTAGGAAAAAAAGGATTGCAGGTGTGTCCCGGGCGAAGTTATGTCCTGTGTGCCGCCTCGCAAATTGCAGGGATGTGGGTCAGACACACCCCGAGCCTTCTCGGGTTTAGTTGGACTTGCCCATCCTTTTATCTATATTATACAAAAACTTTCCCTCTGGCTCCTCTTCCTTACCAGACTTGACTTAACCCTGTGGAAAGAAAGAAAGGGGGGCGGAGGAAGAATGAATCCTGTCTGCCCCGTTTGAAAGCATGTTCAACTAATTATTTCAGCCAAATGAATACTTGTGGTTGGACGCTGGAAATATATATCGGTGAAGAATTACCTTTGGAAAAAAAGAGAAAGTTTCATGACAAAGCAAACAACCTTTGGTGATTTTTTTTTTTTTTAAGGCAAGTCAGATGTGGCAGTTCCACATTTGATGAAATATTATTATTATATTTGAGGAGTGCACTATGGAAGTTTGCACCTGTCCCATGTCTTCTTGTGGAACACTCCTCTCTTTTCCCAACTCTTCCCTCTCCAAGTCCCAAATCTGGTACAGAAAGGCTGTTTCTCCATTCCCATCGTGTCTTAGCAGCTATGGAGTGACTTCCTCCCCAGCTTTGTCTGTTACAAGAAATTACACGCATTGTGGTGGTGCTGCTGCTTTGGAACAGATACAAGACAGGGCAAAAGCAACAATAAAGCTGCTAGAACATTTGGAAATTGGATGGAGGGCTGTGTGTTGAGATTGCCTTGCAAGGGGTGGGAAATAAATGACCATCGGGGTCCCTTCCAACTCTACCATTCTGTGATTACGTGATTGCATTCCATCAGGTCTAGCTAGCACAGCCAATGGTGAGGAATGATGGGTTTTGGAGTCCAGCAACATATTAAGGACCCTGTGTTGCCTAGTAAAGATAAAGTAAAGGGACACTTGACCATTAGGTCCAGTCGTGACCGACTCTGGGGTTGCGGCACTCGTCTCGCTTTATTGGCTGAGGGAGCCGGCGTACAGCCAGCATGACTGAGCCACTTCTGGCGAAGCAGAGCAGCACACGGAAATGCCATTTACCTTCCCGCCGGAGTGGTACCTATTTATCTACTTGCACTTTGACGTGTTTTCAAACTGCTAGGTTGGCAGGAGCAGGGACCGAGCAACGGGAGCTCACCCCGTCGCGGGGATTCGAACTGCCGACCTTCTGATCGGCAACTCCTAGGCTCTGTTGTTTAACCCACAGCGCCACCCACGTCCTGTGTTGGCTACCTCCAGCTTAATAGAACCCATAGGATTAGGTTGCAAGCAAGATTATAATTTAAATACAAACACTGTTCATTGCACGTAGCCACTATGCTGTTTAGTAAGTGGCATCTGCTAGGGCAAATAAATACATAAATACATAAATGCTCTAAGAATGACTTTTGCCTCATTCCCCATACAGTAATTGCAAACAAAATGCATTTGCATTTGATACAGTGGTACCTCGGGTTACATACGCTTCAGGTTACATACTCTGCTAACCCAGAAATAGTACCTCGGGTTAAGAACTTTGCTTCAGGATGAGAACAGAAACCGTGCTCCGGCGGCACAATGGCAGCAGGAGGCCCCATTAACTAAAGTGGTGCTTCAGGTTAAGAACAGACCTCCGGAACAAATTATGTACGTAACCAGAGGTACCACTGTATTTTCATTTATGCTAACAGATAGATCTAAAAAACTCTGAAATACCAGCTAGACTTTGGAACTTCATTACATTCCACACACATTAGTATGTGAGCGGGTTTTTCTTTTCTTTTCACTTCTTTTCTTTTCGATTCCAATTCTCAATCCTCAAAAATGAGCAAAATTAAACTTCTTGACCTCTAATTACTCGCCTAGACCCAGAGTAAACAAAGAGCATGCGAAGGGAGTGTGTGTAATCCTTGGATCGTTCCTTCAGCTACACTCACCATTGCTAAATGAGTTATTATCAGCTCCATGATGTTTCAATAGGACGTGGAATGTGGTGTGCATGTGCATGCGTGTATTTATAAGGGGGTATTTCTCTCTTTGGAAAGAAAGACCTTCATTCTCTGCTGCCAAACGTAGAAGGCAAATCAAATAGGCACATGAAAATGTTAGGGAAATGTGCTAAGAGAAGCGTCTGAATATCCACAGCGGTCTTGAAAACAGTGTGAATGGGCAGGTCCCAGATGAATACCATTTCCTTAGCCCCATACAATGGGCAAACATATTGCCCTCCTTTTTAGGTCCCCTCCAGAGCCAAAATGGGATCTCTGTCACAGTCCATGAAGAAGTTACTCTATCACAAACCATGAAGAAATTGCTAAATATCCACTTGCTACATAGAAGCGAGAGCTGGACCATAAAGAAGGCTGATCGCCGAAGAATTGATGCTTTTGAATTATGGTGTTGGAGGAGACTCTTGAGAGTCCCATGGACTGCAAACCTATCCATTCTGAAGGAAATCAGCCCTGAGTGCTCACTGGATGGACAGATCCTGAAGCTGAGGCTCCAATACTTTGGCCACCTCATGAGAAGAGAAGACTCCCTGGAAAAGACCCTGATGTTGGGAAAGATGGAGGGCACAAGGAGAAGGGGACGACAGAGGACGAGATGGTGTGACAGTGTTCTCGAAGCTACCAGCATGAGTTTGACCAAACTGCGGGAGGCAGTGGAAGACAGGAGTGCCTGGCGTGCTCTGGTCCATGGGGTCACGAAGAGTCAGACACAAACAAACAACTAAACAACAACATATAGAAGTGGATATTTTGCCCAGTTAGCAGTTAGGGCCTCATGCACCTTATGTGGCTCTATATTTTGTGCTTCCGTAAAAAAGCATAATTTAGAATAGGGATGTGAAATATGTGGCCCCAGTAGATGTTATTGACTTCAATTCCTATCATTCCTGATCATTGGTCATGCCGGCTAGGGCTGATAGGGGTTGTAGTCCAGCAAATCGCCCCTGCAGATTTGCCACCCCTGTTTTAGAGGCAGAGAAAACATTGTGGGTTTATTCAGTGCAGCCTTTAGTTCAGTCACTTGGCTGTCCATCTGGGCCAGGCATTCAACTTGCTTAGTCTGAAAAAACTGGATGGTTTAGACGCTTGATTTCGATACATGCAGGGAGGATGGCTTTCTTGGTGACAATTAGACAAGGCAAATAAACAGAACTATCTCCTACAACAGGGATAAGAAGCCTTTGGCTCTACAGATGTTGAACTACAACTCCCATAATCCCTGACCATTTGCTATGCTATGGAAGTTGGAGTCTAATAGCATCCAGTGAACCGCAGGTTGCAGACCCTTCATGTGTCCCTATTTTCCAGGGACAGTTCCGGATTTACAGAAGCCATCCCAGTTTCTGATTTGATCCCGGAATGTCCCTCTTTTCTTTTCTTTTCTTTTTTTAAGAAATATTTATTAACGTTTTACAAAAACAAATATACAAAAACACATAATAAAAGAGAAAAAGAAGTAAAAATAAACACACAGAAAAAATAAGAAAAATTAAAAACAATTCCATTTTTCATAACTTAAAACTCATTTGCTTGTTTCTTTGACCTCCTCACACCTCCCCTTCTTGTATTCCCATTTAAATAATCAAATCAGCAAATCCTTACCCTCTTTCATTTATCTTATCTCTATAACTTAACATTTTATAACTCTGTATTTTCATCCATTATCAATTCATTTTTGCATATTCTTATTAACTTTGTTGCTAATACCACTTATTTCCAATCCAACATCATTTTAATTATATTTTTACCTATTTATAACTCTTTTTTCCATATTCTCTTAAAGCATTACAGCTGGAAACCACTTAATTTCTATCCAACATCATTCTAACATTCATTAATTTTACAATATTTCTGTAGATAGTCTTTAAATTTCTTCCAATCTTCTTCCACCGACTCTTCTCCCTGGTCTCGGATTCTGCCAGTCATTTCTGCCAGTCCCATATAGTCCATCACCTTCATCTGCCATTTCTTTAGGATGTCCCTGTTTTCATTGGAGAAATGTTGGAGGCTATGGAGTTATGTGATTCCCAGAGCCAAGGAGATAAGTACCTATGCAACATTTAGAAGACATCTGAATGCAGCCCTGTATAGGGAAGTTTTTAATGTTTAACACTTTGTTATGTTTTTATATATGTTGGAAGCCGCCCAGAGTGGCTGAGGCAACCCAGTCAGATGGGCAGGGTACAGCAACAACTGAATAGGATGTCCCTATTTAGATTGGAGAAATGAAGGACCAGGTGCCCAGCCTGGGAGTCATTTTGGACTCACAGCTGCCCATGGAGGTGCAGGTCAATTCTGTGTCCAGGGCAGCTGTTTACCAGCTCCATCTGGTACACAGGCTGAGACCCTATCTGCCCGCGGACTGTCTCGCCAGAGTGGTGCATGCTCTGGTTATCTCCCGCTTGGACTACTGCAATGCACTCTATGTGGGACTACCTTTGAAGGTGACCCGGAAACTACAACTAATCCAGAATGCGACAGCTAGACTGGTGACTGGGAGTAGCTGCCGAAACCACATAACACCGGTCTTGAAAGACCTACATTGGCTCCCAGTACATTTCCGAGCACAATTCAAAGTGTTGGTGCTGACCTTTAAAGCCCTAAAGAGCCTTGGTCCAGTATATCTGAAGGAGCGTCTCTACTCCCATAGTTCTACCCAGACACTGAGGTCCAGCGCCGAGGGCCTTCTGGTGGTTCCCTCACTGCGAGAAGCCAAGTTACAGGGAACCAGGCAGAGGGCCTTCTCCATGAAGGCACCCGCCCTGTGGAACGCCCTCCCACCAGATGTCAAAGAGAACAACAACTACCAGACATTTAGAAGACATCTGAAGGCAGCCCTGTTTAGGGAAGCTTTTAATATTTAATAGACTATTGTATTTTAATATTTTGTTGAAAGCTGCCCAGAGTGGCTGGGGAAGCCCAGCCAGATAGGCAGGGTATAAATAAATTATTATTATTATTATTATTATTATTATTATTATTATTATTATTATTAGGCTGCCCGTTCCTGTCTTTAGTATGAATCCCAGTTGCAAAGGAACAACAGTGGGATAGAATGATCGCCATCCTGTCCTACGTGGCCTTTCCATAGGCATCTGTTTGAGGTTTGCCCATGGTGGAAAACAGGTTGTTAGACTAGCTGGACTCTGGTCCAGAATGGTTCCTCTTAACGCTGGAATGAAGTTACATGGCTTTAGCAGAAATGTTATAAAGAATTAAGTAAAAATAGATTGTTAATGGACTAAAGGGAAAAATAAGGTTAGGTTGTGTTAAGATAAATTATAGGATAAAAACTGAGAAAGATGGAAAGGATTTGCTGAAATAGCTAACTGAACTGGAATACAAAAAAGGGAGGTGTGAGGAGGTCGCTGAAACAAGTAAATGAAAGATAAGATGTGGAAATATTGGATGTGTTTTTAATTGTTTCTGTTTTTGTTTTTGTTTTGTTAAGATAAGTAGTGTTTTTGTTTTTCTTGTATTGTATTGTATTGTTCTGTTCTGTTTAACTCCTTTTTTCCCTCTTTTTGTAATCTTTAAACTCTTAATAAATATTATTTTTTTTAAAAAAACAGAATGGTTCCTCTTATTTCCTTCTATTGATTTTCAGCAAGCAATTTGCCCACCGAACATCGCTGCAATTCGAATCAGTTGGTGCTGATAAAGCCAAGCTTGCAGCTTCGATCCCCGTACAGGACTGCTGCATGTTCCTGCATTGCAGTGGGTTGGACTAGATGATCCCCAGGTTCCCTTCTGACTCTACAATTCTGTGATTAACCCAGCACCACTTGCATTCCACCTCTTTTCCTTCGCTGCAATTTTGTGTGCGTGTCTGCATGTGAAATTGCAAAATGAAGTTTGCAAATTAAGATTAATTGGCAATGTGATCCTTCGCCAGATCGCTCTTCTATATGTTACAGCAGATGGACTTCAGTGTGAAATATTTTCCCCCTGTTACTATAGAAATATCCCAACATATTTCTGCTTAAGTGGTTTTCTGGAAAGCTGTTTGTTGTGCTGCCCAGTGCTGACAGGAGTGAATCATTTTCAGCCTTCAGTCAAGACTGATTAAAACCTGGTCTCTGGGCGTCTTAACTGCTGCTGACTGCTTTGTACACAGGGGCCATGCTGGTAAAGCAATTATGCTCTGCGATGTTTTAATCAGGGTTTGAAACAAACCAGGCAGGTGGCTTACAGTTACCTACTAGAAATGTGATCAAGGAGAGACAAAAGAAGGAGATGGAAAAAGGATTTACGCAATCCTGCTGTATGATCAGGTTGTGTGATGGAGCAAATGAATTAACTAGTTTATTCAAGAGGGTGAAAAGAGACAAACTCTATGGTGGCAGGTCCAGAATTGTCATCTCGTGACCTTAGAGTTACCAATGGAATCTAGAATTTACTGACTTTTCTCATCTGTTTTAGAGTTTTGTTCTTCATTGGAAAACAGGAAGCTGTCTTTAATAATAATAATAATAATTTATTATTTGTACCCCACCCTGCTGGCTGGGTTTCCCCAGCCACTCTGGGCGGCTTCCACAGAGACCAAAAATACACTAAAATGTCACACATTAAAAACTTCCCTAAACAGGGCTGCCTTAAGGTGTCTTCTGAATGTCAGGTAGTTGTTTATCGCTTTGACATCTGATGGGAGAGCGTTCCACAGGGAGGGTGCCACTACCGAGAAGGCCCTCTGCCTGGTTCCCTGTAACTTGGCTTCTCGCAGTGAGGGAACCGCCAGAAGGCCCTTGGCGCTGGACCTCAGTATCTGGGCAGAACAATGGAGGTGGAGACGCTCCTTCAGGTATACTGGACCGAGGCCGTTTAGGGCTTTAAAGGTCAGCACCAACACTTTGAATTGTGCTCGGAAACGTACTTTAGCTCAATATCGTATGTTCCAATGGGCCGTGGTTTCCTAGGATCATAACAAATGCTTCTCCCAAACACCAGCCACCTGATCTAGGTCCCATCCACACTAAATATTTATACTGATTTTTATACTGCTTTAACAATCCCAAAGAATCCCTGGAACTGGAATGACCCCGGTCCCCATCACAGAAATAATAATAATAATAATTTTCACATTCATATCCATAAAGGACTTCTTATGAATTTATCAGGGCAGCTGATTAGGATGTTGTTGGGTTCATTTTCATGATGTTTCCAATTTGGGTGTGGGTGTCCAATTTGCTTGTTTATTGATATTGCTATCTACGTGACAGTTCATTTTCCTGTGTAACATAACTCCCCTGAAGTCAGAGCCAGGTGTAAGAAGCAGGAATGCATACAAAAGAGTTGGAAAGGTTAACTTTACTTTCCCCACACACAAATGGCCCAACAACCTAGGAACTTGTGAATGCATCTGGACTGGTAGTTATGAAGATTAATGAAACATAAAGTGTAAGAGTGCCCAGTGACATTTGCTCAATTTGTACAAACAATTTAATAGAACTCTCCTGTGACTTACAAACTACAAGTGAAGTACAGATACTTAACCTCCTGTGAGCTGATTTCCCAGTTGGTAGATACATAAGCATTTTCATTCTGCTAACTGCGAAAGGCTGGGCTGGATGAATCCCTAGCCGGAATTAAGATTGCCGGAAGAAATATCAACAACCTCACATATGCAGATATGACACAACCTTGATGGCAGAACGTGAGGAGGAATTAAAGAACCTTTTATTGAGGGTGAAAGAGGAGAGTGCAAAATATGGTCTGAAGCTCAACGTCAAAAAAACGAAGATTATGGCCACTTGTCCCATCACCTCCTGGCAAATAGAAGGGGAAGAAATGGAGGCAGTGAGCGATTTTACTTTCTTGGGCTCCATGATCACTGCAGATGGTAACAGCAGCCACGAAATTAAAAGACGCCTGCTTCTTGGGAGAAAAGCAATGACAAACCTAGACAGCATCTTAAAAAGCAGAGACATCACCTTGCCGACAAAGATCCATAGAATTAAAGCTATGGTTTTCCCAGTAGTGATGTATGGAAGTGAGAGCTGGACCATAAAGAAAGCTGATCGCCAAAGAATTGATGCTTTTAAATTATGGTGCTGGAGGAGACTCTTGAGAGTCCCATGGACTGCAAGAAGATCAAACCTCTCCATTCTTAAGGAAATCAGCCCTGAGTGCTCACTGGAAGGACAGATCCTGAAGCTGAGGCTCCAATACTTTGGCCACCTCATGAGAAGAGAAGACTCCCTGGAAAAGACCCTGATGTTGGGAAAGATAAAGGGCACAAGGAGAAGGGGATGACAGAGGATGAGATGGCTGGACAGTGTTCTCGAAGCTACCAGCATGAGTCTGACCAAACTGCGGGAGGCAGTGGAAGACAGGAGTGCCTGGCGTGCTCTGGTCTATGGGGTCACGAAGAGTCGGACATGACTAAACGACTAAACAACAACAACAATTGTTCATAGGCTTTCACTGGAATTATGGACAAGTGGATGGGCCATCATGTCTCCAACTGCTTCTATTTCTATATCATCAAATGGATCTAGCTAAGAGATATCAACAAACTCTGGTTATTATTTCTAGCCATAGAGTTCGTGGTGGTAAGAGAAGGGTGAGGAATGGAATCAGATGCAGACGAGTTGTGTTAAAACTTCTGAGGATCATCTAAAGATTCACCTACATCAGAGATGGAGAGTCTGTGGTCCTCCAGGATATTGTTGGCATCAACTCTAATCATATGTTTATGTTTCATGACAATATAATAAGAATATATTTCATTTACAGCCCTAGTCTTTACTAAGCCAAATGAGATCCATCATGCCCCTTAGTCTAGTCTGCTGAGTGCCCTTTCACCCAGCCACAGTCCCCGTGCGTATTGTTCTGTTGCACAGGTGAAATGTTGTAAGGAAAAATGTTATCCAGGAGTGGAATGGCATATCCCAAGACCAGGCAAGGGAAACCTGTGGCCACCTAGATGTTGTGGACTACAATTCTCATCATTCCTGATCATTGGCTCTGCTGGCTAGCAGATGGAACAGTAATCATCATCATCATCATCATCATCATCATCATCATCATCAATAATTTATTAAAACCCCAGCCAGCCAGCCACTCAGTTTCCCCAGCCGCTATGGGCAGCTCCCAACATAATATTAAGGTATAGGGACCCCTGACCATTAGGTCCAGTCATGGCCGACTCTGGGGTTGCGGCGCTCATCTCGCTTTACTGGCCAAGGGAGCCGGTGTACAGCTTCCGGGTCATGTGGCCAGCATGACTGAGCCGCTTCTGGCGAACCAGAGCAGCACAAGGAGACGCCATTTACCTTCCCGCTGGAGCGGTACCTATTTATCTACTTGCACTTTGATGTGCTTTCGAACTGCTAGGTTGGCAGGAGCAGGGACCGAGCAATGGGAGCTCACCCCATCACGGGGATTCGAACCGCCGACCTTCTGATCGGCAAGTCCTAGGCTCTGCGGTTTAACCCACAGTGCCACCTGCGTCCCAATATAATATTAAAAACACAATAAAACACCAAACATTAAAAACTTCCCTAAACAGGGCTGCCTTCAGATGTCTTCTAAAAGTCAGGTAGCTGCTTCTAAAAGTCAGATAGGGCGTTCCACAGGGTGGGCGCCACAACCGAGAAGGCCCTCTGCCTGGCTCCCTGTAACTTGGCTTCTCGCAGTGAGGGAACCGCCAGAAGGCCCTCGGAACTGGACCTCAGTGTCCGGGCTGAGTGATGGGGGTGGAGATGCTCCTTCAGGTGTACTGTGCTGAACAGTATCTGGAGGGCCAAGGAGCCCTATCTCTGATCTCAATCAATAGAATATCCCCATGATGCTTTTCTTCATTATAATCTCACCCTTTCCCTAATACATGAAATGAAGATCTTGCATCTCTGAAGCCAAGGGAGACCTTCAGCTCTGATCATGTCAATGGTTCCATTATCATATATTTCAGAGCCGTTGAAGCTTTACTCCAAATGTTGCAAAACAGTTACTTTATTTTAAATAAAAATAAAAATAAAAATAAAGTTGCATGTTCTATTTGCAAGTAGCTGATTAATCAAACCCATAGAGAATAAGAAGGTAGCAGGTGCTGTTGCATTCTTAAATGATGGTGTCTTATAGGATGAAATCCTCAGATGTGAAGGGTAAGAAGAAGAAGAAGAAGAAGAAGAAGAAGAAGAAGAAGAAGAAGAAGAAGAAGAAGAAGAAGAGGAAGAAGAAATTATTTATAACCCACCCATCTGGATGGGTTTCCCCAGCCACTCTGAGCGGCTTCCAACAGAATATTAAAATAAAATAGTCTATTAAATATTAAAAGCTTGCCTAAACAGGGCTGCCTTCAGATGTCTTCTAAACGTCAGATAGTTTTTCTATTTGACATCTGGTAGGAGGGCGTTCCACAGGGCAGGTGCCACTACCGAGAAGGCCCTCTGCCTGATTCCCTGTAAATTGGCTTCTCGCAGTGAGGGAACTGCCAGAATGCCCTCGGCACTGGACCTCAGTGTCCGGGCAGAATGATGGGTGTGGAGATGCTCCTTCAGGTATATGGCCAGTGGGTCTCCAGGAAAAATACTACTAGAGTCCTACAAGGCAACAGATGGTGTAGGTGATGCAAGGCATTGACTTCAACATGGTCCTTCATAACTGTTGATGAGGTTTTTCTAACCAAGAGCTACATCTCTTCTGGCCAGGCCACATGCCAGTAGCGGTCAGGGCCACAAACAAGCGTGGGTGAAGCAATTGATGTACATTTTGTTGGAGTTTATCAGAGGACATTTCTGAAAGGAACAGGAGTTTAAAAGAGAAAGGTTTGCAGGGATGATATGTCAAGCTTCAGCTCCTGTCATGTGCCTATCTGGCAAACATGCCTTGATGGTTTGACTGCATTGTAAATATCCCACAACTAGGGTGGAAAACGACCCTAAGACAGATCTGTACGTTGAGTGGAAATAACAGCAGAGAGAGAATTGCTCTTCAATCTTTATCATTTGTTCTGATTTAACTCCAGAAATGTGTGGTGATGAATCATAAAAGCGACTCGACAATCAGCCGGCGCAATTACTTCGTCCAGTCTTTCCGCAGGTCTGTGTGGCACTTTGGTTCTCAGCATGGCTGTCCATATGCCCCACATATGACTACAATCAGCCTTCCACAGGGGATGTTGTGAGTTACTTACATGTGCCAATTCACATAATCTGAGCGTTTTCATAGGGGGAACCCCTTTGTGTTAGTCATCTGGTTGTCAAACGAGTGCTGGCTGTGATCCTGGTGCTGGCACCAGATGAAATATTATATACTTTTAAACATTTCATACTTAATACGATGGGAATGAGCAATTCATCAGTGCACTTTCGTAGAAGTTTTAAAAACAATAAATGTCAACCGAAGGGCAAAAAGAAATCAGGCAGGCTTCAGATTAAAATGACAGCGTTTCCTTAGCATGGATAAAACTCCTTCAGCCAACCTCCCCCTTTCTTTTCATATCTCTTAAAACAATGAACAAGGCAAGGATATGTCAGACGCAATGGGCATTTATGTCAACACAACTGTAGTAGCTTGATATCAATATTAAAATAAACTTTTCATAATTTAATTTCCTAGGGAGAACCTATTATCCTTCAAAGCAAGGTCGACATCTGATGTTTGGAAGTCTAATAAACGCAGATTAAAAATCTTCCCTCCCTCACTCCGGAGTTGGCTGCTACTGAAGGTGTCCATGGGTTATGGATAGAAGTGAAGCCCCCAACACAGGGATCAATTGCAGGAGGCAGTGAATGCCAACAGCAGCTGTGTCCCTGGCCAGTAAATGGTGCTTTTCTAATCCAAACATAGTATTGATTGAGAGAGACAGAACCACCTGATTCCACCAACTCAGCCATGAAGCTCATTGTTTCTCAACCGAAGCTACCACACGTGTTTGTTGGTAGGATGAAATGGACAAGGGGAGAATAAACGTTTTATATATATATATATATATATATGTGTGTGTGTGTGTGTGTGTGTGTGTGTGTGTGTGTTACGAAAAAGGAGCAATGCTGAGTTCTCCAGATGGCTGGAAAGCCAAACAGGATGTTGATGTTTTGGGACTGTACCGTGGGAACAAAGGGACAGTCTATCCTGTGCACTGAGCACCGGATCTTAGCTCAGAGTGTCACATGACCCTGTACTGGAAGTACATGGGTGGAGTTATTCTCTCTCTGCTGTTGATGTAAAGAGAGTGCAGACACGTTTTCTCTGTACTGCTGGAAAGACAGAAATAAAGGCATGTAAATACATTTCTGTCTGTCTCTCTCCCCTCCCTGGGAATGGCAGGGGAGGGGGGAGTGGTGTGTTCTTCTCACGTTTGAGGAGAATCGCCGATAGTTATCTCGCCTTGTCTTGCCGGGAGTCGCTGACGGGGGAGATCAACAAGGAATCCAAGCCAGGCACCTGGAGAGTGGCCAATTCCTCTGACTAAGGCTTGAATTCCGACAATATATATATATATATATATATATATATATATATATATATATAGTGCAATAAAAAGCAGATAGATAGATAAATTAGATAAATTTTTGCTTGATGTCTGTTGAACTTCTCCTTTCCCATCCCATTATGGAATTCCTTTCAGATTCTGGAAGTGCTGGTTTCTGCTCTGACATGGCAGGACATGGTATGTGACTGTCAACACCAACCACAGCAGTGACTCCTCAGCAATATTACCTGAGGAGTCCTAAGGGTCATCTCGTCCAACCCCCTGCAATGCAGGAATCTCGACTAGATCGTACGTGACAGATGGCCATCCAACCTCTGCTTGAAAACCTCCAGGGAAGCAGAAACCACCACCTCCAGATTCGTAGGAATCTGTTCCACTGTCAAACAGCTCTTACTGTCAGAAAGTTCTTCCTGATGTTTAGTTAGAATCTCCTTTCTTGTAGTTTGAAGCCATTGGCTTGGGTCCTAGCCTCCAGAGCAGGAGAAAACAAGCTTGCTTCATCCTCTATGTGACAGCACTTTAGATATCTGAAGATGGCTAACACATTTCCTCTCAGTCTCCTCTTTACCAGGCTAAACGTACCCAGCTCCTTCATAAGGTCTGGTTTCTAGAACATTGATCATCTTGATTGCCCTCTTCTGCACACGTTTCAGCTTGCTGATATCCTTCTTAGATTGTGGTGCCCAGAATTGGACACAGTATTCCAAGTGTGGTCTAACTGTGGTACTAAGGTCATTTTGAATCCTGATTCTGTCTTCTTAGGCATTAGCTACCCCTCCCTGTTTGGGGTCATCTGCAAATTTGATGAGCATCCCCTCAATTCCTTCATCCAATTCATTAGTAAAGACATTGGACAACAATGGGCCCAGAACAAAACCCTGTGGCACCCTACTTATCATGTTTTTTCAGGATGACAAAGAACCATTAATGGGCTCAGCTTTGGGTTCAGTCAGTCAACCAGCTACAAATCCATCTAACAGTTAACTTGATTCAACCTTCACAAGAATATCATGGGGGACTTTGTCAAAAGCCATACTGTAGAGGCAGGAGAGGGGAAGGTCCTATTGTGCTAGTGGCACTTGGTGCATTAGCTTCCGCTAGCATAACAATTTAGTTGATTCCGGCCCTTAATATTTAAAATCTCTAAGCAGTGAACGAAAATACAATTCATAAAAACAAAGACAGAAAGAAAGACAAAGGAGATGGTGTTGGACTTTTGGAGGAAGAGAGGAGAACTAGCCCCGCTGTACATCGGGCAGGGCTGTGTGGAGAGAGTCTCTTCATTTAAATTCGTAAAAGTTTATCTCAGTGAAGACCTTACTTGGAAAATAAATACAACCCAAGTGGTTAAGAAAGCCCAACAGAGACTCCATCTCCTCAGAATATTGTGAAAGAACGATGTCAATCAACATTTGATGTTCTCCTTCTACCGCTCAACAATAGAAAGTGTCCTTTCATACTGCATCACAGTGTGGTACGCTGGTTTGACATCAACTGATAGGAAGTGCCTACAGAGGGTGGTGAATACAGCACAAGATATTATGGACTGTCTAGTGAATCCGCTGGATGAAATAGCGGAAGAACGTTGCCTCAGGAGAGTGAGGAAAATTCTCAGGGATGATTCACACCCTGGCCAGCACTTTCTTGATCTCCTGCCCTCAGACAGAAGATATAGAAGCATGATTAGTCGCACCAACAGGGTAAAGAACAGCTTCTATCCGTGGGCTGTTAGGCTGCTGAATGAAAAGATAACAACAGGGCAACTGACTTTCAGGTTTGGTGGGTGTGCATCAATAAACGAAGGGAATTAAGACTAAGAGAGCTGAGTGGGGGGGCGTGTAATCTCACTGTATACAAGTTGTACAAGTGACAAATTATTTCAATTTCAATTTCAATTACAATGATGTTACAAAAGCACTTGATTTAATAAGCAGGGAGGGGGCCTTTCAAAATTCTGCACGTATACAAACACACCAAAGGAGCATGCTAGCTTTTAAAATCTTTGCTTCTTTTATAGCAGAGCAAATTTGAGAATTCACCAAAGAATGCCTCTGAAATAGCTTGAATAGAATAGAATAGACTTTATTTTTTTTTAAAAAAAGATATTTATTGAAGTTTTACAAAAACATAAATTTAAAAGATCATATAAAAAGAAAGAAATACAATAAAAGAAACATAGAAAAATACATAAAATAAGAAAAAGAAGAGTAAAAACAAATCCATTTTTGTAACTCTAACTCATTATCTTATTTCCTTGGCCTCCTCACACCTCCCCTTTTTGTATCCCCATTTAAATAATCAAGTCAGCAAATCCTTACCCTCTTTCGTTTATCTTAACTCTATATCTTAACATATTATAACTCTATATTTTCATCCATTATCAGTTCAATTTTGCATACTCTTTATTTGCATAGCCAACAGGCCATAGCATCAAAGGACAGACAAAAACAAAAATACATTACGGAAATAGTTATCATAAAATAATCTCAGTACTTAAAACTTGGCAGAGGTAAGGAAGGATGCTTGCTGATGCTTGGATTGTTTCGTGGTGATCTGATTACAGGTAGTTTTTTTAAAAAAAAAATGTAATAAAGCACAATGCCAACAGTGATATTATCGGGACACGGGTGGCGCTGTGGGTTAAACCACCGATCCTAGGACTTGCCAATCAGAAGGTCGGCGGTTCGAATCCCCGCAACGGGGTGAGCTCCCGTTGCTCGGTCCCTGCTCCTGCCAACCTAGCAGTTCGAAAGCACATCAAAGTGCAAGTAGATAAATAGGTACTGCTCCGGCGGGAAGGTAAACAGTGTTTCAGTGCGCTGCTCTGGTTCGCCAGAAGCAGCTTAGTCATGCTGGCCGCATGACCCGGAAGCTGTACGCCGGCTCCCTCAGCCAGTAAAGCGAGATGAGCGCCGCAACCCCAGAGTCGGCCACAAATGAACCTAATGGTCAGGGGTCCCTTTACCTATTTAACAGTGATATTAAGACTTATTAGTCCTCTTGCTCATTCAGATTAAATGCTTCCTCTTTGCAAGTTTAGCCTGTTTTATTACTTCCGGTTTCAGGAATGAGTGGACAATGTCTCAGCAGCACTAAGGGTCTCTAGTGTGGAAGCACTCCAGAATGAAACTTCCTTGTTTCTGTGAGAAAGAAGCAGTCCTTTCCAAACATGAAAAACCCTTCACCCTTCCATCATTCTGGAGGGAAGCCTGCTTCCTAAGCAGGGGAAAGACCTTTCATTACCCTTGCCCCTTTCCTTTCTCAAAAAAAAGAAAAGAAAAAGGCTTCTCTAGTGGCTTTCCCGGAATTCCCACCTTGAACTATGCGGTTTCTTAACGAGTCTCACAAAAATGCTTTTTTTTTTTTAACTGAATGTTATTTTAAACATAAAACTTTTAAGCTGTTCAAATACTTTCCTTTGTACTGCAGAAATGTGAGACTATTAGACATTAACAAGTAAATGTACTTTCCCCCCATGCTGCTTGAATCTGCTAAGTAGTTTTCTTTGGATCAACCGTTCCTTGAGCCTTCGACCAAAGCAAAAACACAACGGCGATTTGATACTGTATCTCATCATTATCTGTCGCCTTCGTTTCCAGATGGAGCTTTCTCTTGTTTTATAAGTCAGGAAAGCTCCTGGTTGGTACAAGGCTAACGCAACTCAATCAATTGCTACCACAGTTATGGTTTACGAACGAGAAAGCACTGTTGTCTGGGAATGCCAAGCCCTTTGCAAGCAGACATTACTTTTTTAAAAAAAAATGAAAATTAATTGGTGCTTTTTCAGTTACAAAAAAAGCAACACATTAACCAACCTTTTGTTAACAAACATTACATTAAGCACTCGTTTCAAATATAGCTACACATTTTCACTTATATAGGCTATGGTCCTTCACCTAAACCAGAATTGTTCAGCCTTGATTCTCTAGACACTTGTCATCCCTGACAATTGACTAGGGCTGGTGGAAGTTATAGTCCAACAACATCTGGGGATGCAAAGGTGGAAGACAGCAGACCTAGACAGGATCAGCTCCCAAGGAAGAGATGGGACACTCTTTAGAACACACCACAAGGTGAGACTGTGCTAGAAGCCATTATGACTTGCTCTTAGAGATGGGGAGGAAATTTGAATTTGCTTGCCTATTGAGAAACTATTTCATTCACACTTCTTGGACTAATGTTGTTGTTGTTGTTGTTTAGTCATTTAGTCATGTCCAACTCTTCATGACCCCATGGATCAGAGCACGCCAGGCACTCCTGTCTTCCACGGCCTCCCGCAGTTTGGTCAAACTCATGTTAGTAGCTTCGAGAACACCGTCCTACCATCTCGTCCTCTGTTGTCCCCTTCTCCTTGTGCCCTCCATCTTTCCCAACATCAGGGTCTTTTCCAGGGAGTCTTCTCTTCTCATGAGATGGCCAAAGTATTGGAGCCTCAGCTTCACGATCTGTCCTTCCAGTGAGCACTCAGGGCTGATTTCCTTCAGAATGGAGAGGTTTGATCATCTTGCAGTCCATGGGACTCTCAAGAGTCTCCTCAAGCACCGTAATTCAAAAGCATCAATTCTTCGGCGATCAGCCTTCTTTATGCTCCAGCTCTCACTTCCATACATCACTACTGGGAAAACCATAGCTTTAACTATACAGACCTTTGTTGGCAAGGAGACATCTTGGACTACCACATGAACCAAAACACAGCTATCCTTCAAAACATTGTAACCTGGTTCCTCAACTGAACTTGGTTAGTTGGCATCTGTCTTGGGAAACAATGGAGAAGTGTACCTTTAGGGATGAAATCAAGGTGTTTGGAAGGTTACAGCGCCAGCTGTGGCTGTAGAGACTGATATGGGAGAGACATGTTTTGTTGCAGCTGGGGCAGATCTCACTGCTGCAGATGCACCATGGCATTTCTTCTCTCTGTGCTCCTCCCAGCAGTCATTCCTCCTATGGTCACTGCTATGGATGCATATCTGTCTGTCTCCAGGCACTGCGGTCATCTGCAAGAGATTCCCACATGGGATTGATGTTGCCAGGCTTCAGGTTGCATTTGCAGACAGCTTTGTAACATGGAGTTGGTTTGCAAACAGTCCTGGTGCTTGAAGCCAGCTTCCCATAGAGCAGGGAGATCCAACAGGTCGATCGCGATCTACCGGTCAATTGTGGGGTGTCCCTGGTCGATCGTGGGCCCCTAGCCCTCCCCCCAACATTCAACAACTTTAGCTGATGTCCCCCCCAAAAAAAGCTCTGCAACTTTTTGCTCCCTAAAAAAAGAAGAAGAGTTTGGATTTGATATCCCGCTTTATCACTACCTGAAGTAGTCTCAAAGCGGCTAACATTCTCCTTTCCCTTCCTCCCACACAACAAACACTGTGAGGTCAGTGAGGCTGAGAGACGTCAGAGAAGTGTGACTAGCCCAAGGTCACCCAGCAGCTGCATGTGGAGGAGTGGGGAATCGAACCTGGTTCACCAGATTACGAGTCCACCGCTCTTAACCACTACACCACACTAGCTCTCTTTTAAGTGGGAGTAGATCACTCTCTCTTGGAAGTTGGGCATCCCTTCACAGAGCACCTCCCCGACCAAACAATATGTACGACAACATATATATTTGGGGAAATGTTCACACAACACACAGAATAAAAGTAATATACAAAACTTGGGTCCAGGATGTGGGAATGTTGAGGAAAGTAGGAGAGGATATATTGATTGAATATTATCCCTCCTCACTCACATTAGTGAGCAAGCAGCAGAGCACATTCTCTTGTACATTACTGGAAGCAAGTTGATGGATTCATTAGAATCATTTAAGTTAAGCAATCCAGTCTGCTTGTTCCTGGTAAGTTTCCCCTTTATTTCCCCCTTGAAATACTAACAACACAACAGTCTTATTTAAAAGTAAGAGGAAAGTTTACTGACATTCAGTTCACAGCAGTATTTTGAAGGCAGGCTTTATCTTGTGGTTACAGTTACATTTGTAGAGAAATGGACCTTGTGGCTTCCATCCTCTGTAAGGATGAGCCATGTGCTGCTGGCTAAGAGCCAGCAGAGAGCAAAAGAGCAAAAGAGGCAAAAGAGGAAGACGGCCCTTTTATAAGGTCTGCCAGGGTCACACCCATCTACCTGGTCACACACAGGGAGAGGAGGCTCCAGAGCAGGTATGACAGGAAGTCCTCTCTGACTGGAGCTACATTCCCCTGTGTATCCACTCTAGGCAACAGGGAAATGTTGTATTTGACTGCTTCAGTGAAGATACACCCCACACAGGATACATTAAGGACCACCTGAACCCTTATATCCCAGCTAAATTGCTGAGATCATCTGGAGAAGCAATGATACTTGCCTGCTGTATTACAGAGGCCTGACTGGTCTCAATCAGAAGCTGAGCATTTAGTGCGTCTGGTCCCATGCAATGGACCACTCTTCCAGAAGGGTACCCTCACTTTTGACGCTTGAAGATTTTTGTATGGTGATAGGCCTCTGCAGTTGTCTAACATTTTCTTGACTTGTTAGTCATTGTTTTGATTGTTTTGTAGCACTTTTATTTTTTTTCTAATGTTTTGATATTGCTGTGTATATATAAGGGTGCTAGATAAACACATGTAATCAATCAATCAATCAATCAGTTAATTAAGTGCTTGCACATAACAGATACAACAGGTTAGATTTCTCATTTCTTTTTTCTTTAAAACAACAACACCCATCATTCTGGCCGGACACTGAGGTCCAGTGCTGAGAGCCTTCTGGCGGTTCCCTCACTGCAAGAAGCCAAGTTATAGGGAACCAGGCAGAGGGCCTCCTCGGTAGTGGCACCCGCCCTGTGGAACACCCTCCCACCAGATGTCAAAGAGAACAACAGCAGCCACCAGACTTTTAGAAGACATCTGAAGGCAGCCCTCTTTAGGGAAGCTTTTAATATTTAATAGACAGTTGTATTTTAATATTCTGTTAGAAGCTGCCCAGAGTGGCTGGGGAAACCCAGCCAGATGGACGGGGTATAAATAATAAATTATAATTATAATTATTATAACAACAAACTAACCTCATAGCTGCTAGGTTTTCCCTGACATAATCCCAGCGTATTTTGTCTTTATATCTACTTGTCTATCTTTGATACATCTTTTATTTTTTCTGTTTGATGGAGGTAGCTGCTCAGCGCAGACATCAGCGTAAATCTTTCCCACATTATTGGCAGCCTGATCATGCAGATTGGTTTCAGCTGCACATCTTCAGGCTGTGAGCGCTTTCGCACGGGGACATGGTTAAAAGCCTGTCTTGTTACAGATGCGCCATTGTTACTGTGGGAAAGAATGTGATGGTACATTCCAGCCGATGTAAGTTCTAGAAAAAGCCCAAAACTTCCATGTAGAAAGCACTTCGGAACAAAGAACACATACCCTCCAACATTCCCCAGATGGAAACAGGGACATTCTATTCTACATCAGTGCCCCCCACGCCCCCCTATATATGCACATTGCCAATGGAATACAGGGCTGGCTGAGCTGCCCAATGGTTGCTACCAAGAGGAGCATGTATCCATACTGTACCGGCAAATGTCATGGTTATATGCAGGAGCCTTAGGTGATATATGGCAAGTCCACAAGGACTTAATCATGGTAAAAGCATGAGGTAAAACCATGTGGTAAAACCACGAGGCATCCATCATCCCGCCTTGTGTGTCAGAGGAGGCACCAGATGTTTGCAAGCCAGCACTTCTGTGCTTGCAAATAATAATAATAATAATAAATTTTATTTATACCCCGCCCTCCCCAGCCAAGACTGGGCTCAGGGTGGCTAACAACCAATAATAAAAGTTGATTAAAATACAACTTAAAAACAAGATTAAAATACAACATTAAAACATTAAGATGCAGCCTCTTCACAGGAGGAGAAAGGAAAAAAGAAAGAGGGGGAGGGAATCAAATTGATTCTAAGTCAAAGGCCAGGCGGAACAACTCTGTCTTACAGGCCCTGCGGAAAGAAATCAGATCCTGCAGGGCCCTGGTCTCATGAGACAGAGCGTTCCACCAGGCCGGAGCCAGTGTTGAAAAGGCCCTGGCTCTGGTTGAGGCTAATCTAACTTCCTTAGGGCCCGGGACCGCTAGGGTGTTGCTATTTATGGAACTTAAGGTCCTTCATGGGGCATACCGGGAGACACTGTCCCGTAGGTACGAGGGTTCTAGGCCGTGAAGGGCTTTAAAGGTCAAAACCAGCAAAGTCAGAGCCGTCTTTCCCATTGGCGTTCATGGTTCATTGTGCCAGGGCACCAGCCACTCAGGGGTACCCTAGCGAGTGGGGGAGCTGCACGGCTTTGCCGGCAGCCTCCCCTTTCCCTGCATGCCCGCCAGCTGTGCCCCGCCAACTATATGGCTGGCTGGCATGCAGCTTCCCTCCCAAGCCTCTGCATCTGCTAAAGATGCCCCTGCTCCTGGTCGTTGTCCTCCTCCTGATTCCTGGCGAAAGGCGGCACGCAGCCTTCCCGGGCTGCCTTCTTGGATGCCCCAACGCCGGAGAGGATGTCCGCCAGCACATTTTCCTGCTTGATCGCTGCCACCACACTGGGGATGGGGGCAGTGGGGGAGGCAGAGGACATTTTCCACCACCCCCTCCCTTGTTTTGGAGTTGCCGGGGGGGGGGGCGCCGGAGTGATCGTTGTACCATGGCACTGGATATGCTTAAGATGGCCCTGTGCAAAGTAGTCTCCATGGTTGGCGGCTGGGACCACTGAACGGC
Source organism: Podarcis filfolensis (assembly GCF_964270895.1). Classification (NCBI taxonomy): domain Eukaryota; kingdom Metazoa; phylum Chordata; class Lepidosauria; order Squamata; family Lacertidae; genus Podarcis; species Podarcis filfolensis. The sequence continues at coordinate 9,977,865 of NC_139606.1, read as the reverse complement.
CCTTGTGCACCTTCATGGGTTGGGCCTGCTGGGATACTGCCGGGGAGATGGGGGCATCAGGCAGTCCCCCAGCTGGCTCCAGCCGCCGGCCGGCAGCTGGGCGATCTCCTCTTCCTGGAGCAGCACCAATCAGCGACACGAGCCTCCGAAACCTTTAGAAGCTGTGCACGCTCTTATCAGCAGAGTGAATAAATCCTCACAACGGAAGTGGCGGACAGAGACATGTGTAAGCATTATTTATTCAGCATAGTTCAGGAACAAAGGAAAAACATGTCTGCTTCCCTTCGTCTCCAGCAAAACAGCAATAGCAATATACAAACGGAAGTTCCCAGCAAGCCTGTGCTGGAAGTAAACAGGCATGTGACACATAACAGTCATGCCTGTTCGTTTTAAGGTGGAACGGAACTATATCCTAACAGGGCCGCCTTTTGTGATGTTCCCAGCATTTTGGGGACAGATGGAGACTATGAGGTGACTTCCTTATATCAAATCCATCTAGCTTAGCAGCAGCTCCAGGGTTTCAGCAGCTCTGCGGTCTTCAGACAAAGAGTCTCTTTCTGCTTTATCTAGAGATGCCAGAGCTTGAACTTGGGACCTTCTGGGTGCAAAGCAGATGGTCTACAACTGACCTATGGCTCTTCCCTATTTTGGGGGAGCTGGACAAGGACAGGTCTGCCAGGAGATTTTGTCAGATGCTGCTCATCATGGAGGCCATAAAATACTGTTGTCTGTGCCAGCTGTTAAAGAACAGGAGCCTTTGTCTTCTGGTCAATACACCACAAAATGATATGGATTTATTTGCATGTAAGAATTCTGTGTGAATAATAAAGGCTGCCATGACTTTTAGGACTTGATTGTTAGGCACAAATCTTTGGGAAATTCAAAATATTTCCAACTCTAATTCCCAGGCTTCTGATTATGATTCCTGAGTGAGTGGAGGATGCCGACATTTTAATATTCAGCACCTGTGCTGTGTCTTTCAGATTCATGGTTCGTTAAATTTACACAAATTTTGTGCGAATTCTTCAGGGTCGGAAACTTCCCAGCCAGTAATCCTCTAGCCACAAGCTCCCCCTGATGGATATGAAAAATATTAAACAATACAATCTTGTCAACAACTTTTCAGAATGATTTATTTAGGATACTAGTGTCATGATGCTTGCCATAGATACTTACGTCTACATAAATAGTTTGCGTAAGATGCTACTGATACAGTATATTGAGGTTTGTATGCCATTCCTAAAAAGAGACCAATCCACATGCCTGGATTTGGCCACTTCAGATCACAAGTGCCTGGTGTTACCACTGTGAAAGGAGACAGAAACAGGGAAAGGCACTGGACATAAGCAAATACGCATTGCAAAACCAAAATGCTTATACGTTTCTTGATTGGTTTTTCTCTCTCCACATTGTTGTTGTTTAGTCGTTTAGTTGTGTCCGACTCTTCGTGACCCCATGGACCAGAGCACCCCAGGCACTCCTGTCATCCACTGTCTCCCACAGTTTGGTCAAACTCATGTTAGTAGCTTTGAGAACATTGTCCAACCATCTCGTCCTCTGTCGTCCCCTTCTCCTTGTGCCCTCCAACTTTCCCAACATCAGGTTCTTTTCCAGGGAGTCTTCTCTTCTCATGAGGTGGCCAAAGTATTGGAGCCTCAGCTTCAGGACCTGTCCTTCCAGTGAGCACTCAGCGGCGATTTCCTTCAGAATGGAGAGGTTTGATCTTCTTGCAGTCCATGGGACTCTCAAGAGTCTCCTCCATAATTCAAAAGCATCAATTCTTCAGCGATCAGCCTTCTTTATGGTCCAGCTCTCACTTCCATACATCACTACTGGGAAAACCATAGCTTTAACTATACGGGCCTTTGTTGGCAAGGTGATGTCTCTGCTTTTGAAGATGCTGTCTAGGTTTGTCTCTCTCCACATAGAGGCATGAAAATTGGAGACATGGTAGTCCCTACAAAGTGGATTAACTCTGCCAGCTTTCAGATGGGTAGATGCAGGGGTATTCATGCTAGCCACCTTAAATATGTGCTTTTTCCGACATTTCTTTCTTTCTGTGGGTGCTCAGTCATGCCAGTTACCATGCTCATGTGTGTTCCCTGATCATTCCATCAAGATTTTGAAAACATTTGAGCTTGTTTTAATTAGGCTTGAGATACTAAGCCCTGGCAGGCTATATCACGCAGACACGGACAGGCAGGAACCTGGAGAAATGCATAGGGAGAAAATAATACAGGTACAGGAGTCTTTCAAGGGGCAGGTTGTCATCCATTAAATAAGTAATGTATTCACTGAAGTCACAGAAGAGACCCTGACATATAGGAGGTAGATTGCCAGCAGCAGCCAGGAGTGAAAGGGAAATAAAAAATATTTTTTAATATTAATAATATTCACCATGGTTAGCAAGTGGACCATAATGATGATGATGATACTGAATTCAGAAGCCTAGCTAATAATAATAATAATAATAATAATAATAATAATAATAATAGTGTAATCTCACTAGGTTATTCCACACAAGCGGACTGCTTCTTAATGTTTGTTGTTAGCAACTGGAAAATAATAATATTAATAATAATTATGTCAGAATGGTGGATTGTTGTTATTAATGAGAAGAGGAGGGAAATGTGTATGACACAAATAGTACTGCTGGATGGCTGGTGACTGCTTACCAATTGGAAGCAACAGCAATACGGTGCAAGTGGCTACTATATTGATAAAGTATGGGACTGTGTGCAATGTACTCCCTCACACAAACAAACACACACACCAAGGTACTAATAAAAACAGGCACAGAAAACTGAACACAGCTGTAAATAAACCTTACATAAAATCTAAACTTTTTAAAGAGGGATTCTGTGAATCAGACAACAAACTTTTTTATTATTATTTGAAGTGTGGGATTAGGATTGATTGGGAAAGGGTAGGAAACAATTACACACTGAACAAATGCTACCCAACTCCACCAAGCACTTTCTAAGTGACAGAACTTACAAAAGAGTTCCGCATTTTTAGGTTTCACCACCTTCCCACCAAGCACCAGTGTTGGGTGGGGTGACAGCATTCTAGCCCTCCACCAGCTCACCTCTTCCTCCAGCCCGTCTCCCCATCCTAGTGTTCTCCTTCTTTGGCATTGTGATTAGTAGTTGCAACAGTTTGGAGACAGTCCGTCTGGTTTCCTGAGAGAAGGTTTTAATTACAAATTGGTACAAATCACTACAAATCGATTTGGGATAACTCGGTCCTCACTGCAGTGATTTGTAGCTGCTTCAAACTGATTTGGAGAGGGCACAGATTGACCTGAATTAGCTCAATTTGGCTCAACATTTGGCTAAATCTGGTGAACATGAGTTGATGATTACTTTTGTCAGACTTTAAACGTGTGGTGTTATCTTAAACCAGGCTTCCTCAACCTCGGCCCTCCAGATGTTTTTGGCCTACAACTCCCATGATCCCTAACTAGCAGGACCAGTGGTCAGGGATGATGGGAATTGTAGTCTCAAAACATCTGGAGGGCTGAGGTTGAGGAAGCCGGCCTTAAACCATTATAAAAGGACCTAGTATGGTCCAATGGTTAAGGAGTGGTGCCTCTGGTTTGGGTGCCTGTGGGTTTATAGTGCTGTTGTGGACAATTCTTTTTTAATTTATTTATGATGCGGTGGGACAAAATTTTACTATGCATTGGATGATTTGCATCCATGAGTTTATTAAATTAGCTGCAAAACAAGGTTCATAGTTAACACTGATGTGAGCTCCAGAGTGCAAAGTACCATTAGTATAATCCATTATGTCTCCCCTTCCCGCAACTCAAACATATTTTTCCATTTCTAAAGCAGCTGTTCAGCACAGCTGCAGCCTTATGCTGTGTCTGATCCCTTTCCAGTTTCTATAAGTGATTTAAATGTTGCTAATGAAGATATTTAGTTAGAGAGTTACATGCTGTCTTGACTTTTCCAAGTGACATAAACCCTTTCTTGGGATTTTTCTGCCATAGTTCACATCTAAGGGCAGCCCAGGTTTACATTTTAAGTCCTGGAGCAGTGCAATGGATGTGTTGAAACTGGAGCAAAAGCTCCATTTGTTATCAGTGTATACTCTGACATCTATTTAACATCTATTTAGTTTCAGGATTGTGTTGGCATTGTCTAGAACCTAGGAGTATCACAATAGCTTCTAAGCCACAGGCCATATCACACGCTATAAAATACTCATATGGAGAACACTTTAAAAAATCCCAAGGGAGTGTGTGTGGGAGATGGTTGGGAAGAAAAATGGGATGATCTGTCTCCTTTCCTCCCCCAAACAAACAGGAAGGAAGAGGCTTGTGGACCTGCACTCCACTATATCAACAGCAGTTGAGAGGAGGGTTCTTGGGCTTGCCAATCAGAAGGTTGGCGGTTCGAATCCCCACGACAGGGTGAGCTCCTATTGCTCTGTCCCAGCTCCTGCCAACCTAGCAGTTTGAAAGCACACCAGTGCAAGTAGATAAATAGGTACTGCTGTGGAAGGAAGGTAAACGGTGTTTCTGTGCACTCTGGTTTCTGTCATGGTGTTCCGTTGCGCCAAAAGCGGTTTAATCCTGTTGGCCACATAACCCGGAAAGCTGTCTGTGGACAAATGCCGGATCCCTTGGCCTGAAAGCGAAATGAGCGCCGCAACCCCATAGTCGCAGATATGGTGGGGTGGAGCAATGGCGAAAATATTAAATACATAAAGATGCACACCGGCCGCTGTGCACAACCTTAGCTGAAAATGCTGTGCAAGCCTACTTTATAGCGAAGGGGTTTTTATGCCCATAGGAAAGGACAACTCCACGGAAAAGTGTGTTGCTGTTGCTGATGATGATATGAATCCTGTCCATAGTATCATCTTTCCTGCCAATATTTTTACGATCTAGTCCATGGGGCAGTTATGTGAGTCATTTCCTCTTGCAAAATTATGCTCTGCGCATTATGGAAAAATGCCGCCACTGAGGCCTAATGACAAGATTATATAAGAAGCAGAGTATGATCTGAGACATGTTATACCCTGCACAGCTTGGGGCAGATAGTGCTATGTCAGCATATGTTATTTACCTCCTGTGAATAAGATTTTGTATGACTCATTCAATTAGGATTTCCCCCTTCCCTCCTCTACCTCCCCGTTATAATTCATTCTAAAGTTCCCCTGTATTTTGAAAGCATGCAGGTTCCCCAATAACATCCAGTTCAATGTCAATCTGTCTGCCCGCAGAAGGCAAAGCGTATGAAACATTTGCTACGAATACAGCAACTAATAACGTTACAAGTCTGTGTCTATGCTCAGGCAAGGGGAATTTGCTTGGTTTTATGAGGTTGGGATACACTCTTGCCATCTGAACAATGGAAGCCTGTTCTTGCGATGATATGATGATGAATGTCCCAGGGTTTCCATGCACCCAGGTGGGAATAGATTCCAGCTATTGTCTGTATTTGCTACCGCAGCCACATACTGTATTACCCAGATGGAGACCTCCATAGCTTGGTATGATTATACCTCCTCACTGGCCACTATTTTACGACAGAGACTAGAAAATTGTT